>NC_143580.1:153003033-153603033 GCF_048544385.1 Mastigoproctus giganteus | reverse complement strand
TTGTCTCGTTGGGGTTATTAATACTGTTTTTAACGGTGGATATTGTGTGTTGGATGAGTTGAGGGGGAGGTTAGCTCCTGGCTATGAATTTATCAGTAAGGTATTGAAGTTCACTGTGTAGATCGTTTTGTGAAAAGGTGAATTTGATAGCATTGTAGATTTGGTTGTGTAGGACAGCTTTTTTGGTACTAAGGGGATGATGTGAAGTGAAATGTAGATATTTACCGGTGTGCGTGTTTTTTCTGAAAATCTTGGTATTTAAATGTGTCTGTTGTATAAACAGTGAGATTAAGAAAATTAATCTGGTTGTCCGTTGCGATTTCGAGGGTAAGGTTTAGCCTGTCATGTATTGTATTGAATTTTAAAAAAAGATGTCTATGGTTGTTCTGTTGCCTATTATTAGGATATCATCGACATAACAGATGTATAATTTAATTTCAGAGGGGAAAGGTTGTAAAATTTGGTTTTCAATAGTGGCGAGATAAATTTCACAAAGGGGGGCAGAAATGCCTAAACCCATTGGTAAACCAAATGTTTGTCGATAAATTTTATTGTTGAATCTAAAACATCTAGCGTCTAGTAAAAGAGTGGTAAGTTCAAGGATGTGGTCAACTGAAAGAGAGGTATGTTTCGTTAAAGTGTCATCAGCTGTTAGAAGTACGCGTAATGCTTGTAGGGTGAAAGGGATATGCACATTAGTGTATAGGGATATGACGTCAAAAGAAGCTAATACGTCTTCGTCGGATATGGTGGTGTTGCTGATTTTTTGGAATGCTTGGTTGGTATTATTAATTTTGAATGTAGAAAATTGAGTGAGTGGGGATATAATTTTGACAAGGAACATGGATAAATTAGCAAAAGCTGATCAACTAAAAGAAACGATAGGTCTTAGTGGGTGGCCAGGTTTGTGTAACTTGGTTATTCCGAACATGTGGGGCAGAATGTTGTTGCGAATACCTATCTATTGTAATGTAAAGAGGTTGATTTCTTTGTTCTGTCTGAGTTTTCTGAGAATTGTGTCAAGTTTATTTTTAAGTTTTGTAATGTTGTGGTTGCTGTCATTTGTATATGTATCTTGGTCGGCTAAAATTACACAATGAACTTCAATTACACGATCTACACAATGAACTTCAATTACACAATCTACACAATGAACTTCAATTACACAATCTACACAATGAACTTCAATTACACAATCTACACAATGAACTTCAATTACACAATCTACACAATGAACTTCAATACCTTACTGATAAATTCATAGCCAGGAGCTACCCCCCCCCTCAACTCATCCAACACACAATATCCACCATTAAAAACAGTATTAATAACCCCACCAGACAGTCACAAGACAAATACTCGCATAGTTATCCCTTACCATAGTGCACTCGCAGCGCAATTTCCGACGTACATTCAAAGATACCGACATCACCCTCGCCTTCTCCACTTACAATAAACTAGGTTTCCTATTTAATTCTTATAAAGATACACATAAATATCCCATTAATGATCTCAATAACATAATATATCTCATAAAATGCCAACCAAACTGCGACACCTGTTACATCGGCAGCACTACCACCAAATTCGGTTCCTCCACAACTTCTAATACCCGCGCATACTACCACTTCAACAGTTTCAAGACAAGTCAATCCTGCACTGACTTAACAACCCATGCTCAAACCCACAACCACACCCCCCTTGTTGACTCTGCCATCACTATTATTAAACTTAGATCGAGCTACAGAATTCTCCAATATGAAGCCCTCACCATCGAATGGTACCGACACCATTCCGATCTCAACATTATTAACGCTAAACTTCCCTTCAACCTTTCACCGGCTTGGAACCTCTCGCGGCTAAAGTTCCCACGTGTCAAAAAGAGCATCATGGGAGTTTAGATAAACTTTTAAATACAACACGTGCTCACTTCTCTTCCATTTGCCAACTGATGATGGTTTACTTACGAAAGTCCCTCGTAATGACTATTGGCACCACCAGCCTTCTCTCTTTTTTTTTTTATTTACGTCTTTTAACCTCTTTATGACAATCAAGGATTGGAGATCTGCATTTCTACTTCCTTGCGCTCATTTTAAAATCTGTTTAAAATATTTTCATCCCATTCCCCGCCTTAGTTCTTTTTAATGCTTCTTCCAACCTAAATTTAACCACCATCTACCAAAAAAATTTATTGCAGATTTATACAAGGTAAGTACCGTTTTCTAAGCATTTGCTATTCATTTTTTAGCCATAATAACACTTGGTTTCAAACCTTGTTCAATTGAAAGGTATGTACTACTATAATTTTTGCTTTCAACACTCAGTGGAGCCCACAAGTCAAAGTCATTGGTCTGGATTTTTCCATTCCTGATGCCCTACATGCTTTATGGAATAAAAAGAAATTAGCATATCTCTGATCAAAGGGGTATCACCCCAGTCTAACACTGATCTCATTAGCATTCCCAACAGGATCATGCACTCATCTGCAACATTTTACATAGCAGCCAATTTTTGACTTTCAGTCAAAAGTTGGAGATCAGGCAAAATGTAGGCAGGAGAGAAAACAGGAGATTTCTGGGTCAAAACAGGCAAAAACATGAAGTTTAAATTAAACTTAAAAGCTTAAATTAAACTTAAAAATTAATGTTGTTAATAGGGTTATAGGTAAGGAAAGGTAGTATTGGGTCCTTTGAATGCAACCACCCTTATACCAAAACAAATGTAAAACAAATAAAATAAAGATATGATTAAAGAGAGGACCAAAGCTATTCTCACCATTAGAGCAGAAAATGCTTCGATGCTCAACTAAAGAGACACACATCCACACACCCCAAAGAATGAGTTGCTATTAAAATATTAATCCAAATATACTACAAAAATGTTTCTGTATTTAGTTTGTGGAGTTCAGGAGTTTTCCAAGTTTAATTTATAATGATATAATCGTTTTTCATTTCCAATAATAAATTGTTAACATTAATTTTTTGCAAAAAAAGCAGGAGAAAAACAGGAGACTTGTTTGGAAACTAAGAGATTTTTGTAAAGTCCACATTGACAACACACACACTTTATACTGAAATATACACATAGGACTGTTTATCAGTACAATATGCTTTCAAACATTAGCTTATAGGGAATTTCTCTCTCTGAATTTCTGTTTGGATTTTCTTTTAGAAAACTGATTTTGATTACTTCAAGAAAGATACTGTTTCAGACTTTGCCCTCTTCACAAATGAGTCACAGTTTTGTAATATAACAATGGCCCTGCTGTCAGGAGCATTTCCAAAGCTTCACAGGGGGGGGGGGGAAGAATTTTTGAGTTTAATGACACATAGGCTGCTCCAAAGCTATGGCTCTCCAGCTTCCGAAAAAACAGGTGAGATGAAATATTAGCTTCACTGTAATAACTATATTTTATGATATATTCCTATATGATTTAGGAAAGTAAATAGTTCTTTTTTATTAGAATCATCTCCCAGAATCTGCAATAAATTTATTGATGCCTGTGTATTAGCAATTGATTTAAAGGTGTTTAAGTGGATATTTTGAAAGTGGGGACAATCCACTAACAAATGGCGAATGGTCAGTTGTACTTGACATGATGTACATTGGGGAGAGCTGTCATTAGTTAATAGATACAGGTGACTATGCCCAATCCTTAGCCTTCCTAAAATTATTTCATCTCGCCTGTTTTTTCGGAAGCTGGAGAGCCACAGCTTTGGTTCTGGTTTTATTTGGTAGAGTTTATTTCCTGAGAGAGAGAGAGAGAGATCTGCACTAAGTTTTTGTATTTCTAACCTGGCTGAACTGCAAAAATATCATATATGAATAGAGAAAATTAATTATGTTTCAAGATTCCTAGTGCACTTATTAGTTCTCCAACCAAACAGCCTTATAATCAATTCTTTCTTCTTTCATAACAAATAAATCTTTCCAAACAAATGAAAAGGTAACTTATGTCCTATAATGTTATATAACATAACATACCTACATCCTAACACTAGGGCATACACCACTGGGTGCATAACATACACCACTGAAGAACTGAATCTGCAAAACAAGTATTACGTCAGCTATTTCTTTATCTTTAATGACACCGATACCAGAAACCTGGCAACAAAAACTTTAAAATCTGAAAATGATCATATTTGTGCTACTTTGGCATTTATAAACATCACTTTTTGATGGGAATTTGTTTAGTCACATGCAATCAATGCTTCCCTGCTGGGGGGGGGGGGTAGAATCTCTCCTTCTTATTTTAGAATTTCCACACTCTTTAGAGCAAAAATGCCTATGACTAAGTCAGAATTCTGGTTTAGTATGCTATGGTGGTAAATGACTCTCATCAACCAGTGCAATACCACCACTTTGCTTATTGGAGGCTTGAAGTGGGGAAACCCATGTTTAGTCTCTAGATCAAAGTTTCTGCCCCCCCCCCCCCATACTTCTCCTTCAACCCATGCACGGTACTAAGTACTATAGGTTTTGATACCTTTCGTGTTTGGGGTTTTCATAAAAAAAAAAAAAAAAAAGGTAATCAATTTCCAAAATCCAAGTGGAAGATTTGAAAACTGTTAACAATAAATTTGTATATAACATTCTTCAACATATCTAGGAGTAAGGAACTCAGTATATGGATACAAGATATGTTGGATCGAAGAGCTATGTTTTGGATTTTGAAATGATGGCATAACATTTAAAAGACATAAGCAAATTGCCTAGAATTATCAACTTACTTGGCCTATTTATGATTACTTTCAAAAGAAGTTTGTGATTCAAAAGTTCTTTTTCTTGGGAAGTTCATTTAACTTCTCTCGAACATTCTTTTGGATCATAAACTGGATTTGAGCACGAGTCAGTAGCACTCACTAGAGATTGCTTGTTGTACTTTTCAATTTGGTAACTATGAAAAGTGCTCATAAGGCTTTTCTCACACTTTAACCTCTTCTTTAAACAGACTTGTACAAAGGTTGCCATTGTTCTACCAGTCTAATTGCACATTTAACCTCAATCGCCAACTTATACACATGCATAAAAATCTTTTTTACTTCAGAGGCATGCATTAGTTGAAACTGTTTAAATATATCTTTCCTTTCCTTTTAGCACTTCTCTCTAAATATTTATTTATTTTAGAGCTTCTTTCTAGATAGTTGTAAATTTTAACCAAATATTTATCCACTTTCACTGGAAGGCAAGTAGCTTTCTCTAACATTGAAATTAACACACATTAGCATGGACAGCCTACTACCACTAAGTGCTTGACTTCCGCTTTTGAGAACCTTGCTACCTCATACCAGGGCTACCAGAACAGCTGCATTACCAACAATAAGGATAACACAGTTTTTTTGAAAGAACACCACATGCTTTCAGATTGTTCAGTAGATGTCCGATGTCATACCCTGTAGTCACCTCCAATGTTGACACTGTGAGTAAGCTGCTTTTGATTTGACTTTTTTTTATTATTACAAAAAGGTCACCATAATGGAATACAGGTGGGCCTCGATTAACCCGATTAATTCGTCCCGCAAGCGCATCGCGCAAAATGGAAACGTGTTAATCGAATATCATAACCAATAGGAAAAATTATAATTGGTCCTTGACCTTCTGGAATGTCCATAAAGAATTTTAAAAATACCTTTTAAATAACTTTTTAACTGTATATAATGTAAAAGATAATGAAAATAATTACGGAATTAAATGTTTATTGCATAAAACAGCAGTTCTTAAACTGTGCGCCACGGAATATTTTAAATTTTCGAGGAAAACACAGCGATACTCGACATCTGTCGGACACCGCGCGAACTACTAGCTCGAGGTAGTTCACAGTTTCAGCATTTCTTATTAAGTTGTTTGGACCTAACTACTAAACGAAACTGTTAGGTATTTCTTTTGGTCTGGGTGCGCCTTGAAAAAATTACTGAGACATTAAAAGGCGCCATGAACCGAGAAACTTTGGGAACCTCTGACATAAAATACACAATGAAGAAATTACTGTTGCGGAAATATTTGAACAGTGTTTACTTTCTCTTTTCATCAATCAATTTCCGATAGCCGACAACAATCTTCTCTGTGCCCTGGTGAAATAAATATCGCAGAGAACATCAAACCTTTTGTTTGAGGTTCTATGCGATACAAAAGATTTCATCTAATTCTTTTACCTTTATCTCCTTCGCGGTAACATTTTCATCTGGCTCATATAAAAATTTGAATTTTTAAATGCAAGTCTGCACTGACTTTATTAGCAGGAGACAAACACGTCTTCTTCGGATGGTTGATGGAACACACCGAGGCGGGCAGCAGGCAAGCATTTGTTTATTGACCATACGACTCGTGGTAAGCTTAACGCGCAATTCAAATCTTTTTCAACTATCGCATAAAAAAAAGAGATTGCGTTAACTGGAAATTTGCATTGTGTAAAGTGAAAAGTGGTATCATTTTTCAAATGGCATTAACTGAATATCGCGTTATGCGAGGCCTAGCTGTATAGCTTGGAATGTAATCAATTTTGATTATTGCCACCTGCAGCATTTGAAAATGGCCCATTTTTCAGAACCAACATTATATCTTTCCCTGTCTATGCAATTCACTAATAATACCTGTTATTTCTGTTCTTCTGCAACTGCTTCTCCCCCACTATCAGGAAACATTTCTGAATGATGCACTTGCACAGTCAGCACAAATGAGCAGAAGATTGTTTTATAGAAAAAATGCAAATAAACATTCGAAACATATGACATCGTCACTATGAAGCGTAACACTTATTTTTGCATTTCTTTCTGTGCACTGAATGCTATCACTGTACTTATTTGTTTGCAAATGTCTGATTACATCACATTTGCTGCTGCTTCAAGCTGAAGCATCATATTAACATGATAGAATAGTTCATGTATATAGCTGCTACACACTGGAATGGGAAATACTAACACTATTTCTGTAAGCTGACCACCTGCTTAAGTTGGCTACATCTGAATGAAACTATATATAGCCAACATCAGAGGACTCACTGTATGAGAAATCATATGGCAAAGCCTCCAGTCTCCATGGAACTCTCCACTAGTTTTTTCGTGTCTACCAATATTTTTTTTATTTTTTTATTTTTTTCACCATTCTGCCTTCAAAGCAGTGACCAATTCAGCTTAGTTTTTTCAGCAGTCTCTCCTCACGTGCACATGACAATCTAATTGATCCCAGAGGTTCTCTATAGGATTAAGGTAAAGGTGCTGGTCTGGGGTGGTCCTATTTTTCATCATTCTTGTTTTCAAGCAGTCTGTCACAATGCAAGCAGTATGACATGGAGCACTGTCCTGCTTATATAGCCATGAGCTTTTCCCGACATGCTGCCACAACTAAGTAGCACATTATTGACCAGGACATTTAGACAGACCTCAGCATTCATCATTTTGACCAAAACAAACAATGGTCTCAGCCCATGAAAAACAGCCTCAGATAATCATTCTGGCTTTGCCAAAATTCACTGTCTTCACTGTCTAGATGATACAGTCTAGCAAGTAGCTTTCTTTGGGCACCTGCCACACCTACTCATAACTGTCAGACCACATACTGTGACTTGCCATTTCAAAGCACAGCTTTCCACTGGTCTATGATCCAAGAATAGGGCCTTACTCCAAGCTAGACAGCATGTGAGATTAGTGGCTTGTGGATGGTTGCACAATCACGGTAACTCATATCAAGCAGCATCCTGCACACTGTACTGGCTGACATGTGTCCCAATCATTACACTGATCGCCTGATTGTTCTGCAACATTAACGTGCATTGCAAGATGACAATTCTTTGCACGGCTTTCCTGTAATATTCAGTCTGCTTTGGAGGTTTTCCGGGTTATCACTGATCACCAATTGATGATCACTACTGTTGAAATATCACTTGCAATCGTACCGAATTTGCAATCGTACCGCTGTCCCCTCAAAGGCCTAGGAACATATTCACAGTTGTGTCTGAAACATGCTTGGATAGTACATAGGATAGTACCAATGGTTGGTTGGTTGGTTGGGTTTTATTGGCGCAATAGCAACTAAGGCTATAGCGCCAAAACCTGGTCATCATAAAAAAGTAAAACTTTCAGTGGCCTAATGAATTAGGTCACTAAGTCAAGGTATAAAAACAAGTATAAACTGTAAAAGACAAATATCAATAAACAAGTAATAATAACAAGGTAGATTTTTTAAATATGAGTAAAGAGGTTTACTGATTTTAAAAAGCTAAAAATAGCAGACACATGGTCAGTGTCGGATAAAATCTGACTGAGTGTATATGGCTCAGTCAGATGGTTAAAAGGGGTAAAACGTATATTGCTAAAAACTGGACAGTCAATTAAAATGTGTCTGATTGATAAAATTGTGTCACAGGACTCACACATAGGAGGATCATCAGCCCTCAGCAAATATGAATAAGTCAAATGACTATGTCCTATGCGGGTCTGGGCAAGAACAACTTCCTCTTTACGATTCCTGTGCAGACTACACTGCCACAGTTCAATTACAGGCTTTATACAATATAATTTATTCGTAGTCTGTCTATTCCATGAATCCTGCCATTGGGAGTATATCTTATGGTGTATTATTTGCCTGTAGTCTGTGGCTGCGGTGTCAGCCAAATCATTTCCCCTAATCCCAATGTGGCTGGGAATCCAGCAGAAGTGGATATCATATTCACGTTCATGGAGAAAGTAAATCATTTGCTGAATGCAAGACAGAACCGGATGAAGATTATATCTCACAGTTATTAAAGCCTGTAACATGCTGAGAGAGTCGGAATATAAAATGAACCGTTGGTATTGGCATTTACTAATGTGATTCAAGGCTAACTCTATAGTGTGCATCTCTGCAGTAAATATGCTGCATTCAGAGAGAATCTGCTCAAATGCAGGGGTGTCTGTAAAGGCAGCAGCAGATCTTACACACGATTCCGCCTTCGAGCCGTCTGTGTAAACTGGTGCGAAGTCAGAATGTTCAGCTTGGTGTGCTGAATGAAGCTGCAGGTAGACAGATGATGGAGTGTCCGACTTTCCCCAATTTTTAAGGGACAAGTCACATGCTGGAACATGAGCATGCCAGGGTGGAAGGGGTTGCTTTGGTGTTTGGGCAACCTTGTCTACCTTGATCTTAAGTTCTTTGAGTAGCTCTTGGAGACGAATGCCAAAAGGACAATTGGCAGTCTTATGGGTGTTGTACAAATTTTCCTATCGTGGCTCAAAAACGAATGGCCACGTAGGATGTTCTGGCAGGGATTTCAGTTTTAAAGCATACTTTAGAGACAATTGCTTGCATTGGAACGATAACGGTGGTTCGTTTGCTTCGATGTATAAGCTCTGGACAGGAGATATCCAATATGCTCCAATAGCGATGCGGAGAGCCTGATGATGGACAGGATCCAGCCATCGAACTACACTGTCTCTGGCCGAATTGTAAACCTGGGATGCGTAATCTAAACGATCATACAAGTGCATGGTAAAGCCGTAGAAGGGTGCATCGGTCCGCATCCCAAGATGTAGAGGAGAGAGAGAGAGAGAGCGGAGAATATTCAAGCCTCTTGTGCATTTTGTTCGGAGTTGACGGATGTGATCCAGAAAGGTCAGCTTTTTATCAAATACGAGTCCCAAGAATTTTGTGTCCGCTGCTACTGGAATAGCATTTTGTCCAAGCCTTAATTAGGTTCAGGATGAAGAATCCACTGTCTAATGGATTCTTCCTGAATCCATTAGACAGTGCCCACGAATTTAGGCGATCAATGGCTTTTTGCAGTTGTCTTTCAATAACCCTCATGTTGAATGACTGACAAAATATGCTAAAGTCATCAACATAGAGGGCACTGTTTACAGTTTGAGGAAGTTGTTCTGTGATGGAATTTACTTTGATGGCAAAAAGCGTGACACTTAATACTGATTCTTGTGGTACTCCCTCCTCTTGGCTGAAGGAACGAGAGAGTGAGGATCCCACACGAACTTGGAAAGATCGATGGGCTAAAAAGTTTTTAATAAAAATCGGGAGATGTCCTCTAAGACCAAGGCTATGCAAATCTTTTAAGATGCCAAATCTCCAAGTTGTGTCATACACTTTCTCCATGTCAAAGAATACAGACACCAAATGTTCACGTTTTAGGAAAGCATCCCGGACGGATGTTTCTAGTCTAATAAGATGGTCCAGAGTGGACCGGTTCCTTTGGAAGCCACACTGGATGTTAGAGAGAAGGTCATTTGATTCTAAATACCATATTAAACGAAAATTAACCATTCTCAACAGGATTTTGCACAGACAGCTAGTCAGAGTAATAGGACGATAATTAGTTGTGACTTTTGGATCCTTTCCTAGCTTAGCAAAGGAAAGAACGATTTCCGGAGTTTCTGGATTCCTGGCCTTGTGCTAGGATGCTATCTGGTCCAACAGCACTTGCCTTGGAAAGAATGATAGCTCTTATCAGTTCCTGTATAGTGAACCTGTTATAGGGATAAATGCTCTTAGACTTAAAATTAAGTGCCTGTTTTTCAATTTTATGTTTCAGGACCAGGAACTCTGGGGTATATGAAGATGTTGCAGAGATGTTAGAGAATGTTCCCCCAAGAGAATTGGCTATTGCAGTTGGATCTGCAATAGTGTATCCATTATAATCTAGGATTGAAGAAGTGTGGGATGTATATTTTCCGGTCATTTTCCGGATTTTATCCCAGACCAACTTAGCACTAGTGGACTGAGTAATTGATGAAGTAAAACGGATCCACGATTCCTTTTGACTCTGACGGCAGATGTAGCGTGCTTTGGCTCATGCACGTTTAAAGGCTATAAGGTTGGTCGTGGTAGGATATCGGCGGAATATCCCCCATGCTTTGTTTTGAGCCTTTTTTGCTGCTGTGCATTGTGAATTCCACCATGGTTTGGGAAATGGTGGAAACCAGGCAATGTTTTTTGGATGGCATTCGTAGCTGCTTGGATGATATTTTCTGTGATGTACGTTACTGCATCATTGATAGGCTCCTGATTGACGGTACTGGGGTCAAAATTTACCTGATGTTGAAAGGAAGTCCAGTCAGCCTGATCAGTCTTCCATGGTGGTAACCTGAAAGGAAGACACGGTCTCCCACTGTGTAACGAGGGTTATCACAGGGAAGTGATCACTTCCGTATGGGTTTTCCTCCACTTCCCAAGTGAGTGAAGAAAGCAGAGAAGGGGAGCAGATAGAGAGATCAATGGCAGAAAACGTACGGGTAGGCATGTAGAAGAAAGTGTTTGTTCCAATATTTAGAAGGAAAGGTCATTGTCATTTAGCATACACTCTATGACTCGTCCCCTTCTATTGATGCTAGCACTACCCCACAGGGTGTTACGTCCATTAAAATCCCCGAGAAGTAAGAAAGGGGGCGGCAACTGCGTTACAAGATCATCAAGATCTTCCTGGGAGATCTCAGTCCCAGATGGCAAATAAAAGAGCAGATGATTAATAAAATTCCCACTGTAAGGCGAATTGCAACAACCTCTATGCTGGTTGTAACTAGCAAGTGCTGAACTGGGGTCTGGTTTCCCACACGGATAGCCACTCCTCCATGAGCAGGACCATCCGCAATTCTATCCTTACGAAAAATTGTGATGTTATGCATGGTAGGATCATCATTTGCCTTTAGATAAGTCCCCTGTAAGCAAAAGCAAACTGGCTCGTGCTTTTGCAGGAGGGCCTTGATGTCATCAGTATTTCACTGGAATCCATGACAATTACATTGTAGGAATTGAGCCATTAGTTTGGCTTGGTGGGTCCATCAGGCAGCTTCCGAGGTGATGAGGGCTTACTTTTGTCAGTCTTGGATTTATCATTTTTGGGGAAGAATGGACGCTGTCCCGTGTCCATTTCTTCCTCCGCAAAATGTTCCAAGACTGATTCATCCGGTACTTCCTTGTGCATTGTTTCTGTTACATCCATTGTTTCTGTTATTATTGGTGGCTCTTTACTACTTGGTTTTGGTAGTAGTGGGGCACTAGCAGGTACAGATATAGGAGTGGTAGCTGACTGTTTTTTTGGTGGGCTTTTGTGAACTCAATAAATAGCGTTCAATCGGAGTGAATGACTCTCTTGGTGGAAGAGTCATCTCAGTTTGCATACCGATAGCACTTTGCAGAAACCTTCTGGGCATATGAAGGCTTCCCGCTATTTATTGGTTGCATGCGTTTTCTAGCCTCTGGGTAGGAAATATTCAGCTCTGTTTTTAGTTTTTGGATCTCTTTTTCATCCTTCCACCACTGGCATGCTCTGGAGTAGGCAGGGTGCTCTCCTTGGCAATTTATACAGATCGGTTTGGAAGCTGAACTTTCCTCGCTCTCGTGATCTTTCGCACCACATAGAGCACGGGAAGGGTTATCACGACAAGCCGTTTGTGAGTGGCCATATTTTTGGCATTTAAAACACCTCAGTAGGTTTGGAATATAAATCCTCACTGGGCAGTGTAAGTACTCTGCCTTGATGGAACTTGGAGGCCATGTGGTGTTAAATGTTAGGATAAGAACTCGGGTAGGGACAAGATTCCCATCCTTCCGCATTGATATTCTTTTGACAGCCGTCACTCCTTGTTCTTTCAATTCAGAGCAGTTCTCTTCTTCAGAGACATGAAGGTCTCACTCTGAAATGACACCTCGTGAAGAGTTTAAAGTTTTGTGGGGGGGTAACGGTGGTAGGTATTCCCCCTATTGATTTGGCTTTCAGGATTTTTTCCGCCTGTTTCATAGTTGTAGCTTCGACCAAAAAGTCACCAGAACGCAGTCATTTTACAGATTTAGATCCTGCCAACCCTTCTAATCCTTTCTGGATAAAGAAGTGTGACATCTTTCCAACTGACTGCTCTCTGGTGGAATGGAGAATGAGGAAAAGCGGTGTTGCAGATGGTGTTTTATCCTCAGTTCTGGCTCTTTTGACAGAGGTGCTGTCTGTGTTATCGTCTCGATTAGGTAAGGGCCTTGTTAGGGCCCCCGAAGAAATAGAATTTAAATTACTCATATGAGTAAGATAAAAATTTCCGATGCGCTAAGTACCTCACCCACCACGGAGCTCTACGAGGGGATGCCCACTCGTGAACTAGCAGGTACTGCATACACGAATGGGACACCAAGTTCGCTTAGGAGCACCATACCTACATTTCCAATAAGCCTTGATCCCGTCCCAGGACCAAAGGGAGAGAGACTTATTGGAACGCAGTTAACCCTAGCAGTAAGAACCACCCACCTTGTTAAAGCAGGGACCAAAGTGGTGTATTAGGGCTGGGCCCCTCAACCACCAGGATCCCCATTTCCGAATTCGTGGCGCACAGCTGCGCACGCCGGATTCTAACGATGTAACCCTGGAACCAAGGTATGGGCGTTAGATCCCAGTGATGCTAATCTGGAAAACCCAGCAGCATCACTGGGAGGTCCCCTCACCACATACAGGAGCCCACATCTAGGGGGCACCTGTACGTGGTTGTATCCTCAGTTCTGGCTCTTTTGACAGAGGTGTTGTCTGTGTTGTCGTCCGATGCCCTAAGTACCTGACCCACCACGGAGCCCACTTGTGAACTAGCAGGTACTGCAAACACGAATGACACGCCAAGTTCGCTTAGGAGCACCATACCCACGTTTCCAATAAGCCTTGATCCCGTCCCAGGACCAAAGGGAGGGAGATTAGGCAGGGGCCTTGTTAGGGGCCCCTACCTAATCTACCAATGGAGGGGTGTACAAATATTAATGGCAGGGCAGTGTATATCATATATGTACACCAAAAAACTAATTGTTATGGAAAGCAGCAAAGGATAACCATCATGAAGCCCCAACTTATTAGTAATTCTGTCTCCACGCCATCAGAGACAGGGGATAGAATTACAGATAAGATGACATGTACATGTTGGCATAGAAAAACAAAAGAATTGTACTTATGCTTTCTGCAATACTGACACCAAAGCAACAACAGGATAAGTAAATTAAATTAAAAGGACATGAGTTTCTGCAATCACAGAAAGAGAAATTTTTATCGTATCAATCATATCAGCAGCACATATAAATACACTGTATTTACAAGTAATCCTTCATAACATATAAAATAACTGATAGAGCCATACACAGAGAGGCAATTCAAGATTAAAATGCGAGTTAAAACATCAAAAACTAAGGATGAACATTAAAATAGAAAACTAATTAATGATATGATACATATAGATAACAGATAATAAAATAATACATAACGATATTGATAAATTAACAATAAACATTAACAGATAATAACACTGGCCAAAAAAATTTAAGAATTTGAGTTTTTTTCCTCTACAAATAATATATCTCATGGACTTTGATGATCATCCACAGATTTAGAGAGGAATGCAAGTTACTTATTGGAATTTAATGAAATTTTAACAGCTATTACAATAAATTGTGTAGAAATATATATATTTTTAATATTCAATTTATATGAATTATAAATGAGAGTATGATAATTTAGCCAGAACAGTAGGAAAAGAAAGGATTAAGGTTAATTATGAGGGCATCATTGGTCATGGGTCAGATTCCACTGGTTTAGAGAAATGCCAATATATACAAATGAATAATGGTGGTTCTAAGAATAAAGTGGATCAATACAGATACATCAGTCTGATTTCACTGGTAGGAAAACATCATAGAGGCGATGATAAAGATTGCAATACTGGAAACATTTAAATCGAATTGGAATTCTTAAGGCTACACAACAGTTTTGTTAAGGGAAAACTATGTTTACCTAATCTAGTTAGCAATTTTGGCAGTTACTCAGCTTGGTTTAGGAAATAATTTCAACATTGTTTATTGCATATTGACAAATCATTTCACTGAGTTCATCATGAGGGGTACTGTACAAACAGGAACATGAGTAAGATTCTAAGATGAATTGCTGGGTTTTTGCAGGGCAGGAGCCAGAGGGTTGAGATCAATGGTTACTCTTCTAGTGACACAAGTGGGGTCTCCCAAGGAGACTACTGTTGTTTTTGATTTTCATAATTGACACTAACGAAAAGAAAGGCGAGATGTCAAAATTTTCAGGTGATGTAAAGATTGCAAGGATGGTTAATGATCAATGCCAAGCAACTCTCCTTCAAAATGACGGATAGGCCAGAAGGTTGGTCAAAAAAGTGGCAAATATGTTTTAAGGCAGCAAAATGCAAATTCTTATACTCTGGCATCTTGAATAACAACCAAAAAATAACTTATATACTTGGTGGGGTTGAATTAAAAACAACAAAGGAGGAAAGGGATTTGGAAATTATGATATGGCTGGACACAAACCATTTCTGAGTAATAATGACAGGCAGCAAGCAAAGCTCATAGTATCCTACCAATGATTTATTGGACCTTTGCTTGAAGAGACAGAGAGGAGATAATTCCATTGTATAAGGCAATTATAAGACTGCACTTGGAATATTGTGTGTGTGTGTGTTCAAGTATGTGGATTCATCTAAAAGGATATCCAGCTTCTCAAAAGGGCCTTTGGACCCTTTTAAGAAGCTCAATGACAAAGACAGACAAACTGCTTGGTGAGATCTGCAAATGGCACCCATATGAGGAAATACACTGAATATGTGGACTAAAGAGCTTCATATAATTAGGAACCTTAGAGGGGGGGTGACTGATTGAGGTCTTAAGGGTCTGGGAGGATAGGGATTAGTAAAATGAATGAAGGTAAAATTTCCATTATTAAAAATAATTTTAGAATTAGAGATCATAAATTCAAACTAGTTGGAAAGATGTTTAGACTGGATTGTAAGAAGTTTTCTTAATTACTGGAGTAAATTACCTCCAGGGGCAACAGGCTGACAGCTTGGGGAAATTCAAAAGTCAGGTGGATTATGTAAGTGAGGAAGGGAAACATAAGTTGTTTATAAATTTATTCTTTATTTTTTATTAATATTTATACTCATTTTTATTTTATTTATTTATTTATTTTTGGCCAGAGCAGAAAAAGCTGGTCGATTCCTTGCAATAGGTAATTATATTCATACCAAGGGCTATTCAATAAAGAATGATTATATACAGGGTGATTCACTACCAGTGCGACAAACTTCCAGGAGATGTAGGGGGGGGGGGCACAAAGACGAATCGGAATCACATAGCATTGCAGGGTCCGAAATGCCTTCGTCATGCAGTAGAGGACGTTGAACGGGAGGTCACGTGAACAGCGATCCCGCTGGAAGTCAGCATTCGCGAAGAAACCAAGTAGCAAAAGTCTTCCGGAGTGGATAATCTGCAGGCTCCAATGATTGGACGCGTTGCAGATGGTATGAACTCGTTTGGTTTGTTGACAGTACCCTCCATACAGTGGATTGGGACATACCCAATTGTTGGCCTATCGCTCGAGTACTCGTACTCGGATTGCCTTCTGCAAGACGTAGGACTTTCTCCTCATTGTCTGGAGTCCTTGTCGTTCGCTCTTGATTCATGGTACCTCTCGTGAAACAACCAGTCTCACGTAACCTTCTGTGCACACGTGCGAAAATCGTATGACGAGGAGCACACCTGTGCGTGAAACGTTCCTGGTACAAGCGCAGAGCGGCGCGCCTGTTACAGTCCACAGCTCCATACGCGAGGTGCATGTCGGCCAGTTCAACGTTTGAATGCTCGTCCATCCTACTGCCTCGGGAACCGGTTCGCAAATGCTGACTTCCAGTGGGATCGCTGTACACGCGACCTCCCATTCAACGTCCTCTACCGCATAACGAAGGCATTTTGGACCCTGCAATGCTATGCGATTCCGATTCGTCTTTGTGCCCCCTACACCTTCAGCAAGTTTGTCGCACTGGTAGTGAATCACCCTGTATATATATTTTTTTTCACACCATATGTTTATTAATCATCCACATTTTGATGGTTCTTTTCAAAGTAGTCCCCATTTGATGAGAATGCACTTACTCCAACATTTCTGTCATTTTTCTAAAACATGGTGGAAGCCCTTTTTTGACATGCATTTGAGAACCGCCTCCAATGTCTTTGCAACTTCTTCTGTGAACTGCAAATCTTTTCCCCCTCTTTTAACTTTGGAAATAAAAAAAAAACCCACAGGGTGCAAGGGCAGAGCTGTATGGTGGATGAGGAACATATTTGACATTAATGCTGGCAGAGTACTTCATGACAGTATGAGCAATGTAAGGTCTAGCACTTGTGATGCAGCAACCACCCACCAGTTTGACTGTTTGCAACGAATGTGTAGTTCTATAGTAAGGTCCTATAACAGTTGTATGATGTGGCACAAAGTGCTGGTAAACCATTCATTGAATGTCAAAAAAACAAATGACCATAACCTTTCCTGCAGAAGCCACAACTTTTGCTTTTTTCAGTGTTGCCGATGACATTTCCACACAGCTTTATTGCTTACTCTGTGGGTCAAAATTATGAAGCCATGTCTCATTCCCCATCATTGCCTTGTGCAGAATCTTACCATCTTCAGTGACTATCCATTGCAGCTCCTGTCAAACCTCCATGCGAACTTGCTCTTGTTCAGGTGTAAGTAGCCTTGGAACCCAGCATACTGAAACAAGGGTTATATGTAGACTGTCATGGAGAATACTGCGTGCTTTCTACTGACATTCTTGGCAGATCTATCAATTGCTTACTGTTATACAAGGAGCTTCTCTCATGATTACAGAACCAGCGTTTGTGGTTTCTGTGATAACAGCAGTGGTTGGAGCTCCAAGGCTGCCAATTTTTGTGATTGAATCCTGCCCATCTTTAAACATTTCTAAGCCACTTGCAAGCTTGCTATATGGAAGTGTACATTCACAAAGCCTCTATTAACATTTCATATGCTTCAACTGCTGCTTTTTTGACACAGAAACAAAATGTGAATGCAGCATTTGTGTGTCACATCCACTGTTATATAGGAGAAACTGACACAGGAAAACTTGACTGATCACCAAAGTCAAACTGTCTGCACAACTCAACTGTGCAGTTGCTGATGCAGCTTGGTTTGGTATTAAATTCTGCAGCTAATCTAGAAATAGCAATCAGTATTTGTGAAAAATTATGATCATTCTTTATTGGATAACCCTCATAATATAAGGGCAACCTAGATTTTTTTTTTTCTAGACTTGTAATAAATTCTCAATCATGATTTTTTTTAGTAATCTGCACTCTTGTTGCCCAGAAAAAATGTTCACAAACTTTTATCGAGGGATTTCAAAACTTCCAATTTCAAAAAATTTAACACTCGTCCAAAGCATTCATCTTTTGTTAACTCTCTCTCTCTCTCTCTTTCTCATCTGCAGACCAAAGATACACCTTCTTTGATTTTGGCATCTGTAATGCATGGATATGTATATATTTTTTTAATTTTTTTTTTTTTTTAATTTTTTTATTCTTTTAGTTCTAAATAGCGAAAGTCAACTTAATTCCTGTACATAGCTTTGGCAACATTCTTCATTAGAACTATTTTAATAAGGTTACACACTTCATTTATGTATTACTCTGAGATACAAAAAAAAAAAAAAAATCCAATGGTATCAATGGCATTCTATACATTTTTATGGCAGTACTGGCACAATAAAAATTTGAAATTTTTTCCTATTAATTTTATTTTATATCCATTTGTATGTAAAAGGAACATTGTACCTGTGATCAATGTCTTTCAATATGACCAGGAAACAGAATACAGTGTTCTTAAAAACAGACAACATGTCGGGCTCACCAGGTGCAATATCATAATCTGAAAAGTCTGTTTTGCAAAAATAATCATGGGAAATTCAAGGGTACAGTTATGCAAAATATTATGAGTGTAGTGTATAGTCAAATCAAAAATAAATGATCACGGAGAGCATCAATTCTGTTACTAATAAAATTCACAAAATTAAAAAAAAAAAAAAAAAAAAACTGAAGTTAGTTTATGGTTTATTTTTTGTTTCAAATTTCATACTAATCAAAATTTTATTACTTACAATTAAATTATTTATTTTCTTTAATATAGACTGATAATTATTTTAAAATTTATATTTTTGTTGTTCTTCTTCTTGTACTTAGTGGATTTTAGACTTACAAAGCCTGTACCATTAAATCTCTTCAAAGAACTGTTCGATCCATATTTTTCTTGGATGCTCTGTTTCTTTTTCCAATAGGTTTGTAGTTCATGGCCAATTTTGGTAGTCTCTTCCTACTCATTCTCTCTACATGCTCTTTCCATTTTAACCGATAGTTTTGCATTTCTTCTATTGGGTTGGAGGTGTTTAGTCTTTCTGTTGCATGTTTCTTTGGTGATTTAGCCTTGTTAATCCCAGTAATGGTCTCAGAAATTTCATTTGGACTGCTTCCAGATGTTGTTTAGCCCCCCTCCTGAGTGTCCATACTTCACTATCATATTTAAGTGCTGCCTTTGATTTTATGTTATGTATTGTCATTTTTTTGCCAAAATTTCTTTCTATTATTCCATTCATTCTACTGTAGATTTGTAATTTGTATTCCATATGTTTTTTAAATTCTGAAATCCTATTTCCTAAATATTTAAAAATCCAGTTACTTTTTCAATGATGTTTCCATCTATTTTTATCTTTACTCGTCTGATATCATTACCACACATTGCTATAGTTTTTTTTTAAAGTTAATATGTTTAAATTATAGTTCTTCGCTACTGTATTTAAACGGTGTGTTAATACCTGTAATTCATCCTGATTTGGCCAACAGCATATAAAATTGTGTTAATTTTTCTGTTGTTGGATAGCTGAATTCAATCTGTTATAAGTTTTTTTTTCCATTCCTGCAATATTTTGTTAATATAAACATTGAATAGTGTTGGTGATAATCCACAACCTTGTCTTACACCCTTATTTGTTGATATAGGTTCTGAAATGTGTCCATTCATATATTTTATGCAAATTTTTGTGTCTTTGTATATATTTCTCATTGCATTTATTAGTTCCTGGGGATGTTATTATTTTCTAAAATGGTCCATAGTCTTTCTTGATTCAAACTATCATACACATTTTCATAATCAATAAATAATAATATGTTGGTAAATTTTGTTCTCTTCTCTTTTTGATTATTTGTTGCAGAGTGAACATTATATCTGTACATCCTCTTCCTTTTCTGAATCCACACTGAATGAATACACAGAAGAAAACTTCTTTGAAGTATTCTTCTGCCGATTCATTCAGTTTGTTCTTTAATATATTTGCATCTAGTTTTGATGCCGTGGATAATAATGTGATTCCTCTGTAATTCCAACAGCTATTTTTTGATCCTTTTTGTTATATTTGAAAATAAACAGGATGTGATGCATTAATGGTAAGAGCATAGCATTGTGACATTTGTGGTGGGAGGAAATGCTTTACATCTCTGAATGGTGTCAATTTCGTTTGAAACAGAATATAGTGGATTATAGATGACATCTTTCCTTCATTATCCTCAGATGACACAATTTGTGGGAGGAGGGGAAAGGGGTAAAACCTTAATTTTTATAGTGAATGGTTTTGGCTCAAAGGTCCTATTTACATAAACTGCAACAATACTTCTGAACAGAAGTTCCACATTCTCATAAGATTCTTTCATGTGGATAGCATAACTTGATACATGTAATCAGAATCACTTACTGACATGTCAACAGAACATTTTTTTGGTTCTCTAAACAGTGGGTGAATTATTTTTCTCTACCTTACTTCCTTTCTTTTTTTTTTTTTTTTTTTATTAATTTCACAATGAAGGAAAGATAACTTGTGGTCACACTATACTAAAAATAACAAGAAAATGGTCATACATTATATATTTATTAATCAGAAAAATTTTAGAAAACAAAATAAAACATTAAACAAACATGTTTTGTTAAAAATATTGCTTAATCTCACTTACTCATGTATCAGTTTGTGATTGACAGGAAGTAAAGACAGATAAAGGTGGAGACAAACTTTAGTATAATCTTCTGTCCAAGATGTGGGATCTAAAATATATTATTAATAAATAAGAAACAATTTTTCTAGTTGCTATAATTCTTATACAATAAATTAAGGTAAAACTTTAATTAACACAAAAATGGAAAAGCAAATCTAGTAACTACAATGAACATAAAAAAAAAAAAAATAAATAAATAAAATAATTAAGAAATCAAAAAGAATTACAGCAAAATATAAAATGCATCACACTCTTTATAAATGCAAGTTAAACTGCCGAAACTCCTCTACAGATGACAGGGACAGCCTATTCCCATATATTGGTCAATTTCTTCTTTAAAATCCCCTGATATTCCAGTTTTAAGGTGTACTGACATGGGGAAATGGTCAGGCAGCTTGCTAAAGGAATTCTGTATGCCTTCAGATTTATTGGAAGAAGATTTCCAATACTGTAACCCTGTAGCCTCACCTTCCAACTGAGAACAAGTTGTTGTTGCTGCTGTAAGCTTATATATATATGGTGGATTCCAGTTATTTGGGCCACTGGTTAATCAGGGCAGTCGTTTATTTGGGGCAAATCTTAAAAAGCAGAATCCAATTGAGACAATAGCCAGGGTTTACTTTGCTTAATTGGGACAACATGACGTTTAATCGGGGCAGGAGACCGCAGCACTGGAGATTACCCTACGATTATCTCCGACCATATCACATGGTTTGGTCGGATTTCTGGAGGTCACAACCATAAAACAATAAGCAGTCACCTGTTTATTGAGCTTTTCTGTTTAGTGCAATCTATCATAAACAGACAGTAAACTCGATCTTATTGAATTTGCGATAATACTGACAGCTAGAATTCTGTGAGTTATTATGGTGAAATGTGTTTACACTTTCATGGAATCTTCAACCATATAAAAAAATAAATTTTCAGAATCTTCTCTTCATTTCTATTTTTAAAGCTTTGTAATTTGTTACTCCATTCTCACTTGTGTGTATCATGTTACTTGCAATTTGTGTGTGCCGTGTTCTTTGTTATTGATTGCTTATCTTTTTACTGTTTTAAATTTTAACCCTCACCCACAAATGTCAGTGAACAGAAATGTCAACCAGTTAGTATGTACATATTACAGTACGTATTAATTATTCTGATTATCACGTATATTCTTCCGATTTTCAGGTATCATTTAATTTTTTAATTCGTAAGGTAATAAAGGGTAAATTTGTGCTTAATATATCTTTACTTTTATAGCCTGTAGATAATATTCCCCCTATTTTTGCTAATTAGAATCGCTGTTTAATAGTCCTGTATTAAAATTCAATACACAAACATGATCACAATGACTGGCGCTTACTGCACATTGTATAGTGAATGGTGCTTTACTATGGTGACTCCATCGTAATGTGATTCGATTGTACAGTGAACAAAATGTAAAGCAGGGGTCCATTGCATTTTTAATTTTTTTTATGTGGAACTTCGGATAATTGGGACAGCCGCTTAATGTGTGTGTGTGTGTGTGTGTGTGTGTGTGTGTGTGTGTGTGTGTGTGTGTGTGTGTGTGTGTGTGTGTAAGGTTTAGATTTTTAAATTTAAAATAACACCATGTAATATGGTAAAAATGGGGATATATAAGTATTTTGCTATAGTATAAAGGTGACATGGCAAATGTATATAGGTGCGAGAAGCAGCAACAAAGAATACAAAAGTATATAAGCAAAGTTTTAATAATTAAGTGAGAAAAGGGGCTGACGGATGGAAATGTAAAGAGCATAAGGTGCCACACTAGTAAAGAAAGGCCAGAAAAAAGAGAAGTATTAAGGGTGGATGACAGGAAAAGAAGGCAAAAAGCCTAAGTGTTACACTGAATTATTAGAAATTAAAGGCTGAATTATAAAATCAATTAGACAGAATGAAGCTACAGGGGAAAAGTAAAAAAAGTAAAAATTAATGGTTAATACTAATGATTACATTAGTATTAAAATGTTTTAAATTTTTTTATAATAATGAGGGTAAACAGAGCAAATTCTTCCATAAAGATAAGGATGGTAATCCCAATGCAGTGTACATGAAAAATTAAGCTAAAATTCAATAAACAGTATAATAAAATTAAAATAATAATAACAAGGCAATGTATGCAGTAATAAGTGGATTTGAAGGGAGATCAAAAATAAGGAAAATAAGAAAGGCAGGTTGGAAAATTACAGCATGCTTTGTAATGCAAATGGTATTGGAAAAGGAAAATAAAGTGTGGTAAAGGAGGTGTAAAATAATGTATTAAAAATAGGCAAAGGTAGCATAGAGAAAAGGATAGCAATAGCATCCACATTGCCCTTATGTTACACTAATAGCGAAGGAGACAGAAAAAATGAAGTATAGAAAGAAAAAACAAAGAAACGAATTTTACAATACTCAGGCAAGCTGGAAGATTGAATTCTCAACATCTTACAGAGGCTCTGGCTAAGAAAGCATTAGAAGAAAAAGATGCTAATATCACATGCCTATAAGAAAGCACTGTAAGGTTGTTATGAGGGAAATATAAATTTTTTTTATTAAAAATTGAGTACATATTGTGTCAGTAAAGGTAGAAATATACTGTTGGAACTATATAAGAGACAGAGAAGAAAAATGCATGGGATGCATATAAATTATCAAGCGACTCAGAAGCCTATGGCAGATATAATCTAGTCTGTAATCAAGTCACAAAGGAGGTTAGGCAGGCGAAGGCAGATTATGAGAAATCCTTGGCAAAAGATGCTAAGAAAAACAGCAAGGATTTCTTTACTTATATGAACTCTAAACGGAAGAGGATGAATCTGATTGGTCCACTTAACATCGATGGTTCGACTGTTGATGATCTTGCTCAGATAGAAAACAAACTGAATGAGTATTTTGCATATACATTCACACATGAGGAATTACTAAGGTTTGAAAATGGCAGAAGGTTATCAAATTGTAGCAGGGTACTTAATGATTTTGTAATAACTGAGAGCAAAGTGGAGGAGAAATTGTTGGATAAACATAAGAAAAGCACCTAGGGTGGATGGGATCTATCCAGTTATATTAAAGGAGGCGGTAAAACAACTAAGCAAACCTTTAGCCATAATTATGAGAGCATCCTTGGACGCCGGGGAGGTTCCCACGGACTGGAGATGTGCAAATGTATCCCAAATTCACAAACGGGGATTGAAGGGTGACACGAGTAATTACAGACCAATTAGTTTAACTTCTGTTCTGGGTAAAATAATGGAGTCACTGGTCAAAGATGCATTGCAGGATCATCTAGACAAGACTGCAGCAATAATTCAAACACAGCATAGGTTTGTTAAGGGAAAGTCTTGTCTGACAAATTTGATTGGTTATTATGATGTAGTTACAAAGGAACTGGATGGATAAAATAATTTTGATATCATATATTTGGATTTCAAGAAACATTTGACACTGTTGTGCATGGAAGACTATTGTACAAATTGGAGCAGAATGGTATTAAGGGTAAGTTGCTACAATGGATAAAAGGATGGTTAAGTAAGAGAAGAAGGAGGGTGGTAATCAATAGTACTGCTCTTTGTGGACTAATGTTATTAGTAGAGAACCACAGGGTTCGGTGTTGGGTCCACTGTTATTTTGTATATTTATCAATGATATTGTTGAAGGTATATTTATCAATGATATTGATCAGGCTTAGTGTCGAAGTTTGCAGTGATACAAAGGTTGGCAGGGTTGTTAATGACAGTAATGGCAGTGTGCTACTGCAACAGGATCTAGATAATTTGGGCAGATAGGCCTAAGATGTGGCAACTGAAGTTTAACCTTGACAAATGCAAAGTACTGCATATGGGTAGAAGTAACCCGAGAGAAAAGTACCAACTGTGTGGTACTACACTTAAGGTGGTAGAAAATGAAAAAGACCTGGGAGCAATTGCGCAGTCAGATATGAAGTTTTCTGAGCAATGCAGATAGGCTACCAGGGCAGGTCATGGGGTTTTGTCAATGATATACAGGAATTTTGCTAGCAGGGAAAAGAAGGTGATTGTCCCTCTGTATAAGGCAATAGTCAAGCCACGCCTTGAGTACTGCATACAGGTCAGGAGGCCTCATTTTAGGAAGGATGTCAATTTGTTTGAGAGTGTACAGAGAAGGGCAACAAGATTGGTGAGGGGAATGAAGGGATCCTCTTACCAAGAGTGGCTTAAGTTCTGCAAATTGCAGTGGCTGGAGACTGCGCAGTGATATGATTGAGATGTATAAGGCCTTGAATGGGTTGAGCACGCTGAATTCTGATGGGATCTTTCCACTTGTTCAGATTACGAACCTAAGGGGGCATAAATTCAAATTAAGAAAAGACAGATGTAGAATAGATGTGCAGAAATTTGCCTTTAACCAGCAGGTGGTTAATTGCTGGAACAAACTTCCATCTGTCGTTGTGGAAGTTGATAGGTTCTGGACAGGCATTTGGAGGGAATGGTGTGATTTTTTTTTTTTTTGGCTGATGCTGCATAAGCTCATACACTAGCTTTCTTGCATTACATGCCACCACTACTACTGCTACAGACTGAGATGGCATGAATAAATATATATAAATTTTTATTACTATAGAAAATCAAATATAGGTTGAGAAATGTTCGATATTTAAAAAACTAGTGTCACTTCCTCATATATGGGTTGTAACAGGTTTCTACATATGGCGAAAAAATTAATGTGATTACTTTAAATAAATTTCCTAATATTTAAGGAAAAATCCATCTCATTCTCAGTTCTTTATAAGGTGAGTGTGGTGCATAGATTACTGCATATCAAGTAATTACTTTGTTGAGCAGTGCTAAACAACAAATCCAGGTGACACTAAAATATCTTGATTTTTTGGGGTGCCTACCGTTGTAGTTGTGCAGTAGTCAGAAATTCAAATTACAGTGCCTTCGTTTTAATCAGAAGTGCAGTTGATAACACTGGTTCATGGAAAGTCTTAAGTCTGGCTGAAATAAATCAAAAATGAAATAATTCATCTTGTAGCGGCCACAAATAATCAAGAAGCTGCACAAAAATTTGTAATTTCTGAAATTCTCATGAGAGACTGGTGAAAACAGAACAAGTACTGAAAGAAATGCCAAAAACAAAAATAAGGCAATGAGGATATGCCTCAAAGCACATTTTTCAACATCAACTTATGCACAGATCAATACATTTTATAACTTCCTGGGACCTAAAATTAGGGAATCAACTTATACTCCAGTATCTATGGTAATACACACACACACACACACACACACACACACACACACACACACACACACACACACACACACACACACACACACACACACACACACACACACACACACACACACACACAGAGAGAGAGAGAGAGAGAGAGAGAGAGAGAGAGAGAGAGAGAGAGAGAGAGAGAGAGAGAGAGAGAGAGAGAGAGAGAGAGAGAGAGAGAGAGAGAGCAATTTTTATATAAATCAGATTTACTAACATATAGTTTCAACTATTATTAAAGTATTAAACTTACGTGGCCTAGTACTGGAATCCAAAATCAAATCAGATGGAGGGAGTGAATCGAGTAAAAATTTTAAACTTCTCAAAGCAAAAGCCTGTTAATAAAATCATATAATAATATAATAATACTGATATACAAATATCAAAATTTTACATATAAAGATCATCTACGCAGCCATCTGCAGAGAAAATTATTCCATGGGATGGGCACATATTTAGTAGGCACACCCCGTACATGAAAACCATACATAAAAGTTTAGTTCTAAACATTAACAACAAAACAAATTAAAAACATTCTTGGTAGTTTTTTTTAAGAAAAACAATGTTGAAGTTATTATTATTAATAGCAGTGGCAAATGACACCACAAGGAAGCAAGCTGATACAAAGAAGCAGCATCATCATACAGTAAAAGCAAAAAAAAAAAAAAAAAAACACTACCCACAGCATATGTTCACCCCTTTGTAATAACAGTAGATTTTTTTTATAAATTTAAAAACAGCTTTAAAAATCAAACTTTTTAATGATAAATTTTATCAGAGCTTTTAAAAATGCAAAAGTATAACCTATTTTGGAAATTGAGTGTTTGGTTCTGTGCAATCACATTGTCATCAAGCCAGTCCCCCCCAGTAACATCTTTATATATTCAAAGAAACTGTTTTTTTCTGGCTACAGTACGTATCTAATCCAAATAAGTAATTTTATTTGGGTTACTGGTAAGTTAAGCACATAAATAACAGTAAGCTCAGGAATTAGTAGTCAAAAGTATGTGTATTTTTATACATAGACTACTAATTCCTCAGATTTCTATTATTAAAAAACTGTTTCTGCATTTTCCAAATTTCATGGATATAACCTCACTTCCCCCCACATTTCATTTCTTAAAAGTACCGATTCTATATTTATGCACTGAATTTTAATTAATTATTTCAATTTAATCTCATGTTATTTCCTTCCTGTTTGCAAACTACAATTTACATATTTAAGGTGCCATTCTGAAACTATTCCTGATCCCATGACACCTTCTAAGCTCCAGATAATAATATACCATTAGTATACTAATATCAAATATATACTGCTGGGTATACATACACTCAGTGATCACTGAATTATGACCCCATCCATAATGGACTATGCTGCATCACTCACAGTATAAAAAATCAAACAGCTTCCTATGCTAGATCAGTGGAAATATGCACCTGGTAATGCAAGTCAAAGTGATAAAGTATCAGTTATGGAATGTAATAAAGATATCACAGAGTTTCAAAGGGGCATGACTGTGGGAACTCATGTCGGGTGCTTCCATATCGGAAACGGGCTGTCTTGGATGCGCATGGCCCACTGTGGTTAAGATGTTCCAAGAATGATGTTGAATGGGTCAAATTACCTCTCACCGACAGAACCATAAAGGATTATGCAAGGTGGATGTTTGTGGTATGTGAAGGGTGCTGGGGATTTTATGGACTCAAAGGCAGGTCACTATGCAACAGTTTACATCACAAAATATGATATGGGGAATGCAAGAACAATATCCTAAATGACAATGTGCTGCACACTCAGGCGTATGAAGTTCCATAATAGATGATCCAAGAGACACCCTCTCTTCACTGCTGATCATTGTCGAGAGTGAATGCAGACTGTTTGGACACTAGAGGATTGGACACAAGTCCGATGGTTGGATGAGTCCAAATGCCCGATACAACACACTGACAGATGCCATGGTGTGCAGTGCAAGCAACACGAGACTATGGAGCCACTGTGCATGGTGCCGACCATCCAGGCAGGTGGTGGCGGTGGTGGTTGCTTAATACAGGGCATGTTTTGCTGGTAAGAGCTGTGGATACTGGTAAGGATACAGGTGCGTATGGATCAGCATTTCACTGGTGAGGTCTACTGGCAGCTCTTAGGAGACCATGTGCACCCTCCCATGTTGTATTTTCCAGGGATAGAAATGAAATCTTCCAAGGCGATATTGTGCTGAATTGTCAGGCCTACACTCTGTGCAAGTGGTTCAATGAACAGTGAAGATATCACCCATCTTGATTGGTCTCCAAATTCACCTGACTTCAATCCAACTGAACACCTGTGGGATGTTTTGGAAGGGGAAGTGAAGCATATGGACAAGCAACCGTCATCTACTCCGAAATTGTGGAAAGCAACAATTTCGGAGTATATGACGGACTAGAATTCTGAAGATGTCCTTATGGACGTCTTCAGAATTCTAGTGGAGTCAATACCTGAGCAAATAGCAGTTGTTATCCATAGAAATGGTGGCCCAACAGGGTATTAGGTAGGCAGTCATAATTCAGTGATCCCTCAGTATATATAGAATGTATACAATCCACGACTTACATAAGGGTTGCGTTCTGCAGAACTTTGCACAAATTGGAATTTCCTTAAATGCTTATGCAGCACTCACAACTGTGGTGCCGAATTAGATTGAATCAAAAAAGAAATGTTTGACAAACATGTATATAGAATTATTTATTAAATTTTTTTTCACACACACAGGAAAAATTACAAGAGTGTGCTTCAAAATGTACAATAAAAAGATTAAGACAGGTGCCAGTACAAACACCTTATAATCAAAAATAATCATTGCCAGAATCAACGTCTCTGCCTGATAATACACTGCTGCAGAATTATTTATTAGTAAATAGAATTATTTATTAAATTTTTTTCACACGCACAGGAAAAATTACAAGAGTGTGCTTCAAAATGTACAATAAAAAGATTAAGACAGGTGCCGGTACAAACTCCTTATAATCAAAAATAATCATTGCCAGAATCAAGGTCTCCATCTGACAAGTACAGCACTGCAGAGGTTAGAGATTTAAAGAGTCAGCTGCTTATCCTTATGAACGAACATATTAATAAATGACTGGAAGGTGGCTTTTTTCTTTCCTTTGTAGCAAGCAAGCATATCATTCACACCCTTGTTAACTTTTAAGAATTGTTCACTATCAGGATCGATCTTCTCCAATCTCACCATCACCGATACAATTTCACAAAATATCTTTGTCAACTTTCCGGTGGTGAAGCATTGCTGCTCCTCTTTTGGTTCATCTCGAGTCTCCTTTTCTTCTTTCACTATTGCTGCTTGCAAGTCAAAAAGTTTTTCATTAGATAATTCCTTCTCTTCTTCCTCTATTAACTCCTCCAAATGAAGTAACTCTGAAAGCTTTAAAATCTTAACTATAACTTCTTCATATGATTCATCTTCTTCAAATCCTTCAAAGCCTTTTATGTGCCATGGGCACGTTTCCTTCCATACGCCATTTAAACAACTTTTAGTAATTTCCACCCAGGCCTTATTAATTGATGGATGGCGTGGTAACTATTGTAAGATTTCCAAAAGTCTCTTAATGTCAAATTTTTATCACTGTCTAATGCACACAGGGGCTTAGAGGGGAAGAGGCATTCTGTGTGTTATCAGACACTCAGTCTAAAACACCGATGGATCCAATATCTTTCTATTTCGGAAGATTTAAGAAAAGTCTGGATGGCCTGCCTCCCAAAAATCCACTCATGCACACCTTGTTAATGGTAAGCCCTGTTACGTCACTTAGGTGGCAATGAACATGTTGAGTAGTTCTCTTCAACACTCCTGGTCAGCATGAAGATGAAAAGACCAAGCCCGACAGCATGACAAAACAAATGGCCCTCAGTACACAGCAGCTTTCACTCTCCCTCTTAGGCAGCGAGAGGATCAGAGTTAAAGCAGAAGGTGCTAAGAATCTCTGGGTGTGACCATGAACGGAAACTGACCTTGGCCTGTAACAATGTAAAATCGCTCATCGGTGAAGATAGATATTAGAGCTGGAAAAGGAATTAGAAAATGTAAATTGGAATATCATTGGTTTGGCTGAAACAAGAAGAAGAAGAAATGAATCACTTATCACTTAAGTTTATCAAGTGGAAATCTGCTGTAGACCAATAGAAACAATGAGAGGGGCGAATTTGGCTTTTTGGTCCATAAAAATATAAAAAACAACATTTTGGAATTCAAAAGTACATCACCAAGGGTGTCAAGAATACTACTCAGGATTTCTAAGAGGTACAAGCTAAAGGTTATAATGATTTAGGCACCAATGTAGAGCCATGATGATAAAGAGGTTGAAGGAATGTACACCGAAATTGAGTTTTCTAGATAAGCAGAAAACCCAGTACACTATCATTATGGGGAACTTCAATACTAAGGTTGTAAAGAGACAAAACAGTGCAAAAAGGAAATTTTGGAATCGGCTAAAGTAACGAAAGACTTGTGGAATTTGCAGAATCTTGAGGCATGTCAGTAATGAACACTTTTTTCAAGAAAAGGGTGAACAGAAAGTGGACATGGAAGAGCCCAAATGGATTAACAACTAATGAAGCCGACTTCATCCTCACTAACAGAAGATATATCGTGAATGACGTTACCATCCTGAACAAGGTAAATGTTAGAAGTGATCACAGAATGGTAAGATGCACACTTGATATAGATGTAAGAAAAGAAAAGAAAAAACTGACTCGAGTAAATAATATGGAGGTCTTAGAGATAACAGAAGAGAAGATAAAGCAGAGTATACTTGAACTTAAGAATAACTTTGAGCTTCTGCAGACTGTTCAAGACCAAGATATCAATAAGGAATACTACAACTTTTGAAAGTGATAAAAAGACTAGATAAAAACCTATGGGTAAAAATAAATCCAAATAAGAAAAAAATAGTTGAGAAACACTTGTCGTAATGAACCGAAGACGACAAATAAAGAGCAAGATAAACACTGACAAGGATAAAATTGAGTATACTGAGTTATGCAAAGCCATTAGAAAGAGACTCTGAGAGGACATAAGAAGATTTAACACAAAAAAAGTAGAACAAGCATTAAGGGAAAACATAGGACTTAAATCAGCAGCCATGAGCAGTAGCTCATGGCTGCTGATTTAAGTCCTATGTTTTCCTTAACTTTTAAGTCCTATGTTTTAAGTCCTTTAATTTAAGTCCTATGTTTTCCTAACTTAAATCAGCAGCCATGAGCAGTAGCTCATGGCTGCTGATTTAAGTTAGCTAATACAGAAAGACAAATGATACTGAAACTGAAGAATAATGAGGGTAGTAGGGAAGGTATAATTTAAATAGCAGAAGACTACTACAGAGAATTATACAAGGAGCGAGGAAATGATGCCAGCAGTGGGGAAGATGGATCAAAAATTAGTAATACATACGACATACCCAATATCCTTTCTGATTAGGTAGAACATGCGTCGAAGAAAATGAAGATCAGAAAGCCCCGGCGGGAGATGAAGCTATTGTAGAGTTGTTAAAATTGGGAGGAAGAGACATGACACAAAAACTGGCAAGACGCTTCACAAAATGCATTAGAAAAGGTGTGATGGTTCAGGAGTGGAATAATGCAATCATAGTTTTGCTGCATAAGAAAGGAGATAAATCAGAAATTGAAAATTATAGACCAATTAGCTTATCCCACATCTATAAATTGTTCACATGGGTTATTACTAACATATTAGAAAGAATACTTGATGAGAATCAACTGAAAGAGCAAGATGGCTTTAGGACAGGATTCTCAACTATGGATCACCTTCGCATAATATCACAGTTAATGAAGAAAGCAAATAAACGCTATTATGCCTGGCATTTGTGGATTATGAAAAGGCATTTGACTCCATACAGCATAAGGCCAATTATTTGGGCACTTGAAAGACAAGGCATAGATACCCCATATATTATGATTTTGAAGAAAATATATGAGAACACTACCTCCTTTATTAGACTAGACAAAGACAAAAGCAAATTTAAAATTGAGAAATGAGTTTGGCAAGGAGACAATATCTCCGAAGTTGTTTACTGCTGCCCTTCAAGAAGCTTTCAGAAGATTAGACTGGTCACAGAAAGGAGTCAATGTGAATGGAGAGTACCTAAACCATTTACGATTTGCAGATGACATTGTGGTCATAAGCAATGATCCCTCTAATTCTTTGGGATCATTGCTTATGACCACAATGTTTTGCAGAGTTAGTAAGAATTTCAGACTATAGATGAATATGACTAAAACAAAAGTAATGATGAACAAGTATGCCACAGAAAGGGATATAATCATTGAAGGAGCAGTAATTGAAAAGGTGGATTCATATACTTACCTGGGACAAGTCATTAGCTGTAATAATGATAAATGGCTGGAAGTCAAGAGAAGAATAAATTTTGGAGGGATAGCATTCAGGAAATATAGTCACATACTGAGGAACAAAAACCCAATTTGTCTGAAACGTAAAATAATGAACCAATGTATACTCCACACCATGACTTATGGAAGTGAAACTTGGGCACTCATCAAAAGAATGGAGGAGAAGATGAGAACGACACGGCAAAGAATGGAACGAATTATATTGGAATCAGACTGTTAGATAAGAAGAGAAACACATGGATTAGGCAGCAAACTCAAGTAAAGGACATTCTTATCAAAACTAAAGAACAAAAAGGGTCTTGGCCAGGACACATAGCTCGAAGATATGATGCCAGCTGGACTAAGAAAATAACAGAATGGTACCCAAGAGGACCTGTACAAAAACGTGGAAGACTTTTTTTTTTTGGTTAGTTGTTGGCACATCAGCTTCGGTGGCCATAATGCACCTCCCAAAGTTTTTGCATTTACTCTGATCCAAGCCCGAGACGGGATTCGAAACCGCGACCTTTGGGTTGCCAGCCGTGGAAGACAGCGATGGAAATGGACAAATGAAATTCATGAGTTTGTGGGTAGTAAATGGATGGCCATGGCACAAAACAGAATGTTTGTTATTTGGTTTTTAGGAGCATTAGCAACTAAGGCCATATTGCTCGGGGAATATGCGGTGGTCATTCCCTGACCTTTCCGCATCCTCTGTATTTGGTGGTGACGGGATCAAAACAGAAGGAACTGGAAAGTTGCTGGAGAGGCCTTTATCCTGCAGTGGATTGAAAATGGATGATGATGATGATGATGATGAATGAAGACAATAACTGAGCAAAAGTTGTGCGTAAATATGCTTTGAAATTCAAAATAACACCCTGATCCATAGGTTGGATGAGTGAAGTCATTTTTGGCAGAAGAAATATAGCTCTCACGTTCAAATTGAAATCATCTTGGTGTGCAGGATGCCCAGGAGCATTATCTAATAGAAGCAAAGAGATGAATTACAATATAAACACAATGAATGTTGTATGTACTTTATTTTAAGGTACTTGGCTTACAGCTTAACTATGCTGTCTATGTAATTTTGCTGTCCTAGTCAGGTCTGACATTTCTTTCCTGAAGGATGCAAAATAAGTTGCCATGTTTTTTAAATTTGCACAGGGTGGCAAAAATTTACATAAAGTTCAATTTGCGTAAGTTGAGTATTGCGTAAGTCAGGGAAAGGATATACTGTTATTATACAAAACCTTACAATACTAAGGGTTGTGATGTGCTTAAAATAGACATTATTTCTAACTGCAGATGCATTACTACAGCCCGAAGGTATAGATTAGCGGGAAATACTGAAGTAAAATGAAAAAAATTACATCAAATAAAGCAAATTGAATGAAATAAGATGAACAAAAAGCAGGACCATATCATTTACATTGATGTGGCAAATAGAAATCTATTCAAAGCAATAATTTCTATTAAATACAGGTAGGTCCCGACTTTATAAGTTAATTCGTTCCTATTGTGTGCTTGTAAAGAGGAAATTTTTTTTCCCAAAGACGTAATGTTAAAATCAGGGGTTACATTCTCAACAATGAAATTAGTTAGCTTATTAGTTTAAGCTTAAACAATGATTGATTTATCCAAAGAAATAAAAACATGGCTTGTAAAATCAAACAAATTATAATAATAAAGAAATTATTTATGACTTACAGATGTTAAAGAATGTTTATTCTTCATCATCATCGACTAAATGCATACTCGTTGATCACTCGTTGTTATCGCGGCACTCATTGTTGGTCTGTTGGAGGCACAAGCAGTCGTTTTGTTTAGAAATGCATTGAGGCATTTGTTTCCAAGATAGTCTTCTCTTTTCTTTATAAATTTCACGATAGCATGCATAAGCATTTTTTTAAATCTGTAGCAACTTTCCTAGTACGCTGCAAATTTGAATCTTGTGACTCGAAACCTCAGTGAATTGAACATACACTGAGGTGTCTGACACTAACTGCTCATGCTTTAAGAGAGAATAGTGGACTGATGTTTCAAACTGAATCAAGTGGCTAAGCTTCTGATTTCTTCAGAAGCTTAGCCTTGTTAAAGTAGTCATGTACTTTAAGATAACATGTAAGTCAAGTATTGACCATTTTTTCCAAGACCTACGTAAACAGCTGATCAGATCAATATAGAAATAACTGTTTTGGATTTAAGGGTGCTTTTCTGGCTTTCAAACTGCAAAGGACAATTTCCTTACACCAAAAATCTGTAAGCTGCTTTGCCAAATAGATTTGGTTATATAGAAAAAGCAATAACTCTAGAGTGTGCGAGGCTCTGTTTTAGCATCCAAAACTTTATGACATCTGCTCCTGCAGCACTGGCTTTTGCAGTAGCCAGTTACTAATTCCTCTTTAATTAACATTAGGCAATAAGGTTTAGCTCTGCTTGAGGAAAATTTGAGTGTTTTTTTCTCAATTTGTTTCTTGAGAGGCAGGAACTCTGTTGAATAAATATCGTATATTGAAGAATGTTTCTTTGAAGAAATATTCTTCATATTAAAAAAAACTAATAGAGGCACATTGGTTGGTTTTTGATTTTTAGGAGCATTAGCAACTAAGGCCATATTGCTCCGGGAATATGCGGTGGTCATTCCCTGACCTTTCCGCATCCTCCGTATTTGGTGGTCATGGGCTTCAACCCCCGGTCTAACCAAGAAGCGTGTGCTAGGCACTGCTGCTCCTGCCCACCTGGCTATGGAGGTGCCTAAAGGCACATAAACACGATTACAGAATTTTTGCTAGCACTGGAATTGTTCATCATCTGGATCGCAACAGAAATGAGGTTATGTAAATTTGAATGTTTAATTATAATGAAGTGAAAAAAGAAACCCTACGAAAGAAAGAAATCCATAGCAATATTTTTTACTTTTTAGTACTGAACATAGTAATTCTGAACTTTTGAGAGAATTATAGAAGTGTTAGGTTTAGGTTTAATTGACTTATGCAGCCTTAATTTATATACTATCAAGGTTATCTTTACAATATGTTTGTATATTTATTAAAATATTTAGTTATTTTTCAAAATGTATTTTTAATTTCTTTTTTTTTTTTTTATTCATTATACTTTTTACTTCCTGCTATATATTTATATTATGAATAAGTGAACAGTCAGTTTTACCCATAACATTAGTGTGCAATCTTAAATTCACACAATTTGATTAAAAAGATATAGTGTACATTGATTTTACACAATCACTGGATTACACCCTTGAATTTTATACAATCCCTCCACATGTAAAATGATGCAGTAAAGCTACTGTAGATAATTTGTAATTTCCCCTCTCAGCAAAATTCCCTAAGTACGTAATAAAGTTGATTTTTTTTAATACAGCTAAATTATACAATACAATCCAAATTATACAATATGGTAATCAATTAATACTTACTTCAATATAAGGTCTAAGATCTCCACGTTCATGAAGCTGTTTAGATGCCTTCACAGCCTGATTTCTAACTTCCAGTTTTTCGTGCAAAGTTAACTCAGATATTACTCCAAGAAAAAGTAACTGCTTAGGTGGCCTTCTTTCAACAAGAGCTTTGAGTGTTATCATTCCTTGAACAACAGTTGTCTATTTCAAAAAAATTTACATCCATTTCCTGTTATAAATCATATTTACATATTTTTTCAAGCCAGCTAAATTTAAATATATAGTAAGCTGAAGGTTGCCATTTAGTTCCAAAGTTGGCTAGAGCCTCAAGCTGCGAGCAAATTTAGAGTATGTATATATTAAGTGCAATAGCATCATTAATACACAGCCATTTCTGAATAAACAGAATATTTGTGAAATGGCTGAGTATTAATGATGCTATTGCACTTAATATATACATAGTCTAAATTTGCTCGCAGCTTGAGGCTCTAGCCCTAAATGCATTTTAGTCTAAATACATGATATACCATCAGGTATCTCTCATATTGTGGAGTTATAGTTCATAACTGTTTTGCCATTATTGCATTACTGGGGTACCTACCCACCCACCGAAGAAGGGCCAAATAGCCCTGAAACGGCACCAGGGGGAGCCTGATGATGTCCGGAGTTTCCAAGAATAGGTAACAACAGCCTTCTCCACTGGGGAAGAGTTGCCTATTCAAGGAGTTTATATGAGTTTTTGAGTGGTGTGAGTTGAAGGAGTTACTGTCCCTTTCATTCTTCTACACCGTTTCTTTTCATCTTCCATTCCTACTATTACTTTCCCTCTACCTTTTTGCTTTTCTAAGTCTAATAGGGACAAGTGGATAGGTCGAGTTATTATCCCACACACATAAAATATAGCCCTGAAAGGGTACCGTCTGGGTGGTGGTACCTATCTGAGAATAAGTAACATTAGTCTTCTACTTATATGAAGCGTTACTTATTCGAAATAGCGCAATATCATGGCCACTAGTTGTGAAGGTGTTCACAATATGAGATATAACTTAAAACGATGCTGCCTTACAAATATTCTGTTTATTCAGAAATGGCTGTGTATTAATGATGTTATTGCACTTAATATATACATAGTTCCAAAGTTGCATAATTAATGGTAGCAGTTAGTGTGTGTGTGTGTGCGCGCGCAGTTATTTTAGCCGACAGGGCTAGTCGGATGGGTATAAAGTGCCTGCCTGGCAACCCAAAGGTCACAGGTTCAAATCCCGCCTCAGGCTTGGATCACAGTAGAAATGCAAAAACCTTGAGAGGTGCAATATGGTCAAAGAAACCGAAGCGACAACAACAACAACTAACAAAAAGGAAAAGGAGCAGTTATTTTATTTTGAAAGGATACAGCTAATTTTCACTTAATAAAATGTAAATACAATGTAAACAGCTTATTGTGATCATTGATAATGTTATCATTTGTGTAATGTCATCACTTTTGTAAAGTCCTAATTGTATACTAATACATATAAAAATGTTTATTGTAATCGGCACTTCAGTTTATGTTATTGCTTTTTTGCCTTATTGTGATTTATCCAACTGCAATAGAAGTGATTACTTTGACATCCAGATTTGTTCTTGAACTCACATGTTGGATGTCTAGTTAGGCTGCCATTTCATACAGTTTGTATGGTTACACTACCCAACATGATTTTTTACCTATAGAAAATCAATGATTGTTTCTGGTCAAGTTTTATATACAGAATTTAAAATCAATCATAAAAATTTCTTATCATCTCAGTTTTAAGATATAGATAGATAACTGGATTCTGTACAAAGATATCATTACTGTTTGAAATACAATTTTTAAACTTATTAACTTTTGGTTTGTTTTGTTTATTGGTCTAAAAGTTAAGCAAATACATCATTACTGTTCTTGCAATATAGTATACTTTGATTTTGATGCACTTTTCCAGACAAGTCAGTATTTTTACTAATTTTATTACACCATTCAACTGTTCAATATATAGTGATAAACTACACTACAAAAATTCACCTTCGGTTCAAATTTACCAACTTTAGGGAGTAAATTTCTGTCGGCATGGCCCACACTTGTAGGTAGAAGGAATTTGTTTTGTAGAGACGGGATACACTTAAACAAAGGTGGTGCAAAAGTTTTTGCCAGTATTATTGAGGATACCTTAAAGGTTCAGGGAAACTGCTAGTTAGGGGGGATGTGGGTTATACTGACACGCGTTTATCTGATAATATTGGTCAATGTAACTCTTGCACATACCTTAACAGTTCTTATCTGTTACCCCAACTGGACGTATTATCTAGATGTTCTGGGGGCAAAGACGTTTCACGTGAGTGGGTAGCTAATATCAGGGAAGAGAGCCTAAAAAACGTCAAGGCTTGTGTTAGGATTGTTAAATATACAAGAACAGTAAATCTTAATTGTTTAAGATTTAAGTGTCGTCAATAAAATGAGCGAATTCGAACTGCTGGTTAAAACAAGTAACGTGGACATAATAGGGCTTACGGAGACGTGGTGCCACCCGGAAATTGGGGATGATGAGTTTCAGTACGGCTTGTATAATGTATTTAGGAAGGATAGGGTAGATGAAGGGGTGGTGGGGTAATATTTCTTATCAGAAGCAGCCTGAGTGCAAAAATAGCTTTCCCGGATTCAGACGTTTCACATGTATAGAATCTGTATGGTGTGAGATAGTTGGAAACAAAAGTATAATGTGAGTAGGAGTAATCTACAAACCAGGTGATTGTGAAGATTATGACTAAAGCCTCTACATGCAAATGGAATGGGCAAGTAAGCGGCAATGTCTTATTATGGGTGATTTCAATTTGCCTCTAATTGATTGGAGTAAATGGGAAGGAAACTCGACATGGGGAACAAAATTTTTAAATCAACTAGATGACTGTTATTTGTATCAACATATCAGGGAAAGTACTAGAGAAAAGAATATCCTAGACCTCATCATCACCCACGAATCAGATGACATAACAGGGCTGACAGTAGAGGAACCAGTAGCAGGAAGTGACCATGGAGATCTACGGTGGATGATGATGAGAGAGGTAGCAGTAGTAAAAGGCAAAGGAATGGGTTTTAATTTCAGAAAAGGAAATTACGATGCCTTAAGGTACTACATGGCCTCTTAACTGAGTAGATATTAACTTCAGTACTTTTTATTACAGAGCAATAAAAAGTACTGAAGCCTATAACAGCTACAAGGTGATGTGTAATAGAGCCACAGAAAAGGTTTGACAGGCAAAGGCAGTTTATGAGAAATCACTAGCAAACAGAGCAAAAAGGGGGGGATAAAGAATTTTTCACATATATAAATGCCAAGAAGAGCAGGACAAACCAGATCGGACCTTTACGTAAGGGAAAGGGGATAGTAATAAATACACCAGCTGCCGTTGCAGTTGAACTCAACAGTTATTTTGCATCGATATTTACAAATGAAAAGCCTTTTGTGGCAATGGGAAATTGTGGGAGCGAAGTTAAAAAATATGTAATTAATGATATTGAAATTTCACAAGATTATTTAATGAAAAAACATTCAAGCCTACAGACCAGTAAGGCTCCTGGAGTTGATGGAATATACCCTATAATCTTAAGAGAGGCGGCAAGCGAGTGCATTGAACCATTGAGGCTAATTATGCGAGCATCACTAGACTCTGGGGAAATTCCCTTGGATTGGAAAAGTGCAAATGTATCTCCCATACATAAGGGTGGCTCTAAAAGTGAAGTTGGAAATTATCGACCTGTCAGTCTGACTTCAGTAGTAGGGAAAATCATGGAGCCAATGATCAAGGGTGGAATTCAGGATGATTTGGATCGAATTGAAATTCTCAAGGATACTCAGCATGGTTTTGTAAAGGGAAAATCATGTTTAACAAATCTCGTTCGCTATTTCGAAAGGGTCACTCACGAGCTGGATTTAGGGAATAATTTCGACATTGTTTATTTAGATTTCAGCAAAGCTTTTGACTCAGTCCCACATGAGCGGTTGCTTTATAAGCTGGAACAGGTTGGAATCACTGGGAAAATCCTTAGATGGATAGAAGGATGGCTTCAGGGCAGGAGGCAGAGGGTTGTGATAAATGGCTACTCCTCAGATTGGGTTGATGTAAGAAGTGGGGTTCCCCAAGGATCAGTATTAGGACCACTGCTTTAATCCAACAAAGTGTAAGGTATTACACCTGGGAAACAGTAATCCCAAAAAAACTTATTCACTTGGTGGAGTTCAACTAAATCCAGTACTGTAGGAAAGGGACTTGGGTGTTACGATACGGTCAGACATGAAATTCTCTGAGCATTGTAAACAGGTTGCAAGGAAGGCCCATGGTGTCTTATCAATCATCTATCGAACTTTTGCAAGTAGAGATAGGGACGTGATAATCCCATTATATGAGGCTTATGTTAGACCACACTTAGAATACTGTGTTCAAGTATTGAGACCGCACCTAAAGAAAGACATCGAGCTTCTTGAAAGGGTGCAAAGAAGGGTAACTCGCCTGGTGAGATCGGCAAAAGGGCGTCCTTATAAAGAAAGACTTCGAATATGTGGGTTGCAGAGTTTTGGTGTTGCAGAGTTCTGGATTGAGTTGTTTAAGGCTCAGAGAGTCATCAGTAAAATGATTGAGGACAAAATTTTCAAGATTATAAATGATGCTAGAACTAGGGGACATAAATTCAAGTTACGGGGGGAAGTGTATAGATTGGACTGCAGGAAGTTTCTTTTTAGCCAGCGAGTTATAAATTACTGGAATAGGCTGCCTTCATCGGTGGTAGAGGCCGACAGTTTGGGGAAATTCAAAGGTCATCTGGATAGTACTTTCGGGTAAGGGAAGCGCATAGGATGATAGATTTAATTTCCTTTTTTTTTTTTTTTTTATTAATTATTATTATTTAGTTATTTATTTTATTTATTTATTTTTATTTTATTTTTTTATCATTGTTTTGTTCGGATTTTTTTTTTTTTTTTTTTTGGCTGGTGCAGCATAAGCCATAGGCTTTCTTGCACCATGCGGCCATTACTAATACTAATACTTTTACTGTTTTTAGATTAATGCATTGTTAAAATGGAGAAGACAAAGCACAGAACTTGTATCGATCACCTGGATAAATTCCGCTATGTTTGTGGACACTTAACCCCAAAAACTCAGAGAAAGAAAATATACAATGTCACAAAAGTTGCATATTCATTATACTTCAGCTGCAAGATTGGTGACCTAGAAAAAAATTGGGCTCCACATATCTGTCGTATTACTTGTACAATGAACTTAAGGCTGTCGTTATATGGCAAGCTGAGAGCATTACCTTTTCCCTATGGTGTGGTGCAAGCCCAAGAATCATTTCGACGACTGCTATTTCTGTATGACAAAAATAAAGGGTACAGGCAATTCTCACTTTATGAGTTCCCGGGTTTACGAGTTTTTTTTCTGCCAAGTATCAAGTTTCCACAAAATTGAAAATAAGAACATTAATTGCAAAAAATGAATGTTAAACATTCATAAATACCGCATTCCAAACCAAGTGCGTAGCTATACAATACAGTGTACCCCACTTTACGATATTAATCAATTCCAGAGACACCATCGTATCGTTAAAATATCGTAATGTGAACCCAATAACACTGTTTTTTGGTATTTGGTAATTCGTTTCAAGATCTTGGAAGTTGAAAATTTCGCTGTATAACTAAATTATTTATCTCTCTAAAATTTCATTTTTAAGGTCATGAGCATGACCTTAAGGCCATATAAAAGGTTGTGAGCGTGGTTTGTAAATTGTATTAGTTTCCAATTCAAATCATTAAAATGCACTACACTTTCATCGTTATCATATGTTCCCTTATAAGAATCAATTTGAAACGCCTTTGTGATATTTTTCTAAAGCACATTTCTGGAGGTCAGAACGATAAAATAATAAAAACAATTTGCACTTTCCGGTTTATTGGTCTTTTCTGTTACTGCAAGCAATTGTAAATGGGTAGTAAACTTGATGTTATTGCATTTGCAAAAATACCCATAGCTGGAATTGTGTGGTTTTTTTACATTATTATGGTGAAATGTGTTTCCCCTTTACTTCAATCAATCTTCAATCGTATAAAGAACATAAATAAATTCTCAGCATCTTCTCTTCATTCTTTTTTTTTTAAACTGGTTACTCCACGCGAATCATGTTAGTTTCAATTTGTGTGTGCTGTTAAAAATGCTTATGCATGCAATCGTGAGATTTATAATTAAAAGAGAAGATTATCTTGAAAACAAATGCCTCTTGAAAATTTCTGAAGACGACGACGTCTCCTTGTGCAACAAACCAACAAGTGCCAAAACAATAATGAGTGATCAACGAGTGTGCATATAGCCGATGATGATGAAGAATAAATATTCTTTAACATTTGTAAGTCGTAAATAATTTCTCTATTATTATAATTTGCTTTATAATTGCTTTTTTATAATTTTACAAGCTACGTTTTCATTTCTTTCGATAAATCAATCATTGTTTAAACAAACTAATCAGCTAACTAATTTCATTGTTGAGAACCTAACCCCTATTTTTAACCTTATGTCTATGGGAAATAAATTCCCGCTTTACGAGCCCTCGCTAAGAATGAATTCACACGTAAAGTCGAGAACTACCTGTATTTCCAAAAAAAGCAAGCACTGCACCAAAATCCGAATATCCCATCAGGAATTAGGTTGGTGCTAAGTACACGGTAAAGAAATGCCGGTAGCTGTGCCACCAAAATCTTGAGGTATTGGAAGTAGTGATGAAGGTATAAAAGAAATCGTTTTACCAGATGTTGCAGAACCATGAAGTACAACTTCACATGATTTGGACAACAAGCCAGAAAAAGAAAAGGCCCCACACTACATTGAACAAGAAGAATTAAACGACTTGGTGTTACCCAAAGAGAAGGCTGAATTACTCGGATCCAGACTACAACAGTGGAACGAACTTTTTTTTTTTCCGCTGATGCTGCATAAGCTCATACACTTGCTTTCCTGCATCACATGCCACTATTACTACTACTAACTCGCCAAAGGTACAAACATTACAATATACCATAAGCGAAATGAAGAGTTTTCAAGATATTTTGCAATGGAAAACAACATGTGTGTCTGCAAAGACGTTGTTGGTCTTATGCATGAACTGAACATTGATCACAATACATCTGAATGCCGTTTGTTCAGTGATTCGTCAAAGCTAAGTTTGAAAGCAGAATTGCTTCATAACGGAAATACTTTACCATCAATTCCTCTTGTTCATACTGTTGGCCTGAAAGAAACTTACGATAGTATGTCCCAGATTCTTGCTGCTATATGTTACAATGACTATGGTTCGAATATGTGTGCTGATCTGAAAGTGATTGCGCTGCTTGCTGGGTTGCAAAGTAGCTTCACTAAATACTGTACTTTCCTGTGTTTGTGGGATAATCATGCAACAGCTAAACACTACGTCACACAACACTGGGACAAGAGAGATGAATATATTCCCGGCAAAAGCAATGTAAAGTATCTTCCATTGGTTAATCCACAAAAGGTTCTTCTTCTCCCTTTACACAACAAGTTTCGACTGATTAAGAATTTCACTAAGACACTGGATAAAGAAAGCAGAGGACTCGCATATTTACTGAAAATATTTCCAAATTTATCTCATGCAAAGCTGAAGGAAGGAATTTTCATAGGTCCTCAAATAAGAAAGCTCCTAAAAGATGAAGAATTTCAAAGAAACAGAATGATGTTGAACTGGCTGCATGGAAACCTTTCAAGACTGTGGTACCCGGATTCTTTGGAAAGAGAAAACAACAGAACTAGGAGCAACTGGTGACAAACTTGATGAAATGTTACAAGAACGTGGGGTGCCAAATGTCATTGAAAATGCATTTCCTTCATTCCCATCTGGATTTCTTTCGTAAAAACTTAGCAGATGTCAGTGAAGAACAAGGAGAGTGCTTCCACTATGATGTATCTGCAATGGAAAAATGATACCAAGGTCGCTGGGACTCTGCCATGATATGAGATTACTGTTGGTTCCTCAAACTGGAAAGAAATAGTAGTAGTAGTAGTAGTGGCATGTCATGCAAGAAAGAAAGTGTATGAGCTTATGCAGCATCAGCCAAAAAAAAAAATAATAAATAAAAAATCACACCATTCCCACCAAATGCCTGACCAGTTCCTCCTTAAAATTTATTTAACCTATCAACTTCCACAACGACAGATGGAAGTTTGTTCCAGCAATTAACCACCCGCCTATTCTACAACTGTCTTTTCTTAATTTGAATTTATGCTCCCTTAGGTTCGTAATCTGAACAATTGGAAGGATCACATCAGAATTCAGCGTGCTCAACCCATTCAAGGCCTTATACACCTCAATCAGATCACCGCACAGGTGCCCAGTCTCAAGCCACTGCAATTTCCAGAACTTAAGCCTCTCTTGGTAACAGGATCCCTTCATTCCCCTCACCAATCTTGTTGCCCTTCTCTGTACATGCTCAAGCAAATCTATATCCTTCCTAAAATGAAGCCTCCAGACTACACAGTACTCAAGGTATGGCCTGACCACTGCCTTATACAGAGGGACAATCACCTCCTTTTCCCTGCTAGCAAAATTCCTATATATCATTGACAAAATCCCATGACCTGCCCTGGCAGCCTGTCTGTATTGTCAGAAAACTTCATATCTGACTGCACAATTACTCCCAGGTATTTTTTCATTTTCTACCATATTAAGGGCAGTACCACACAGTTGGTATGATTCTCTGGGGTTACTTCTACCCATATGCAGTACTTTGCATTTGTCAATGTTCAGTTGCCACTTCTTAGCCCATCTACCCAAATTATCTAGATCCTGTTGCAGTAGTACACTGCCATTACTGTCATTAACAACCCTGTCAACCTTTGTATCATCTGCAAACTTCGACACTAAGCCTGATATACCTTCATCAATATCATTGATAAATAAACAAAACAACAGTGGACTCAACACCGAACCCTGTGGGACTCCACTAATAACATTAGTCCACGAAGAGCAGCACCCATTGATTAACACCCTCTGTCTTCTCTCACTCAACCAGCCTTTTATCCATTGTAGCAACATACCTTTAATACCATTCTGCTCCAATTTGTACAATAGTCTTCCATGTGCAAGAGTGTCAAAAGTTTTCCTGAAATCCAAATATATGATATCAAAATTATTTTTCCCATCCAGTTCCTTCATAACCACATCATAATATCCTACGAAATTTGTCAGACAAGAGTTTCCCTTAACAAACCCATGCTGCGTCTGAATTATTGCTCCAGTCTTGTCTAGATGATCCTGCAATGCATCTTTAACCAGTGACTCCATTATTTTACCCAGAACAGAAGTTACACTAACTAGTCTATAATTACTCGTGTCACCCTTCGATCCCCCTTTGTAAATTTGGGATACATTTACACATCTCCAGTCCGTGGGGACCTCCCCTGACTCCAAGGATGCTCTCATAATTATGGCTAAGGGTTTGCTTAGTTGCTTTGCCGCCTCCTTTAATGTAACTGGATAGATCCCATCCACTCCAGGTGCCTTTCTTATGTTTAACTTCAAGAGTCACTTGATAATTTATATGCATCCCATGCATTTTTCTTCTCTGTCACGAGTCTCATTAGATCATTTGATAACCATTAATTCTAAACCTGGAACAGTATTTCTTAATAGGTATGAAACTTTTAGTAGCTTCCACGATTAATTCCTTGAATGCTTCTCACTTAGAATTTACTGTTGGCAACATCATCAGTTGATCCCACTGAACAGAATTTAAAAACTGTCTGAGACCACTGTATTCACCTTTACGGAAGCAAAAACTCTTTCCTTAAATACCATCAGGGTTACCCCTGATGGTAATTATATCTTTAAGTAAATCTCACATCAGTACCTTGTGATCACTGCCACCTAGTTGTTCCTTTATCTGCAAATTCTTAATACACGAATGATCACTGCTGATAACCAGATCAAGTGTTATTTCTACCCATATGAAGTTTGAGAGGCAACCAGAGAGGCTAACCTGGTTACCTCTCGAACATGCTGCTGCAGAAAACAATCATCCAATAAAACCACAAAAGTTTTACTAGTGTGTGACCAACCCACAAGTTCCAGTCAATATCTGGGAAGTTAACATCTCCCATTATAAGGCATTCTGATTTACTAGCCCACTCTATTTCTCTGTACAATTGTTCATTGTACTCATTCGAGTCATTAGGCCTATAACACACTCCTACTCTTATTTTTGCTTTCGCAGTGCTTATGTTACACCAAACTGACTGAACGGTGCACTGTTAATCTATATCAACTGGATGCACTTGTTTTGATTTTATGTTTTTCTTAATTAACAGCATGACACCTCCTCCCTTCCTATTCTGTCTATCCTTTCTGTACACATTGTACACCCCAAATTACAATTCTGCATTCCTAATATCAGTGTGACACCACGTCTCTGATATCCCAACAATATCCGCCTTTGATGTCTTGACCAACACTTCAAATTCATCAAATTTATTTACTATACTTCTTTATCTTTATTTACTATATGCAAGCATACATGCACCTATTCCTAGTTACCCTGACACATCCCATATACTCACCTGTTTCATGATGACTGCCATCAGTTCCTGAAACCCCCAGCTCCCCTCGCTCCAGGTTGCTACTTATTCTAATAGAAGTTGTGCAAGAATCACCTTCACCTCTGCCTGCGGCTACTTTTAACCTTTTAGTCTGTGAATCCCCCCCCAAGCTAGCAGTTTTCCGACCCACCTAACACTGCCTCGATAGCATCAGCAAATATTCTTGCACCCTTTCTATTTAAGCGTATCCCATTCCTGTAGAAGCAGTCTCTCCTGTTAACAAGCACAGACCACACTGAAAAAAATTCTTCCCCTTGAGCCTTGCACATTTCCTCCAGGGCCGAATTAATTGAGAAGGCTCTCATCATGTACTCCCTCCTATTGTTTCTGGGCAGAATTGCAGACATTTTAAAATATGGAGTATAAAAGGAAATCATTGAGTACGAAATATGTCTAAGTAACATATATTGTGGGTAATAATTACAACCATGTATACTGATGTTGTATAAAAACAAAGAATTTAAAAAATGCATATATCTTTGGATGTAGATGTGACAAAAGTAAAAGATTGATATTTTCAAAATCAGGACATTTAATTTTGTTCAGAATATAACCAACTTTCGTTCCAGAGGTATGACGAAAAAACTTTTGTCAAATAGTGTTATCTACATTATTACACCGTGAGAGTAATGTATCTGTACTCCTACCAATATAACTATTTTACACTGCAGCTACTTCATATGAACTCTTTTCTAATTATTGATTTTAACTTATTTTTATGTTTTTAATGGTTTGTATACATTTCCAGAAACATTATGACTGTTTCACTGTTATTGATGACTTTCTTAAAGAAGAATTTGATATTTGAATAAATGTGAATGAAATAGTTGAATAAATTTAGATTTGAACAATAAAATTAAAGTATTTTATACTGCTGAATTTTCATGTTTTTCTTTCTATCCATTTTCACTTTTTTTATATACACATTTCTGCTCTGTCCAAATAAACAGTGCTGAACTCTTGTTTCTTCAGTTATTGTTATAATTTCAGCTGTATTCCAAAGTGAACACAATAAGCAGGATCCATTGCAGCATAAAAAGCACATAAAGGATCTGCATTGAAAAGTTCAAAAAATAATTATACTTATAATTAATTTTACTTATGAAAATAATTTTATAAGTAAAATAATTTTACTTATAATTTTACTTCATAAGTAAAATAATTTTACTTATGAAGCTTTCCCCTAAAGTAATAAACAAAAGCAGTTAATGTAAAACCACAAAAGTTTTACCACAAAAACCACAAAAGTTAATGTAAAACCACAAAAGTTTTACTAGTGTGTGTAAAAGTATTACTAGTGTGTGTTAATGTAAAAGTATTTTATGAATTTCATAAAATAATTTAGACTAAAAATCTTAAATGTATTCTCCTTTACGTACATCTTATGACCCAATGTTTTGGTAATTTTTGAATGCTGCTTAACTGTCTGCTAAAATTATTTGGGTCAAGGCTGCAATAACCACTTATAAGCAGAAATCTTTGTCCGTGCAACACTTCCCATTACAACAAGCAGATCAAGGGTTTTTAAAATGCACTGTTGCCATAGATGAAAAGACGTGGACATGTGATTTGAACACAATCTGAAGCCACAATTAGCTCAGTGGAAGCATTCATCTTGGGGAAATGGATAATAATTGCAAGGCCTCACATCAGAACTATAAGGAAATGAGGCAGTGTTTCCCACTTGTAATTGGTAATAACAAGTTATGATATGAGGCCTTGTGTTGCCATGCAGTACAAACACACCAGGTTCTAACAACTGTGACCAATACTGATGAATTTTTGAGCATAATTTCTGATAAAGAAATGTTGCATAGTAGTCTCCAGTTACATCTTCCAAGCGGCGCATGATCAGTGGTTAAAGAAGCATTGAAGGATCATCTAGACAAGACTTCAGTTATAGCTTGGACACAGCATGGGTTTGTTAATTAGTCAGTCTTGTCTGACTAATTTGATTGGATACTGTGATGTAGTCACAAAGGAACTGGATGCAAATAATAACTTTGATATCATATATTTGGATCTTAGAAAGTCCTTTAATACTGTTGCACAAATTGGAGCAGAGTGGAATTGGTGGAAAATTGGTGCTATGGATAAAGGGATGGTTGAGTGGGAGAAGACAGAGAGTGGTAATCAGTGGACACTGCTCTTCACGGACTTTCACGGTTTTGATATCATATATTTGGATCTTAGAAAAGCCTTTGATACTGTTGCACATGGAAGACTGCTGCACAAATTGAGCGGTGTGGCATTGGAGGCAAATTGCTGTTATGGATAAAGGGATGGTTGAGTGGGGGAAGTCAGAGGGTAGTAATCAATGGACACTGCTCTTCGTAGACTAATGTTATTAGTGGAGTCTCTCAGGGTTCAGTGTTGGGTCCATTGTTTTTTCTGTATTTATAAATGATATTGATGATGGTATATCAGGCTTAATGTCCAAGTTTGCAGACGATACGAAGGTTGGCAGGGTAGTTAGTGACACTAATGACAGTACACTGCTGCAACAAGATCTAAAAAAGTTGAGCAGAAGGGCTGAGAGGTGGCAAATGAAGTTTAACATTGACAAATGTATACTACATATGGGAAGCAGTAATCGCAGAGTAACGTATCAACTTTGTGGTACCATACTGACAGTGGTAGAGAAGAAAAGGACTTGGGGGTATTTGTGCAGGCAGATATGAAGTTTTCTGAGCAGTGCAGATGGTATGCAAGAGTAGCTCATGGTGCCTTGTCAATGATATACAGGAATTTTTCTAGCTGGGATAAGGAGGTGATTATCCCTTTGTATAAGGCAATGGTCAGGCCACACCTTGAGTACTGTATACAGGTCTGGAGGCCTAATTTTAAGAAGGATGTAGAGCTGCTGGAACGAGTACAGAGAAGGGCAACAAGATTAGTGAATGGAACAAAGGGGTGCTCTTACAAAGAAGGGCTTAAGTTTTGCAAATTACAGTGTCTGGAGACTAGGCACCTGCAGGTGATCCGATTGAGGTGTATAAAGCCTTGAATGGTTTGAGCATGGTCAATGCTGATGGGATTCTTCCTCTTGCTCAGAATAATCACCTGAGAGGGCATAAATTCAAATTGAGGAAAGATGGTTGTAGGATAGATTTCTGGAAGTGTGCCTTTAGCCAGTGGGTGGTTGATTGCTGGAACAAACTTCCATCTGTCAGTGTAGAAGTTGATAGCTTAAATAGATTCAAGGCAGAACTTGACAAACATTAGGCTTGAGTGGATGGGTGAAATAAGGGTTTTTTTTTTTTTTTTTTTTTTGGCTGATGCTATATAAGCTTGCTTTCTTGCATCATGTGCCTTTGCTAATGCTAACTCCTCATGTGTGAATGTAGATGCAAAATACTCATTCAGTTTATCAGCTACTTGAGCAGCACATCAATAGTCGAACCATCCATGTTAAAGGGACCAATCTGATTCATCCCTTTCCTTCTAGAGTTTACATAAGTAAAGAACTCTTTGCTGTTTTTCTTTGCATCCTTTGCCAAAGATTTCTCATAATCTACCTTCGTCTACATAACCTCCTTTGTGACTTGATTACAGAGTAGCTTATATCTGCTGTAGGCTTCTGTGTCGGCTGATAATTTATATGCATCGCATCCATTTTTCTTCTCTGCCACAAGCGTAATTAATTCATCTGACATACATTTAGGTCTGAACCTTGAACAGTATTTCTTATTTGGTATGAAAAGCCTGGTAGCCTCCAGATTAATTCCTTGAAGGCTTTCCATTTAGAATTCTTTTTTTTTAACATTAACAGTTGATCTCAGTGCTTAGAATTTAAAAACTGTGCTCGACTACTGTAGTCACTGTTATGAAAGCGAAAACCCATCCCTTTACCCTTGGTGGTAGTTACATCTTTAAGTAAAACCCATATCAGTACACTGTGATCACTGCCAACTAGTGGTTCCTTTATCTGCAAATTCTTAATGCACGAATAATCACTGCTGAAAATCAGATCAAGGGTATTACTCCCTCTGGTTGCCCCTTGAACATGTTTCTGTAGAAAGCAATCCTCAAATAATTCCACAAAACTTTGCTAGCGTGTCAGTGACCAACCCACAAATTCCAGTCAATATTTGGAATTTTAAAATCCCCCATTACAAGACATTCTGACTTACTGGCCGAGTATATTTCTCTGTACAGTTATCCATTGTATTCATCAGAGTCATTAATCCTAAAATACACACCTACTGTCATTTTTCCTTTCCCAGTGCTTATGTCACACCAAACAGTCTCAACATTGCATTGTCCACCCACGTCAATTGGATGCACTTCCTTAGATTTTGTGTTTCTTAACTAACAGCATAACCCCCCCCCCCCGTCCTGTCTATCCTTTCTGTACACATTGTACTCCCCAAATTCCAGTTCTGCACTTCTTATGTCTGTGTGACACTATGTCTCTACTATCCCAACAATATCTGCCTTTGATGTCTTGACTAGCATTGCTGTACATGCAAGTATGCATGCACCTGTTCTTACTCTTAGTTACCGTAACACAGCCCATGTGTTCATCAATACAACGCCCATGCAACAGGATGGGATGGTGAAGGAAGGGGAGAGGAGATAAGATTTTTAGCACTAGGAAGGCAGAGCCAGCATCTTAGCTACTACAAGCGTTGTCAGCTGTTCAAGGGCCATTGTAGTGAAGGTGTGGGGGGATGGTCCATAGAGAAACATGCAACAATCCAACATGCTAGGGTGGGGACCATCACTGGGTTGACTATCGAAGTGAACAGCAATTGGCACATAATATCCCACAGATGCACAATCTCTATCTTCTTCTTCTTCTTTAATACTGCCGAATGGCGTTTGCGACTTCGTTTTGATATTGTTCTCTGTCTAGCGCTGCGTGTAGAATTTGTGCTGTTGTCATGTGAAGCCAGGTGTTGATGTTATCTAGCCATGCCATTTTCGGTCTGCCTGGGCGTTTCTTGCCTTCGATCTTTCCCTCCAGGATGAGTGGTAGTAGGTGATATTTTTGTTGGTTCCTAGCGATGTGACCTAGGTATTTGCATTTCCTGCTGATGATGGTTTTGAGCAGGTCCCGTTCCGTGTGCATGTCCTGCAGGACCTGTGCGTTGGTTATCTTGGCTGTCCACGGAATTTTCAGCATTCTTCGGTAGAGCCACATTTCGAAGGCCTGGAGCTTTTTTGTAGTGGCTGATGTTAGAGTCCAGGTTTCTACACCGTAGAGCAGTATTGGCCAGATGTAGCATTTCAATGTGCGTAATTTGAGCATGATGTTCAAGCTTCTGTCCGTGAGGAGGGTTCTCCATTTGGTGAATGCCTGCCTGGCTTGTTCAATTCTGCTTTTGATTTCGGCCTCATGGTTCAGCTGGTCATCAATGAGTACTCCGAGATACTTGAAGCGGCGTATTTGCTCTAATTTTTCGTTGTTTAGTTTGATCGTGATTTTGCTTGCAGTCCTGCTGACCTTCATCACCTTTGTTTTCTTTTTGTTGATTCGTAGTCCCCATGCTTGGCTTTCTATGTCCACTTCGTTCAAGATGGTCTGTAAATCTTGTTCTGAATCCGCTATTAGTGCTGTGTCATCGGCATATCTTAAGTTATTGATGTAGTGTCCGTTAACTTTTATGTCGATGTTCTTGTCAGCCAGTGTTTGATCGAAGATCATTTCCGAATAGATGTTAAAAAGAATGGGAGATAATGGACAGCCTTGCCGGACGCCTTTTTTTATTGGAATTGGGTCTGTCAGGTCGTTGTCATAGCGAAGCCGGGCTGTTTGATTCCAGTAGAGAGTTGTAATAAAGTTGATATCATTGTTTTCAATCCCAAGTTTTCTCAGTCGGTCAATTAGGCAGTCGTGGTCTACTGAATCGAAGGCTTTCTCGTAGTCAATAAAACATATATACACGTCTTTTTGATGTTCATAGCACCTTTGTAGCAATATTTGTAAACAGAAAATTGCTTCTCTGGTGCCTAGTCCCCTGCAGAATCCGAACTGTGTGTTTCCTAGTGCACTTTCGCACTTACATCTTATCCTTTGCTGAATCACCTTGAGGAAGACTTTTAGCACCTGGCTCATTAGACTGATCAGCCTGAAGTCTTCACATTTCCGGCTGGTAGCCTTTTTTGGTAGGGCCACAGATGGATTGGAGCCATTCGGATGGAATGTCGTCGTTGTTGTAGATTTGATTGAACCACTTCGTTAGTTGTTGGATGTTGCTGTAGTCTAGTTGTTTCAGCAGTTCCACATGAATCTGATCAGGTCCACAGGCCTTGCCTGGCTTTGTTATTCGGATGGCATGTTCCACTTCAGATGTTAATATGTGGAGATTGTCTTCCTGTGTTTCTTGTTGCGTTTCTGCCGGTTTTCTGTTGGTGCCGAACAGATTGTATATATAGCTCTTCCAGGTGTCGAGTTTGGCTTGTTTGCTTAGTATAGGTTGATTGTTGTCCGTATATAAACTTGGGATAGGAGCCGGTTTGTAGATGTTTCCAGCTTCTTTAAGCTTCTTGTGCAGGTTATAGTTGTTATTTTTCTTGATTAGGTCTTCGATTTCTGCACACTAATCTTCCATCCATTTTTCCTTCGCCTTCCGGATTTCCTGTTTGATCTTTTGTTGTATTTCTTTGTATTTTTCCCGGTTGTTGTTGTTGCTTTTGAATATTCTCCGTTCATCCATTAGGTCTAGTATGTGCTGGGTCATCCACCGTTGTTTCTTTTTCGACGCCTGATGTCCTAGCAGGGTTTCTGCTGTTTCATTGATGCACTGTTTGAGTGAACGCCCGAATGCTTGCACGTCTGTTGTTACTGCTTCGATCGATCGGATTGTAGTGTTGAGATGAAGCTGTACTTGTCGCCTGTTGGCGTTGTTCTTCAGTTTCTCCAGGTCAATTCTTTTTGTTGTGCTTGTGCGTTTGACTGCTCGTAATTTGAGACGTAGTGTTGCTATTACTGGGTTATAGTCTGATGATATGTCAGCTCCGGGGTAAGTTTTTGCCAATCTCTATCACAATCTCTCAATTATCAGGAGACTACAACCAGAGTGCCCATAGAAACATTTCTGAGTACACCATCCAGTGCTTGCTCCTGTGGACAGGAGCCTATGAAGTAGTTGACCTGTTTATGAACCCATGTTGACCAACCCATCACTGAAACCTCTGCCTGCAGGAAACATGGGAATACCATTCCTGAACTCTAAATGACCAGAAAAGTCTCATGGTCTGATGAATCCGGGTCCCAGCTGATCATACTGATGGATGGATGGATGTGTGTGTGTGTGTGTGTGTGTGTGTGTGTGTGTGTGTGTGTGTGTGTGTGTGTGTGTGTGTGTGTGTGTGTGTGTGTGTGTGTGTGTGTGTGTTCGACAGCAAGCAGATGAACAGCTACAACCAAACTGCATGGCTGGATGAAAACAGGCTGGCAGTGGTGGTATCATGGTGAGGCTGTTTTTATGGACATCATTAGGTCCCTTGAACACTACTAAACACACCTCCAGATCCTACCTTGGCATTGTTTCGGATCAACTTTTGCCCTAAATGGTGACAGAATATCTAAATGGCACTGGAATCTTTCAATAAATCAACCTGTGTCACGAGATCTGCTCTGTGCAGAAATGTTTCTTGGATCATGTCCAAGCATTTCGTGTGCTCCCCTGGCTGCCAAATTCCCACAACGTCAATCCCATCAAACATTTGTGGGATGCAATGGCACACAGCATCTGCCTGTCCATGCCAGTGCCTTGCTCCATTGCTGAACTCTGGGAAAGCCTTCTTTCCAGCTGGTCCAGGATACCAAAGGATAACTTCCACAGTCTCATGGAGTCAATATCATGCCGGGTGCAGGTGATTATTACGGAGAAAGGCAGCCCAACATGGTATTAGGTGATAATGTTTTGGCTCATGGGTGTGTGTATGTATATACATACATATATATACACACATACATACATATATATATTCAGGGTGTCTCAAAAATACATGGCATAACTTCAGGAACGAGTTCCTCATATACAATAAAAATATTTTATATCAACATAGTTCCAAAAATGCTTGGTTTCCGTGTTTTGGAGGTCTGTCTATGACACTTAGCTGTTCACATCACCTTAAAGTAATTGTTCAAAATGTCCACCTTCTGCCTGAATACCGCTGGCAGGTGTAAAGGTCCTATGTTCACAAAGGCGACAATGGATACCTTCAAACGTTTTTCCTGTTTGGACATCTTCGTTCAGGGTACCTCTCGTGGTACAAATGACGAGCCTCCAGAGCACTGCTGTCCGCCAAACCGTACATAAAGTGCATATCCGCTTGCTCCTGATTTGAGTATATGGTTGGAATGGAAAAACCACCAGGTTCTGTCAGTACCTTGTGATGAAGGAAATCACCTGCAGGAGACAAGACATTCCGGTAAATAACTAGGGAACCTAGCATTTCTGGAACTATGTTGATATAAAATATTTTTATTGTCTACATATGAGGAACTCATTCTTGAAATTATGCCGTGTATTTTTGAGTCGTCCTGTATAAATATATATATATAGGTAAAGACTGCATTTTTATAAAATTTCATAATGCAAAATTTCACCCTGCAGAGTTAATACTATATGTAACGATGATTGTAAGTAGCCAATATATGTTTGGGAAACTCACTCGTGAAATGGTTAAAGCCCTCTTCAGTCAAGGCTGTAGTCAGCCTATATCAGGAAGAAGGAGTAATGTTTCCCCCTGTGAACTATTCCTCATTTTTCAGCTTGCACAACATGCAAACTGTCCTTTGTAACCACACCTGTACAGGCACACAGCAATACAATATGGCTACAGATACTAATGCACTGATCAAAACAATATCTAACTTAAAAAAAAAACCACTGGGCACCAATTAATAATGGTCTTAAGAATAAACTCAGAAAAAACCCATCATAAATCTAGCAATTTGCTCACATGATTATTACTGTAAAAAGTGAGCGTACCTGTCATAGAGGAAAAATTGTATTCATTTGTTTTGGTGGTTGTGACATCCAGATATGGTTGTATTGTGCAAGCAAGCTGCAGTCTGGAATAGTTCAGATTAATCTGAGAAAGGTTTAAGTTTGGAATGAGATCATTATTTTCAACTAGGTAATAAAGTGAAATTAATAATAATATATATATACAAATATATTCTTCATCCTTGTCAGATGCTTCTATTTATTTGTCACCCTCAAATGATATATCTTTATCTAAGGAGGCTTAAGAATTTTGAACATCAGAATAAATGACTGATTGCATCGGAAAGAAGATTCAGTATCTGCAGTCCACACACACACACACACACACACACACACACACACACACACACACACACACACACACACACACACACACACACACAGAATCCTATTCAAACATCCAAAAATTTGACATAATAGAAATATTTTAAAGTCAGTTGCATAATTAGGTAGACTCTAATGCATTAGGGCTTAAAGCCTCAAGCTGCGAGAGAGAGATTAGACTGTGTATTTTAGTGCAATTGCATCACTAATGCATTAGAGCAGGGGTGGGCAACAGTCGGCCCGGGGGCCACATCCGCCCCGCGACGATGTTGAATCCGGCCCCCTCGGTAAATGCATAAATATAGAAAATCCATACCTGACTACACTCGCCGTAAACGTTCGGCTTAATTCGGTTCAATCGGGAATCGCGGCCCAAGTGATTCTACGCAGCGTCAAAGAGTTATTTCCTAATTATTATTGTAGCATCAATCGAACGAAGTTCCTTTGGGTTTGACTTCTTATTGAAAAAAATAATATTGGTGCGAGTATTTTATGTTTTATGCCTTTTCTAATTATTACAATTTTTAATTTAATATAATTTATAGCCCATAAAATGAGCCAATTAAAAAAAAAAAGAAAAATTGATGCAGAATGCCGCATTTTCAATGATAATTCGACATTCAGATATTTAATTGCAAATATAGACGATAAAGCTGTTTGTTTGGTTTGTAACGAAACTATTTCCGTTTTTAAAGAATATAATCTAAAAAGGCATTTTTCAAAAAAAACATTTCGTAAAATATAAGCTATTTTCACCGGAACAAATGAAAATTGAAGCAGAAAATTTAAAATGTAGTTTGCGTAAGCAACAAAATACTTTGAAAATTTTGTCAAAACAGATAGAGCTCTGACAAATTTAAATATTGTATTTACTTTTTTTAAAAATACATTAATAATTTGGTAATTCAAGTAATATAACATTTTTTAGGTTCTGATTTTTTTTATTAAATCGTTCAATCTATTCCGGCCCGCATCATGATACGAAAATTTCATTCGGCCCGCTGATGAAAAAAGTTGCCCACCCCTGCATTAGAGTCTTAACTTATATCATACACCATCAGGCATCTCTCATATTGTGAAGATATACTTTACAACTGTTTTGCCATTATTGCATGACTTGGGTACCTACCTACCCACCCACCCACCGAAGAAGGGCCAAATAGCCCTGAAATGGTGCCGTCTGGGTGGTGGTATCCACTGAGAATAAGTAACAACAGTCTTCTCCTTCGGGTGAAGCGTTACTTATTCGAAGTAGTGCAATGTCATGGCAACTCGTTGTGAAGGTATTCACAATATGAGATGTAACTTAAACAATGCCTCTATTGCAAATTTGCTAATCTATATTTAGCTGTGTATAAATGATGCAATTGCACTAAAATACACATAGTCGAATCTCTTTCGCAGCTTGAGACTTTAAGCCCTAATGCATTAGAGTCTTAACTTATATCATACACCATCAGGCATCTCTCATATTGTGAAGATAAACTTCACAACTGTTTTGCCATCATTACATCATTTGGGTACCTACCCACCTACCGAAAAAGGGCCAAATAGCCCTGAAACAGACATCATCAGCTCCCAGGGGGAGCCTGATGATATCCGGAGTTTCCAAGAATAGGTAACAACAGCCTTCTCCACTGGGGAAGCATTGCCTATTCGAGGAGTTTATGAGTTTTTGAGTGGTATGAGTTGAAGGAGTTACTGTCCCTTTCATTCTTCTACACCGTTTCTTTTCCTCTTCCACTCCTACTATTACTTTCCCTCTACCTTTATACCTTTTTGCTTTTCTAAGTCTAATAGGGACAAGTGGATAGTCGAGTTATTATCCCACACATATACAAATAGCCCTGAAACGATGCCTTCTGGGGGGTAGTATTCACTGAGAATAAGTAACAACAGTCTTCTCCTTCGGGTGAAGCGTTACTTATTCGAAGTAGTGCAATGTCATGGCAACTCGTCGTGAGGGTATTCACAATATGAGATGTAACAACTGTTCGATATGAGATGTAACAACTGTTAAACGATGCCGTTATTGCAAATTTGCTAATCTATATTTAGCTGTGTATAAATGATGCAATTGCACTAAAATACACATAATCAGGTAGTAAAAAAAGTGCATTGAAAAATCTTATTTTATCAGATAAAAAAAAAGTTATTTAATGGTGTTATTACTCTTCCAGAATATATATTATTACACATACCTCATCTTGACAATATTTCTTCAGTATCTCAAGCAACTTATCAGTAATGCAAGGGGATTCCAAAAAGAAACGACTGAAAAGCCTAAAAGAACAGAATGCATATATATAACGTACAAGAAATAAAATTTACGAAATTGCATTACTATATTATTTCTTGCAAAAAAAATCCCATCTAAAATTGGGAGAAAAAAAAATAAAAATTTATCATTCTCGTCAAATCTACCCCATACAGTTTGTTCATCAAGATAGCTGACAGTTTTGTAGAACTAACTAGACTAGACAAAAGTATCAATGAAAGTGACAGGTTTGTAACAAACAACTCGCAGCTTTCCCATGTGACCACGGGAAATCTGTGCAGTGAAAAGGCAGGTATGCCTCTGTTTTCATTATATAAAATTCAAGAAAGAACAAATCTTACTACAATTCCCAGATAAGGGAATTAATCTCTAAATTGTTAAGACCTGAAGGTGGAAATAATGAAATGGTTCTCCTGATGTAACTAGCAGCATTCTGTATATGGTGAAGGCAACAAAATCTCTTCATGCATTAATGCCACCAAAGACAGTATGGCTATTCAACTTAATATCCTTGCAATAAAAAAAAATAAATAAAACCACAGAAACTTACAAGTTTAGCTGCCTAGTAGCAGGTAACCTAGTTTTGCTTGATATGGTCAGAGTTAGTATTAATCTCATAATGGTTTTATGAAGAGTTTTGAAAAAGGTAAGAATATGGATGAGAGCAAGAAACTGCTGCAAATGTCCGATTTGATTATTCATCATAAACAACAAGTCACTGTCGCACACAGTGGGTGCACATATGGGTGCATTTTCCTTCATTTTTCAGTTACATATAAAATATGACTTGGTGGTTACTTTTTAATGCCATCAGGAATCTACTATAGAATACGTATATGTTCCAAGACAGGGGTGGGCAACCTTTTTTGAATAAAAGGCCATATTCATTTTCGGAAATAGTGGAAAGGCCGCACCGATTGTTCGATAATTAACGTTTTACTTACGAAGTAAAACATTAATTATCAGTGTTAAATTTTATTGCATATAACTATAGAAAAGGCAAATAAATTTCAATAAAACATACATATTTACAATATTCTCATCATAATACATCCACCTACATTTTATATGATCACAAAATTAAAAAATATATAATTATAAAGATAAATTATTTTCTAAATTGTTATTCAAATGAAATTTATAGCAATAATTTAACATTCTCTCTCTGTGAATTATACAAGAATAATTAGAAAAAACTGTACTATTGTAAAAAATAATTTAATATGAGTTAACTAATGAGTTGAAGATTTGATGCTTTGGTGGTTGAGTTGTTTACCAAAAAAGATGTCTCGGCTGAAACCACTTCGATTGCACATTTTTAATGAGATTTTTGGGTTTGTTTTTTATTAGATAACAACTGGATATTAGGCTCCATCTTAGTTGTACGCAACTTGAGTTGTCTTCTAAATGAATATCAGATATCTGAGTCCTTAAATGAATTTTAATTTGTGTAAGGTATGAAAAAGTTGATTCGTAACAATACTGAGTTGCAAAGCAAGACAGCAGTTGACAAGCATGTTGACGCAAATGTGGGTATTCAATTGCATTTTTCCATATTTCAATAGGATATTTTTTTGTATCAAAAAAAGTCTTTATCTATTATCTTCTCCTAATTCAATTAATTCCATCTGTAGTTCCGTGGGTGCCGTAGGGATATCAACTAAATGTGGCTCATACGCCAATTTCATTTCTAAAGTATGTTATTCGAAATCAGAAAATCTATCATTGTGTTCTTCAATTAGCATGCCCAATACGGTTATGTAGTCTTTGAAAGTGTCACATACAACATATTTCTGGCCCTTTAACATATTTTTTAAATGAGGGAAATGTTTCCCAGATATTTCTGATTTAGAGAAAAGTTTTGTAAAAAATTAATTCGAAATACCTGAATTTTTTTGCCATATGTCTTGTTTTTCCCTGCAAATAAGCATTTAATTCATTTTGCTTTTCCATAAAATCACACAAAAACTCAGCATTTCTACAAAATTCTTCATCTAATAAATCACATTCTTGTTGTTCCTCGTAAAATTTTTTAATTTGTTCTCGCAAAGCCAAAACTATTACTAAAATTTGTCCTTTCGATAACCAGTGCACTTTACAATAATATGGCAAGTCGACATTATATGTCTCATCATCCAATATAAGCATGCTTTGAAATTGGCGATGTCTTAAAGCATTTACTCGAATAAAGTTAACAATTGCAATAATTCTGTCCAAAGTATTGCTCAATGGGGAGGATTTAGCACAAAGGTTTTGTTGGTGAAATATACAGTGGAACGAAATTAACTTTTCTAAATTGGGCTTTTCTTTTTCGAAACGAATCTTTCTCACTTTCCTCTCATAGAAGGTGCACCGTCCGTGCATACACTCACCAGGTTACCAAGGTTTAAATTCCACGAGTCCTTCCAGTGAGCGTACCCAAAGCCAGTAGTTCCTCGTAACAATGAAAATCTTCAGGTATAGCACGAATAAAATATAATATTTGAGCAGAGTCATTTATATCAGTGGTTTCATCTAACGCTATTGAAAAATATACATCTTTAGAGTGAATTATAACCTGAAGTTATTCTCCTACATTCTGAACTAATTCATGTTGTCTATTAGTTATAGTTTTTCTTGAAAGAGGTAATTGTTTGTATTTGTCAACTTTTTCCGGATCTAAACATGCTACTGCTTCAACAATACATTCTTTTATCATTTCGATGTCACTAAATGGTTTGCCTTTTTTTCCAAGTACATGCGCTATTTTGTATGTAACATCGGTTGCAGAAGTTCCTTGCTTAATAAAAGCACCAAAAGCCTTTTCCTGGTGCTGTTTTTCTTTCTTCATTTTTTGAAGTGCAGATTTACGAGCTTCTCCTTCTAATTTTATATATTTATGGTCCTTGTGAGATAGATAATGTTGATTTGCATTGTATTTTTTTAATGTTAGTGCTGTATTACATATCAAACAAACCGTTTTGTCTTTCACAGAAATAAGAAAATACAGCATCTCCCAATCTTCATTAAATGTTCTGTTTTCTTCATTCAACTTCCTTTTAATTTTTTTGGACATGATGGGCAATCTAAAAATTAAGCAATTGTGAAATCAAACATAAGAAATTACAGGATTACAAAATTCAAGACAAGAATACATACGGTTGTCAAAATATTCACAGTTACAAATATGCACATAAAAGCAGCAGATAAAAAAATCACGATGTCACAATTTAAATTTCAAAATAAAAAACTATTTTCGTCAAATTATTAACTCTGTTAAAATATTTTTTTTTATTTTAACAGAGGATTAGAATTTTTCTTTTATTAAATAGTTTTCATTTTTTATCATTTGTGGTACATAAAAACGATTTTTAAATATACAGAAAAAGTTAAACATGATATATTTTACTTTTTAGATCAAAAAATTTGTATTTTCCTTTTTTTTTAATTATCTGAATAATGTTTCTATATTGTGAAAAAATATATATAAAGCTTTTTATTATTAAAACGTTTTGAATATTTAATTTTAAAAATATTAGTTTAAAAGTAGTAGGATCATTTAATGATTTTATTTCATCTTTGTGTGACAAAGGCTGCACATAAGATCTTAGAAGGCCGCGGGTTGCCCACCCCTGTTCTAAGAGATACTTTCTCAGAAAAAACGAATGTTATGTTGGACTTCAAAAAAAGAAAAGGCTTGGCATAATTGCTGTGCTTGACATAATCAAAAAAAGAAAAGGAATGTGGTCAGGTCTCAAGGACTCAGTTGCCAGGTTGAATTAAGATTCTCCTGCAGAGTAATTCATAATCCAGAGGGTTTTTCTTAGTTCTGTTCAATCATTTTGCAATACCAGTGAACCAATATTGCAAAATTACTGATTCATTGGTAATACCAGGAGAAATCAGAAAATAAGAAAGAAAGAAAGATGAGAATGGATATAGAATAATCAATTTAATAGCTGCTTTCTTATGAGGACTATGACCACTAGAATCCAGTCATAATACCAACCTAGATGTCTATTTCAGACTAAGTAAATGATCTTAAGAATTTCTGAGAAGTTCTGGTATGGTATGATGCAAGATATTACAGGTTGGAAAAGGCATAGCACTCTTGTCAAGTTAGATTTACTTTCAACGGAAAGGATACACTAATTCTTCTCATTACATCCATAGCCTTTGTAACAAACAAAAAGCAATTTTCACGTTTGGCTACTGACTTGGTAGGACTGCTAACCATTTCAGAAGGTAAACATATATGTTATTGTCATAACTAATGTTTTCAAGGATTTCTGAATCATTTCATGATACAGTTCATAAATCTGAAATTAAAGCAAAGATACTAATCAACAGCATAATCTCCAGATAAAGATCCCCTCAAATTATTGTCTGACTAAGCTTTCAACTTAAACAAAACACACTATCTGATCTGTACTGTACAAAGCATGTAAGTTTAAATATATCTAAATGCTCTTGTATTTGCAATATTTGAATACAATAAAATTATATTTATTTTTTTTTCCACTCCATCCTATCTGGAAAGTAATGGAATGGTAGAGCATGTCAACAAGACAGTGGGAAGCAAGATCATGGAAGGGATACTCTTCTATTTCTTACATATAACTCTCATTTGTATATTTATTTTTATTTAATTTTTTTATTACATTTTAGCACGAGTTGTTAAGAGCTTAGTTGCATCATGCTTTATGTTGTTGTTTGGTTTTCCAGATGACAATGAAATTTACAATTTGTTTTTCAGTAGACTCTCAATTTTCCGGGATAGATTGTAAAATAAAAATCCTGGATAACTGATTTCCCAGTTAATCCAAAAATACAGTAACTCACTGCTATACATTCCAGGACTTCTTACGTAAGTTGAGTTTTACGTAACTAGGGAATGACTAATAAAATATATCCGCGAAATGCCAAAATTACAAAAACCACATAACATCCTCAGAAGAATGAAGAAAAATAGTTATATATTTTTCAGTTAGTTATATTTTTTTTATATATTAGTTATACATATAGAAAAATAGTTATATATTTTTAATTAGTTCAATTAAAAACTTTATCTGGGGACAGTGGTAGGGCTTACAATACCGGGATCCCGGTCATTTTTTTCGGGTATTGAAATACCGGTTTTTCGGTACTAATTTTGAAAAAAAAAAAAAAAAATTGTTATAATTTAATCACATAAAGGTTATAAAATCACCTTTATGTGATTATGATGTCGTTATCTCTACTAGCAAATGTTCGATAAATCATCGACAGGACACCATGCAACATTCCAACCTGTCCAAAATTCTCGGACAACTTCATGTCTGACCATATCGTAACTCCCAAGTCCCGTTCCTCCACTACTGACTTTAGTCAACTCCATCAAATGTATAAGTTATTTTGGGGTTGCTGTTCCCAGGTGTAAGACCTTGTATTTTGCTGAATTAAAACACAGCTGCCACTTTTCTGACCATCCCGGAAGTCTATCTATGTAACTCTGAAGACGCTCTGCTTGGCGGCGATCATTAACTACTCTACTGATCTTTACATCATCTGCAAGTTTAGACCTCATGCCCTCCATCCCTTCATAGATGTCATTTAAGATAATCAAAAACAATAGTGGTCCCAATACTGATCCCGGGGAACCCCACTTCTTACATTAACCCAATCTGAGGAATAACCATTTATCACAACCATCTGCCTGGTGCCCTCAAGCCATCATGTTATCCATCTAAGGATTTCCCCTATGATTCCAGCTTGCTCCAACTTGTAAAGTAACCACTCATGTGGGACTGAGTCAAATGCTTTACTGAGATCCAAATAAACAATGTTGAAATTATTCCCTAAATCCAGCTCACGAGTGACCTGTCAAAATGGCTAACCAGTTAAACACGATTTTCCCTTTACAAAACCATGCTGTGTATCCTACAGAATTTCGTTTCCATCTAAATGATCCTGAATTCCACCCTTGATCACTGCCTCCATGATTTGCCCTACTACTGAAGTTAGACTGGCCGGTTGGTAATTTCCTGTTACTCTCCAAGAACTGCCTTTATGTTCCAAATTTACACCAATCCAACGAAATCTCTCCTGAGTCCAGTGATGCTCTCATACCTAGCCTTAATGGTTCAATGCACTCACTTGTCACCTCTTTAAGATTATAGGGTATATGTGATCAACCACAGGAGCCTTACTTGCCTGTAGGTGCTAAAGTTCTCATTAAATAATCATTTGAAATTTCAACATCATTAATTACATTTTTTTCAACTTCACTTCCATAATATCTCATTGACACAAAAGTTTTTTTTTTTTTTTTTAATGTAAATATCGATGCAAAGTAACTGTTGAGTTCATCTGCAACTTCAGCTGTGGTATCTAATACTGTCCCATGTCCATTACATAAGGGTCCAATCTGATTTGTCCTTCAGTTCTTTGCATTTATATATGTAAAGAATTCCTTAACTGCACTCTTTGCTCTCTCCCAGACTCAGTAAAGATACTATAGTGAAAATTATACTTCACTTAATAAAACGTCTTTCTCCTTCAGAAAATGATGAATATAATTCAACCATGGAAGCCCAACATGGAACAGAACATCAGTGTTCAGCAAATTCTTTCCAAAATAAGAAACTGCCAGACTCCAATGAGATTTTAAAAGATGAACCCAAGTTGGAAATTAATGAAATACTTTTAACTATTTTTTCTGAAAAAGTTCAAAGCCTAGAAAATATGTACTGAGATTGTCTATGATTATCACAGTACAATAGTACTAGAATAGAATCCGAGAAAGGGTGTTTTCTGCCACTAATCAAATACTGATCAATACTGATCACTAATCAAATACTGTATGTACCAAAATTAGATCCATTTTAAACGATCATACTATTGATTGCTTATGCTTCTTAAGAGCTCACTTTATTCGGACAGGTAGTGTGGATGCTTAAACATAACTAAACTTCGCAGTAACAATATGTATTTTTTTGTTTTTAGAATAACTGTATTTTAATGGTTTTTTTTCAGAATATTTATTATTGCAATAAAGGTTTATTTAAAACATGAATTCAAGTAATTACAGTACTTTTTTTTTTCCTTACTTTATTGCACCTAACTGTTGTCAAAATTTATTGAGAAAAATGCTTGTTTTTGGAATACCGGTATCCCAGTTTAGTAAATTAAAAATACCGAAATACCGGTATTAATATTTTGATTGGTATTGTAAGCCCTACACAGCAGTGAAGTTGTTGCAGTGGCACATATGTAAAGAAAACATTAAAGGAAGAAATTGTACAGTAAAAACTAATATGTATTTCGTAGCCTTGGTTGTCATAGCTGACTTGATTGGTGCCAATCCCTTCTCGTATTCTGTCTTTTTCCTTTATTACTGTGTCCACTGTTGACACTGACAAATGTAAATTCTGCGAGATACTTGTTCATGTTTGACCATTTTCAAACATCCTTATTTTAATTTTCTGATCCGAATTGATCGCTTTCCCTTTTTTTTTTTTTTTTAGATAGATTTACTAGTACCGCTGTCACTTATTCTCTTAGTTGGCACCATGATAATGGTCAAAATTAAATTTTATATAAAGAATTTCATAGGGTTAAGGCGAGAACTATTATCACCCCACGCGAGCTCACATTTTACTAAAACACCTTTCTGGAAGTCACTACCGTAAAACAATAAAAACAATTTGCACATTCCGGGTTATTGGGCTTTTCTGTTACTGCAATTCATTATAAACGGGAAGTAAACTCAATAGTATTGCATTTGCGATAATACTGATAGCTGGAATTCTATGTTTTTACGCTGAAATGTGTGTCTTCTTCACTGAAAACTTCAGCCATATAAAAAAAACCTAAATAAATTTGAAAAATCTTCTCTTGATTCCTATTTTTAAGCTTGTGACTCCATATCCTGCTTGTGCAATTTGTGTGTGCCGTGATCGTCTTTACTGATTGCTTATTATTATTTTTATTATTATTCTGCTGTTTTAAATTTTACAATCCTAAAAAAAAAAAAAAATTGGGTGAAAAAAATTAATGTAGGTTTGAAGTTACGTAAGTCGGGGACTTACGTAAGGACAGTATATCCAAAAGTGTTCAGCAACCTATGTAAAAATTATGGTGATAGATAAAAAAACTTACCACGCACTACTCGCGTGTCCAATACACGCGAGTAGTGCGCAATTATTGTCAATTTAAAATTGACAATACTCCATGTCAATTTTAAATCTAACAGCTTTCCTTTATTTTTTACAATGCCACATATGGTTTGGTCACCAACATTATAATGGTTCATTAGAGATTTAACGGATGCACCATTTTCAAACTTTTGAATAATTTAAAGTTTTTGTTTAATTGAAAGTGCGACTCTTTGCGTTACCCATCATTTTCGTGATTTCTAAACAAAAAAAAAAAAAAAAAAAAAAAAATTTGTTATCCTTGACATGAATAACAAAACAAAATTTTTCTCTTTGCGGCGCGGCAAAACAGAAAAATCGAAGCAACACAGTAAAACAAACTTTTTTTTTTTTTTTTTTTTTTTTTTTTTTTGCAACGGGTGTGAAAACAGTGGGAGTTTTTTTTTTTTTTTGTTGGTTGTTGGCGCATCAGCTTCTGTGGCCATACTGCACCTCCCAAGGTTTCTGCATTTTCTACTCTGATCCAAGCCCGAGGCAGGATTCGAATCCACGACCTTTGGGTTGAAGGGCAGGCACTTTACCCACCCGGTAGCCCGGTCGGCCAGTGGGAGTTGCAAGATAATAATCTCCCAATGACGACTAAGTTTTTTTTTTTTATTTTTTTTTTTTATGAGTCTTGAAGTGTCCTGGTTAAACCGAGAGTCTGCTGTATTTTGTTTACAGTTTTTTTTTTTTTATTATTTTTTTTTTTTAAGGGTTTAGCATCAGCAAAGAAATGATTGATTCACTGGTAACACCAAGGAACCAAGCATCAGTCTTGCATATATTGGTCCTAAATGAGAATCCATTTTCTGATTTTCTCTAGTGTTACCAGCGAATAAATCACAATAAAATGCTATAGTTAAAGGGATGGTCAAGTGGAAGAAGACAGAGTGGTAATTGGACACTGCTCTTCATGGACTAATGTTATTAGTGGAGTCCCCCAGGGTTCGGTGTTAGGCCCATTGTTGTTTTCTGTATTCATCAATGATATTGATGAAGGTATATCAGGCCTAATGTCCAAGTTTGCAGACAATACGTAGGTTGCCAGGGTTGTTAATGACAGTATGCTACTGCAACAGGACCTAGAAAAGTTGGGCAGATGGGCTGAGAGATGACAACTGGAGTTTAATTTTGAAAAATGCAATGTACTAAATATGGGTGGCAGTAACCCAGAGTAACGTACCAACTGTACGGTACAACACTCAGGGTAGTGGAGAATGAAGACGACCTAGGCAGGGGTTATTGTGCAGCCAGGTATGGCTTTTTTTGAGCAGTGCAGGCAGGCAGGCAGGCTGGCTGGCTGGCTGGCATAGCAGCCCATGGGGTCTTGTCAATGATATACAGAAAGTTTTTTAGCAGGGATAAGGGGGGGAATTATCCCTTTGCATAAGGCAATAGTCAAGCCATACCTTCGGTACTGCATACAAGTATGTAGGCCTTATTTTAGGAAGGATGTAGGGCTGCTGGAACGAGGAGAGAGAGAGAAGAGCAACAAGGTGAGAAGGAACAAAGGATTGCTTTTACCAAAAAAGACAAGTTCTGCAAATTGTGGTGCCTTGAGATTAGACACCTATGAGGTGATCTTCTTGAGGTAAATAAGGACTTGAATGGTTCAAGCTCAATTCTGATGGAATTCTTCCTCTTGCTTAAGTACCTGAGGAGCATAAATTCTAATGGAGGAAAGAAGTTGCAGAAAAGATGCGCGGAAATTTGCCTTCAGACATCAGGTGGTCGACTGCTAGAACAAACTTCAATCTGTCATTGTGGAAGTTGATAGCTTAAATAAATTCAAGGAAAAACAAAAACTTTTGGGCAAATGGATGGGTGAAATGGGAAGATTTTTTTTTTAAATTTATTTTTTATTTTATTATTTTGGCTGATGCTGTATAAGTATACTTTCTTGCATTATATGCTTCTACTAATGATAATGATAAAAAAAAAAAAAAAAAAAATACATATATATATATATATACATACAAATATGCCTATCCCTTCTAATAATATCTAATCTTTCCTTAAATTCATTCAAACTACCCACTTCCACAACACGAGATGGAAGTTTTTTCCCCAACTCTGGTTGAAAGCAAATTTTACACATATATCCTGCATCCATTTCTTTATTATTTTTTCAATTTATTTGCACTTAAGTAGGTTTCCAAGAAAGAGTAAGGCTGACATCAGCATTTAGTTTAATAAATCCATTTTAAACCTTAAACATGTTTTTTTAAGGCCACAAATGGTAGCCACAAAGCATCTATGTTTTGTGCCTACCAGGATTTAGACCACTTATAATTGAAGTAATGCCGTGATTGATCTCTGAAAAACAAACTTCTCGTCACAACCCAACTGGCATTGCCCTATTTTTAAAATAAATGGAATAGCTAAAGGGTTAATCTATTATTAATTGTTTAAAGACAATTAATAGACAATTTACAGTTTAAAGACAATTAATAGACAATTTACAGTTTAAAGACAATTAAGACAATTTACAGTTTAAAGACAATTAATTTAAAGTTTGAAATGGGACACTTCACAAATTTATTTTTAATAGTTACTTAAGAATAAATAATTAATTATTAATTATTCCAAAATTTTAAATCAGTTTATTTTGCCGAAGAAATTACAAACATATAATATTCTGAATACCTACTGTACAGCACTCAGCCAAAATAATTTACAAAGCAAATATAAAAATACTCAAAATAACAATCAATAATGATCTAACTACACAAATATATCCTTATAAGCATTCATTAACTGATAACCATATATACACAATAAACTAAACTTATAAAATGATTAAGAATGTAAACAGATCTAAAAACTTAAGCAGAATGATTGCCACTAAGGAAAAACCAAAATTTAATATATGATAAGAGTCAGAACTCTCTGGTAATCCAGAAACATGTGCAAAAACTAACATACACATCTTTCTCCTTCTGATCGCCTTTTTGAAGTAATCCTTTAACTAAATCAATCACACACTCTTCATACTGTTCAATGGATGACGAAAGGCTTCTTGTAATAGATGTTTGAGTAAATCCTTGATAAGCAGCATATTCTTCATACAGCCAAGAGAACGCCAGGTCGGCACGATTGCGTAGATCTTCAAAAATGAAATCTCTTAGCACTATTAACACGAAAAAAGAACAAAGTATAAAGTACATGAATTACTTCCTTCGTTTTAGTGTGCACAAATGAACACATCATATTCGTTACAATGAAATTTCCTGGAAATGAAATACAGTAAACACATTGGAATGATAAGTAACATTAAAAATAATTATAATGAAAGCTTATTAAATGAATTTTATACTTTTTGATGAAAATTTAAAAAATTGTGTGCCTTAAGTTTGTTATTTTCAATAAACAAAACTTTTATTAATTAACCCTTTCTGAAAAAAAAAAGGAAATTATTATAAACATAAAACTAGACTCTTCCAACATCAAATTTATAAAACCACAAAAAACTGAAAAAAACCACACCTTCACAAAAAAACTGTAAAAACTTAATTTCAATGCTGCTACCTCTCCCAGCACATTTCACTATAATTCCATGTAAACAATCCAGCACTTCCAAAACCACTCAAATAAGACGAGAGAGAGAGAGAACAAAAGCCACTGACCAGAACTGGCAATTAACTACAGTTAGGAAATCATTGCAGTGTTGCCAAATGCTAAAGACCAAAGATCAAAAAATATACATTGTATTGTTTAAAGATATAGTTCTTACAATTTCATTATAATGATTATATTTTTCAAAGCAGTATGAATTTTTGTGTTAAGCTGATATTTTTGTTACAATGATATTCACTAAAATGAAACATTCATTACATAAAAATACAGATTAAATTGGCAGGGGATGGAAAGCTATTTTTTTACTCTAGTATTCATTATAGCGACATTTTGTTGGATATATATATATATATGTGTGTTCTTTAATTTTGTGATGGTGAGTGAGATAGAGGTGTCTAGTGACGGTTGTGTTCCAAGCCGCTAAGTGGATTTTTCTTATTTATTGATTTGAAATTATTGTTTTTCTAAAACTTTTGATTTAAATTTAGTAGTATAACATTATTTTGTGATTTTTTGATTAATTTGGTGTATTTATTCTTTACTCGGCCTTGTAAAAGTATCGGTAAGGGTTTCCACGTGTTCGTAACTACCGCTACCGTTATTAACTTTCCCGCCATTGTGATACCGTACTAGATATACCGTAGGTTATATACTGTACTAGATAGCGTTAGTTGAACTTCGTTAGCAGTTAAATTGTACGTTTAAATAAATACATATAACGACTTAGATTACAAACGTAATATAATTAATAACATAACATAATTAATTAATAAATTAATAGAATCATGACTCAGACCAGAGCAGCAAAGCAAAAGGCTCAAGCTAATGGAAGTGCTGTGGCTCAGAGCAGAACTGAGGGGGGCAGTTGTCCTCTGACTCACAGCCTTATAAAATGCACTGTTTGCTTGATGTTTGCAGAGCAATCGGGTACGGGACTTGATACTGCCAAGGGGGATGTCTTTGTGTGTGCGCGATGCAAGGAGTGTAACGATATCAGGCAACAACTCGGCGTTCTTTTGGGCCTATATGAGAGCTTGAAGGACAGGGTGGATGCCCTCGAAGAAACTAAATTGAGGGGCCCATCAAGCTCTCAGCTGCCCACATCAACGCCAGAGCTTGCACTTGGGCATCGCGTGACACAGAGACAACCCCCAAGGCAGAATGCGCTGGTCCCGAAGGAACTAGTAGTTGTTGGTGACTCTATTGTCAGGGAAACGGGGAACATGCTTTGTAAAAAAGATAGGTGGAACAGGACCAGGGTATGTCTGCCAGGGGCAAAGGTTGATGACGTTGTAGAGCGAATATCATCTTTTAAGGGCACAAAAGGTGATATAGTTGTACACGTTGGCACTAATAATATTAAGAGTAGGAGACCGGCAGAATTACTTAACAAGTACAGGTCACTGTTGAACAAAAGTCGAGAATTAGGGTTGAATTTGAAAGTGTCTGCAATTCTGCCCAGACACGATAGGAGGGAGTATATGATGAGAGCCTTGTCGATCAATTCGGCCCTGGAAAGATTGTGCAAGGCTCAAGGGGTAGAATTTTTTTCAGCCTGGACTGTACTTGTTAACAGGAGAGATTGCTTCTACAGGGATGGGATACACTTAAATAGAAAGGGTGCAAGAATATTTGCTGATGCTATCGAGGCAGTGTTAGGTGGGTCGGAAAACTGCTAGCTTGGGGGGAGACAAAGACCAATAGATTGACAGTAGCCACTGGCAGAGGTGAAAGAGATTCTTGCACTGCTTCTATTAGAATGAGCAGAAGCCTGAAAAACAAGATGCATGGTATTTCAGAGGCTGCTGGGAGCCATTGTGGTACAAGTAAACACATGGGTTGTGTTAGGGTAGCTAAGAATAGAAACAGGTGCAGGTATACTTGCGTGTACACCAATGCTAGGAGTTTAGTAAATAAATTTGATGAATTTGAGGTATTGCTCAAAACATCGAAGGCAGATATTGTTGGGATATCAGAGACGTGGTGTCACACAGATATAAGGGATGCAGAACTGCAATTTGGGGAGTGCAACGTCTACAGAAAGGATAGACAGGATAGGAAGGGGGGAGGGGTTATGCTATTAGTTAAGAAACACATAAAAACCAAGGAAGTGAAGCCAGTCGACATCGCTGGACAGTGCAGTGTGGAGTCAGTTTGGTGTGACATAAGCATTGGGAGATCAAAATTGAGAGTAGGAGTGTGCTATAAGCCTAATGACTCTGATGAGTATAATAAGGAACTGTACAGGGAAATAGAGTGGGCCAGTAAATCAGAGTGTCTTATAATGGGAGATTTTAATTTCCCAGATATTGACTGGAATTTGGGGGCTGGATACTCACACACTAGCAGGGCTTTTGTGGATTTATTGGATGATTGTTTTCTACATCAGCATGTTCGGGAGGCAACTAGAGGGAGTAATACTCTTGATTTGATTATCAGCAGTGATTCTTCATGTATTAAGAATCTGCAGATAAACGAACCACTAGGTGGCAGTGATCACAGTGTGCTGAAGTGGGATTTACTCAAAGAGGTAACTACCATTAGGGGTAAAGGGAAGGGTTATTGCTTCCATAAAGGCGACTACGATGGACTGAGACAGTATTTAAATTCTATACAGTGGGACCAACTGATGATGTTACCAACAGCAAATTCAAAATGGGAAGCATTCAAAGAACTTATCTTGGAAGCTACTAGGCTTTACATACCAACTAAGAAATATTGTTCAAGGTTTAGGCCAAAATGGATGTCAGATGAACTAATGAGGCATATGGCAGAGAAGAAAAATGCATGGGATACTTACAAATTAACACATGACACAGAAGCCTATGATAGATACAAGTTGATATGCAACCAAGTTACAAAGGAGGTTAGGCAGGCGAAGGCAGATTACGAGAAATCCTTGGCAAGGGATGCAAAGAAAAACAGCAAAGAGTTCTTTACTTATGTAAACTCTAGAAGGAAAGGGATGAATCAGATTGGTCCACTTGATATTGATGGGTCAAGTGTTGATGATCCTGCTCAGGTGGCTAACAAACTAAATGAATATTTTGCATCGACATTCACACATGAGGAGTTATTCAGCGAGGGGAATGCCAGAGGTGTATTCAACTCTAGCAGTAAGTTACAGAATCTTGAAATAACTGGGAGTAAAGTGGAGGAGAAACTGTTGAAGATAAACACAAGAAAGGCACCCGGGGTGGATGGGATCTATCCAGTTATATTAAAGGAGGCAGCAAAGGAAGTAAGCAAACCCTTAGCCATAATTATGAGAGCTTCCTTGGACTCAGGGGAGGTACCCATAGACTGAAATGTGCAAATGTGACCCCAATTCACAAAGGAGGATCAAAGGCTGACACAAGTAATTATAGACCTGTGAGCTTGACTTCTGTTCCAGGAAAATTAATGGAGGCACTGGTTAAAGACGCACTGCAGGATTATTTAGACAAGACTTCAGTTATAGCTCAGACACAGCATGGTTTTGTTAAGGGGAAGTCTTGCCTGACCAACTTGATTGGATACTATGATGCAGTCACAAAAGAACTGGATGCAGGGAATAACTTTGATATTATATACTTGGATCTTAGAAAGGCTTTTGATACTGTTGCACATGGAAGACTGCTACACAAATTGGAGCAGTGTGACATTGGAGGCAATTTGCTGTTATGGATAAAGGGGTGGTTGAGGGGGAGAAGACAGAGAGTGGTAATCAATGGACACTGCTCATCGTGGACTGATGTTATTAGTGGAGTCCCTCAGGGCTCAGTGTTGGGTCCATTATTGTTTTCTGTATTTATAAATGATATTGATGATGGTATATCGGGATTAATGTCCAAGTTTGCAGACGATACAAAGGTTGGCAGGGTTGTCAAGGACACTACTGACACTATGCTTCTGCAACAGGATCTGGAAAGGTTGAGCAGATGGGCTGAGAGGTGGCAAATGAAGTTTAACATTGACAAATGTAAAGTACTACACATGGGAAACAGCAACCCCAGAGCAACGTATCAACTCTATGGTACAACACTGACAGTGGTAGAGAATGAAAGGGACTTGGGAGTGGTTGTGCAGGCAGATATGAAGTTCTCTGAGCAGTGCAGACGGGCTGCAAGAGTAGCTCATGGAGTATTGTCAATGATATACAGGAATTTTTCCAGCAGGGATAAGGAGGTGATTATTCCATTGTATAAGGCGATGGTCAGGCCACACCTAGAGTACTGTATACAGGTCTGGAGGCCTCATTTCAAGAAGGATGTAGAGCTGCTGGAACGAGTACAGAGAAGGGCAACAAGATTAGTGAATGGAACAAAGGGGTGCTCTTACGAAGAAAGGCTTAAGTTTTGCAAATTACAGTGTCTGGAGACTAGGCACCAGCGAGGTGATCTGATAGAGGTGTATAAAGCCTTGAATGGTTTAAGCATGCTCAATGCTGATGGGATTCTTCCTCTAGCTCAGAATAATCACCTGAGAGGGCATAAATTCAAATTGAGGAAAGACAGATGTAGGATAGACGTGCGGAAATTTGCCTTTAGCCAGCGGGTGGTTGGTTGGTGGAACAGACTTCCATCCCTTGTGGTGGAGGTTGATAGCCTAAATAAGTTTAAGGCTCAGCTGGACAGGTATTTTGAACGAACAGAGGGGTGAAGTGGAAGTGGTTTTTTTTTTTTTTTTTTTTTTGGCTGATGCTGTATAAGCTTGCTTTCTTGCATCAAATGCCTCTACTAATGCTAATGCTAATGTTAGCAAAACACATGAATAACAGTATTTTATTTCATTTTCTATTTGAAAAGTTACAGGATGGGTAATAAATATTTCAGGATGGATTAAGTTGCTGCTATGACCTTGATGATACATTACCATGATATTTCTCACATTCACTGGTAATTTTACATAATAACCAAGATTAGATGTGAGTGTTTTATTTATGTAGAATAAGTAACTGGTACCTAGTTGACCACCAATTTTGTTTGAATTAGTAATGATTTTACTCCATTAAGAACAAATGATGAATAAGAACATCTGCTGGTTTTGTGTAATTTAAAAAAAAGAAAAAAACTTACAAAATCAAATGGAAAATAATGATGGATACTAAAAGATGTAGGAATTAATTGGAAAGACAGATTGACAAAAAAACTATACTGGGATCAAAGGATTATGTTTCGAGCAGATGTGAAAAAACACACAAATAGAGAGGTGAAACAAGGATATTTTCTCTACCCCCAACACTGTTCAATATATATTTAGAGGTAATAGTAAGAGGAGTGATTGGGTTGGGGGAAGATTGAACAACTATACAGACATATGTGTGAGCAAATAAATTAGAATGTCTTATATCATGGATACTTAACTTTCCAGATATCGGTTGGAATTCATGGAATATTAGCAGTGATTCGGCATGTATTAATAACTGTCAAATAAAGGAACCATTAAGTGGCAGAGGTTGTAGCATATTATTATGGATTTATTCAAAGAAATAACTAATGTCAAGGGTAAAGGAAAGGGCATTTGTTTAACACAGCTGATTATAATGGGTTCAGACACGTTGTAAACTCTTTTTAGTTTAGAAAAATGTAAATGTTGAAGAATGTAAATAACAAATGGGAAGTATAGAGAGAGGTGTAAAGTGATTTTATATTAACTAAGATATCAACCGTTCCAGATTGAGACCAAAATGGATATCAGATGAACTGATGAGCTTAGAAGCAGAGAAGAAAAATGCATGTAAATTGTATGTAAATTGTCAAAGGATATACAGCAATACAAAAAGTTCTAGTGTGTAATTGCATTACTCGGGGTTTTAGACAGGTATGTCTTTGGATAAGAATGCAAAGAAAAAGAGTAAGAATTTTTTACATATATTAACAATAGGAAAGAAGCAATGAATCATTCGGTGGATATGAATGGTATAACTGTTGGTGATCCTATGCAGATTGCTGATAAACTAAATAAATATTATACTCATACATGAATTTTTAGAGATGGGGTTAACAAGTTTATAAAATGGCAAATGGAATTTCAATTATTTTATAATAACAAAAAAATAAGGTAAAAAAAAAATCCAGAGAAATTCTTAAAGTTACCATTATGAATAAAGGGATGGTTATGTGGTAGGAGACAGTAGTTATAAACGGTCACTGCTCTTCGAGGCCTAATGTCGCAAGTGGAGTTGGTGTTGGGCTTCTTACCATTTTCAATATTTATTGATGTAGCTATTTCAGGTATGACATCTAAGTTTGCCAAAGATACAATCAAGAGGATCTAAATAAACTCAATAAATGGGCTAGAAAATGGCAATGGAAGTTTAACAGGTATAAATGCAAGGTGCAACATTTGTGCAGCAAAAATCCCAAAATATTATTTTTGTATTTGTATTGGAGTATTGTATTTTTGTATTTTGTACAGAACAAGAAATTCTTTGAGCAGTGTAAACAAGCTGCTAGACCAACCCATAGGATTCTGTCAATGATATACAGCAACAGTTCCAACAAAGAGGTGATTATTGCACCGTATAAGAAAATGTTTAGGCCATATCTGGAATAATATATGGCAAGTTTGGAAACCTCATTTTGGGAAGGACTTAGATCTGTTAGAAAGGGTACAGAGAAGAGTAATCGGATTAGTTGGGACCATGAAGGGAGTTATTCTTAACAGGGAAGACTAAGGTTCTCTAAATGGAAATCTCTAGAAACTAGGCATTTGCGTGGTGACTTGATGAGTAAAGGGAATTAAAAAGATTAAGTAAACTAAATGTTGATGGCATCTTTACCTTCTCTCAGAGGAAACATTTGGGGGGGGGAGATATATTTAAAACTTAGAAAATAATGGTTATATAACAGTTTAATGGAAATTTGCATTCAACCAAAAAGTAATCAATTGTTGAAATCAACTTCAACACAGTGCTATAGGGGCACACAATTTGGTTTAAGGTTTAACAGCAGTAAAATTTTAGGTTTAACAAATTACTCCATTCGGCATCAATTTCCTCCCTGAAATAATTGACAGATGCTAGTAGGAAATATGTTCAAAAACTCAGATATGTGCTTAAAAAGTTCTCATCACCTTCAATTTTTTAAAATACTGTAGGTTAATGACTGAAAACCAAGACCTGTTGAATTAATCCTCTTTTCCATCTATTTTATCTATTTATTTATTTAATTTTTATTTCTAGAACATTTATGATATTTCTAGAGCGGGGGTGGCCAACAAGTCAATTGCAGCTTTCATTTTGGTCAATCACGATGAATTTAAAATATATATAAAAAATGGAGTCAAAATCTAAAGGTTATTATTATTATGCGCCCCACGCATACACTTATTACAAATCCATTGAAACACGTGACTACTCTTGTTGCCATGCAGCTGCTAGGCTTGTCTAGTAAAAATTCACACAGTTAAGTTGTGGAGAGCATAGTGTATGTATACTTATGTCTAATTTGATTTAAAATGAATACTATGAAAAAGAATAAAATGTTTCATTTTCATCAAGAATGAGAATGAGAATACTTTTTTGTAAAGATAAAAGAAAATGTTGTTTTTTTGATTTGCAATGCTTCCATGGCCATACTCAAAAAAGGAAATTTAGAAAGGAACTTCAACGCACACCATGGTAAATACCAATTGGATTTTCCGCCTAATTGTGACCTTAGAAAAAATAAATTAAAAGAACTTAAATCCAGATTATTCGAACAACAAAATCTCTTGTGACACCTAATTTGCAATCTAAAGCAGCAACTGTAGCATCATTTAAAGTGAGTCATCTTCTTGCAAAAAAATGCAAACCATTTTGTGAAGGTCAATTCTTAGAAATAACAGATTGTATTTTTGAAAATTTTAAGAACAAAAATGAAATTAAAAATGCTCTTCAAGAACTGCAATTATCTCGAAATACTGTGATGTAAGACATCGAAAAAAATGAGTAAAAATGTGAACGAACAACTGCGTGTTCATATTGTTAATTGTGTGTCCTTTTCTTTACAACTGGATGAATCTACAGGTGTCAGTGATACAGCTCAATTGCTCATTTTTATTCGTATGGTTTTCGATGATTCTCCCACTAGAGAAGAACTGGCTGGGTATAGTTTTGTTAAAAAGAAAGACAGAACTAGAGGTCTTGATATATTTAACGCATTCAAAAATTTTATTGAAAAAATTAAATTACCACTATTTAAGCTCATATCAATAACAACCGATGGAGCTAAAGCAATGACAGGGCATCTTAACGGACTCATTGCATCGCTGTGCCAAAAGGATGATGAACTCCCAGATTTTTTGAGTTATCCACTGTATCATCCACTAACAAGTGTTAGCCAGAAAAAGATTAAATACTAAAAGTATTATGGACATAGCTTTCAAAATCGTGAATTCCATCAGAGGACAATCTCTTCAAAGGAGACTTTTCAAAACGCAACTCGAAGAAAATGAACCAGATCGGATATTACACACAGAGTGAGATGGCTGAGTCAGAGTAAGTTTCTACAAAGATTTCGAAATTTTCTGAATGAAATTTTAAAATTTGTTGATCAAAGGGGAGATGATTATCAGTAGCTACAAGATATGGAGTGGTTGTGTAATCTGGCTTTTTTTTTTGAGATTTTACCAGTAAATTAAGTGATCTGAATTTGGAATTACAAGGGAAAAATAAAAGTATGGGTGACATGATTAGTAGTATTTCTGTATATAAATATCAATTTTTTGACAATGGATAAGGATCTCAAAGAAAAAAAAAATTCGATCATTTTGAAAATATGCTAGATGATTTGCAAAAATATCCTGTTTTTGGATTTAATAGTGAGAAATATGTTTCTGAAATTGAGAACGTTGTGGTTGATTTTGAAACCAGATTCAGTGATTTTAAAACAATTGAATACATTGTTCAATATAGTTCCTATCCATTTAATGTCGACTTAGATACGAAACAAATTGCAGAAAAAAAAAAAAAAAAAAAAAATCGCTGAGATTTTTCACATGGAGAAAATATTACTTGAAAATGAAATTATTACATTTCAAAACAATATCTTCCTAAAAGCCAGATCATCAGAAAAAAGCCTTCTAAATATGTTTGCTGCGAGAAGTGCCCAAACGTAAAAAAATGCAGTGAACTTTTAAATTCCTATTTTGGTTCCACATAGCTATGTGATTGGCCTTTTCATATCTGAAGCAAACAAAGACAAAGAATCGCTCTACACTTACGGACTTGTATACAGAAGATTCTTTATGGTTGGCCCTATCACAGAATATATTCCAGATTCTGAAAGCTTTGCAGATGACATGAACACACAAACTTCACATAAATTAAAAATTTAAATACGTATGAATTTACAATAAGAATTCTGAATTGTATTTAATTTTAAAATTTATAAACAACATTTTTCAATGTGTGTGTTGATTAACTTTTTTAACCATGTGCAATGAAATTCTTGAGATGAGAGATTGTGGCACATTTTGAAGAAAAAAAGTAGATCGCATCATAAATTAAGTTGGCCATCCGTGTTCTAGAGCATTCAGGAAATTTATACAATATTCAAGAATGTTCCAGGACATTCTAGAATATTGTTACGTGCGGAAGAAAGGTCGGAATGTTTCTAGAGAACTTTCGACTGAATTCTCTAGAATCATTGTGAGCCTTCTACAAACTTCTTTATAGGTATAATTACACAAGTGGATTCTGCACCAAGCAAACATTTTCGTATTACAAAAAACATGTGTTTCAGATAGCGAGTGGTGAATAAAGTGAAGTGTTCTTGTGAATGTGTTTGTAAACAAGTGTTATACATAGACAAATTTGTGTGCATAAGTGTAAATTGTGAACTGTGTTTAAATTAGAAATAAAAATCAACAATTTCTTAATTGTGTTCTTATGTGCGCTACCTCAACGATACATGAAATATGTTGCGTTCTTGCCAAAATAAGCCTGATAATTTTTGCAACATTTACAGAGAAGTGGTATTAAAATCGCAGCAGAAGCCACTGTCACAACTTGTAAGAAAAACCTATGAACACACTTTTGGATGTAAGGTTGGGGATCAAGATAAAGTATTGGCTCCAAAGGTATCCTGTAGCTCATGTTCAAGGACATCAACAGAATGGCTTAGGGGTAGTTATAAATTGGTGCATTTTGTTACTTCGGTGAACCTCAATACCACATAAATGATTGTTACTTTTGCATAACCAATATTTCTGGTTTTTCTATGAAATCCAAGCATAAAATAGAGTATCCCAACATACCTTCTGCACTAAGGCTGGTTCCTCATTATGATACAATGCCAGTGCCAAAGCCACCAGAAACTTATGGACTTGACCCTGATTCAGGATCAGAAAGTCCAGAAGATGCAGAACCCAGAATGATACAGATCCAGACTTTTCAATTCCTGATACTGCAAAATTGCATCTAATCAGGCAGATTTGAATGATTAAGTCAGAGATTTGGACCTCTCCAAAACTAAGGCTCAATTACTAAGACCATGGCTTCAGCAGTGGAATTTTCTTGAAAAGGGTGTTAAGGTGTCTTTTTATAGGAACAGGCAATCAATCTAAAATAACGATCTATTACTCCAAGGATGGTGTTCTGGTTTATAGGAGCAATGTCCAGGAATTAATGAGTTACATCTGGAGCACATCCCCAAACAGAGGAAGCTTTTCACTGATTCATCTATCCAAGTTAAGTTTGACAGCAGTTTTATTCCATAATAGAAATAAAGTATCCATCTATACCATTGGCCCATGCAGTTCACATGAAGGAAACATACGAGAACAGAACCTACAGGTTCTTTTGCAAAAAATATGCTATCAAGAATACAAATGGAATATCTGTGGCGACTAGAAATGGTAGCTTTGCTAACTAGGTTGCAAGGTGGATACACCAAATACTCCTGCTTTTTATGTGAGTGGGATAGCCGAGCAAAGGATTGCCATTACACAGTAAAAAAATAGGCAGACCATTTAGAAACTGCACTAGGCCAGAAAAATGTAATATATCCTCCTTTGGTGGATAAGTAAAAAATTCTATTTACCTCCAATGCACATCAAGCTAGGTTTCATTAAAGTATTTGTGAAAGTGATGGACAAAAAAGCAGATGGATTTTCCTGTTTGAGGCAAAAGTTTCCTCGAATCAGTGGGGCCAAGATAAATGAGAGAATTTTTGTGGTTGTTGTTGTGATGGAGTTTAACAACACATAAGCTGCCATGGCCACATTATGTCTTTCTAATGGTTAATAATAAAATGCTGACTTTATTTAAAATATGTTAGAATATACCATAAAATATAAGCTGTTATATTTTATGGTATATTCCTAAGCAGTTTAGAAAGGTAAACAGCTCTGTTTTATTAGGATCATCTCCAAGAATCTGCAGTAATGTTAGCAATGACTGTGCATTAGCAGCTGATTTAAAAGTGTTTGAACGAATATTTAGAAACTGGGAGCAGTCCACTAACACATGGCGAACAGTCAGTTGTATATGACATGATGTGCATTGGGGAACACTGCCATTCATTAATAGATATAGATGAGCGAGGTGGGTATGCCCAATCCTTAGCCTTGCCAGAATTATTTCTTCTCGCCTGCTTTGGGTTGGATTTTATTTGGTAAAGTTTGTTTCCTGGATAACCTCTCCAGAGTAGTGACCAGCTGTTATAACATGCTTTACGGATGATGGATTTGAAACCAGTATTTGGAACTTGACAAGAATGTAAAACCTTAAGTATCCGGCTGTTTGGCTGCAAGATCTGCTTTTCATTTCCTGCTTTTCCCAGAATGCCTCCGGGATCCAGCAGAATATCACAGTTTGGTTTCTTTCATTACAAACAATTAACTTAGAATGAATTTGCTTTAGTATAGGATGAGAGGGGTTGCTATAACTACTTATAGGCAGATACAGCACAGAGTAAGTCAGTGTATATTAAAGCAGGCATAATTAAATGTTCAGTAATGTGATTCAGAGCTAAGTTTATGGTGTAGAGCTCAGCAGTGAAGATACTGCATTCTACAGATAATGAGACAGAAATGGTGAATGATGGGAAGATTGCCACAGCATCTACTTGGGTCTCAGTTTTTGATCTGTCTGTATACATTTTATAGGCCTGTGAGTTAGAAAGAGAATGAGTTTTATATAACTGTGCAATATTGAGGGAAACAAGGCGGATCTGAAACAAGGTTTTCTCACTATTCAAAATATTCATCATATATTGCACACATATTTGTCCAAGGTGGATCTGATGGCGTCATGTCCTTGCCAATTTCTATATTCCATGATTGAGCCAGTTCTATAAGTCTGAATGGAACAGGTCTGGTTTTCATTTGGTTTACTACTGTAAAAGGATTCCCATTCGATATTGTACAGGCATCTCCAATTAGGGTGAGAAGGAAGGCTGCGCATTTCATGGCATAACGCAGAAGTAATGTTTTCCTGCAGAGATGTAATGGGGGTTTGTGAGCTTTGATGTAAAGACTCTGAACTGGGGAGGTTCTGAAAGCCCCTAGAGAAAATCTCAGAGCACTGTGCTGGATCGTGTTTAACCGCTCTAAAGTACTTTTCCTTGCAGAGTCATACACTGGAGAGCTATAGTCCAAGCGGGACCTAATGAGAGCTCAGTAAAGATGGATGACACACACCAGAGGATATTCAACTTCTTCAAACAGATGGTTTGAAGATAAGTCACATGTGCTTGAACATTTAGTTTCCTATTTAGGCCATGAAAACGGACAGTGTGAGCAAGAGGAATTGAAACATTATTGATCTTTAGCTCAGGATCAGGATGAAGTGATCATAATTTGCAAAAGTGAGTAGTGGTGGATTTCTGCTTGGCAAGACAGTATCCATTACGTAAGGTCCAGGATTCTATTCTGGCCAGAGAAATTTGCAACTGCCTTTCAACAGCATTCATACTTTGTGACTGGCAAGATATGGTGAGGTCATCTACATAGATGTATATTTGAATGGTTTTTGGAGGATCTTCCAATATATTACTGACCCGAATCGCAAATAGCCTCTAACAGAACCTAGCAGGACACCCTCTTCTTGAATGCAAGATGCTGACAGCATGTTTCGATATCGGACTTGAAAGGTGCATTATTTTAAAATATTCAGAATTATTTGAGGAAGGTAGCCTTTCAGCCCCAACTGATGTATCTTTGATAATACCATGATGTCAAGTGGTATCGAATGCTTTGTGAATATCTAAATTGATCTCACTAGATGCTGTCTAATGACAAAGGCATTTCATATGTTCAATTTTTACAAGTAAATCTAGGGTAGATCTGTTTTTATGGAAGCCATATTGGTGATCAGAAAGAAGATTTTGGGAATCTAGAATCCAGGTGAGCCTCTTATAAACCATCCTTTCAAATATTTTGCCCAAACAGCTTGTTAATTATATCGGTCTGTAATTCCAGACTAGAGTGGGATCTTTGCCTTGTTTTGATATAGGACAGATATAGGAATGCCACCATAACAGAAGGTATGTATATCTGAAAAAATACAGCTATAGAATAGAAATAATATGCCAAAATCGGCTTCACACAGATGCTTCAGCATAATGTAGCGAGTGCCGTCTGTTCCTGCTGCACTATTTGATGATTTGCTCAAGGACTCGGAGCTCAGCTAGAATTTTTCAGAAATTGAAAAATTCAATTTTTGATGTTCTTGATTATTTAATGCATTAAAAGGAGGGCACATAAGAGGATGAGCCGGAAAAATTACAAAAAGACTCTGCTAATGCTTTTGCTATATCAGAATTTACGAAAGTGGTCTCAAGCTTTTTATCACATTTCTCCATTCCACCACTGATTTTGGTGTACAAGTTTGGACTGGTTGAATTTTGGAATGGAAATTTCTGCTGCAGATAATATATGGCTGGTAATGTGGTCAGTACGTCGTCAAGATAGTGTTGCTGTACATATTGCTTTTCAAGCATGACACAAGTGGAATAGGTTTTCCAGTCTGCTTTGTAAAAGTTCCAAGAAGTATGGCCTTTAGGGTATGACATGACTTGTGTTTGAATTGAGTTGACGACAGGAAAATGCTCACTGTGGAATGGATCATTCAACATTGACCATTCCATGCTTGGAAAAAGAAATGCTGAACAGATGGATAGGTCTATGGCTGATGTAGTACCTGTAGGTAGTTGAACATGAGTTGAAGAGCCAGAATTTAACAGAGTCATGTTATGGTTATCCAGGAATGTTTCAATTAATTGGCCTCTCCTACCCATGGTGGAAGATCCCACAATGGATTGTGACCATTGAAATCACTAAGTAAACAGACAGTAGATGGGAGCTATTTGATAATACTGTCAAGTTCAGTCTGAGAGCTAGGATAATTCGGTGATATATAAATGGATACAAGGGTTAACGATATTCCCATTGCTACAACTTCTAAGGAGGTTTGTATTTGAAGATGTCTTGAGGGTATTATAGTTTTCACAAGTATAGCTACCCCACCACAAGCAGGAAAGTCAGAAACTGTCCCACCTAAAAATAGTATAATTTTTGAATTTGATAGAAAGGTGTGGTGATAGAAAAGTGTCCTGTAAGCACACACCTACTGCATTAGTTCGAATTAGTAAATCACTCAGGTCATCTATATTACTGTGTAATCCTCTACAGTTCCATTGTAGGATTTTATTCATTCGTTGGGTTTGACTGAGGAAGATTTTCTGACGTTTCTGTCTACTTAGTTTCGGTTTTTCATTTCTGAGAAAGACTGGACGTCCTGTATCCATGATATCATTAGCATGTAACTCTAGTACTGCATTGTCATCCTCTGATTGAACATTAGTTTCAATGTTGCTATTTCGTGGTTTCACTTTCTTCTGATTTTCAACAATAGTTGATTTTGCTGTTTCGGGCAAGGTTGAGATAGCATCGGTTGGGATACTGATCAGCATATTGCTGGTTTCGTTGACTGTAAGTTTCTTATTGCATGTTAACACAGTTTTTGACCAGTTGGCAAAGGAGATGCTCGGTTCTATGGAGACATCTGTTGAGTTGCAGTTGAGCGGCTGCTTCTGGTAACTGATGCATACGTTCAGCTAGGCATGGTTAGTAGCACTTGCTTTCTTGCTTCAGGGTATGTGACTTTATGCTCCACTTCATATTTCTAGATTTTTTTTGCCTGATTTCCAAGGGTCACATGCTTTAGAAAATGCCAGATGGTTTCCCTTACAGTTTGGACTTTATGCTCCACTTTATATTTCTAGATTTTTTTTGCCTGATTTCCAAGGGTCACATGCTTTAGAAAATGCCAGATGGCTTCCCTTACAGTTTGGGCAAATAGGAGTGGAAGCTGTGTCTTCTTGAGAATTCTCCTTGAAGCCACAAAGAGGACACAAAGCATCTCTTCGGAATGCTGTCTGAGAATGGCCATATTTCTGATACTAAAAGCAGCAAATGGGATTCAGAATGTAAGGCCGAATCTTGCAGTTTAAGTAACCTGCTTTAACAGAAGATGGAAGAGTCAGAGTACTAAATGTCAAAATGATGGACCTGGTTTGTAGTAGGTTGCCATCTTTTTTGGTCATGATTCTCTGTCAGTGAGCCACTTTTTTTGTTCACTAAGCTCTTGTATTATTTCTTGTTCAGAGACAGTTAGTAAATCCCACCATGAAGGCCTGTAAACCCCTTTAGGTCTTCAGGGTGTTATGGGGAGTAACTGACACAGGAATACTGTTAAAATGTTGTAAATTTTAACAGTTTTTCTGAATTGGCTTGGCTTGGAAGCCTCAATTAGAAGGTCTTCAGATTGGAGACGCTTCACCATTTTAGGGATCCAACAACCGATTTTAAACATTTCTGTATTAGAAAAGGCGACAGCTTGCCAATGAGCTGCTTGGATAGTGAATGCATTATGAAAAATGCTGCATATCTGTATTCTGTTTTTCAGTCCGTTGTCTCTTCGCGCAATTCAAGTCACGTTCTGAGACAGAGTTAACAAGTCTGGAGCCTGTGTGCTCTAGTGGTGGATATGCATAGCAATCCATTGCTGCTCCTTTTAGCCCTGGAAGAGGGAATTCCTTCTCCCAGGTAACCGACCCCGCCGCATGGAGGCAGGAGGAGTGGTGCCAACCAGTGACCAAGCAATCAGCAGAAGAGGAGAGCAGTGATGTTGCTCAGCGAGGGAAGCAGTGATGTTGCTCAGCAAGGGAAGCAGCACTTTGCTCAGCGAGGGAAGCAGTAATGCTGCTCAGCGAAGGCAGCAGTAACATTGCAAGCAGTGGAGGTTTTATTAAAACACTAGTACTTGCCCTAGGAAAATCGGTAGAAAATCGCACTAGAAAGATTGCTTGGAAACTATTGCTTGGCACTCAGGGCCAATTTTTGTAGATCCTCAAAGAAAACTGCTATTCGAAGATGAGGAATTCAATAAAAAATTAAATTCTACAGAAATAAGCTCCTGGAAGGCATTCAAAAACATCTGCCAGAACTTTGTAGGCAGTGAAAAATCACAAAATTAGAGTGAAATTGTGTATGAGCTAATTTTAACATACAAAGAATTGGCATGCAGCATGTCATTAAAGCTTCATTTCCTAAATTCAGATTTAGACTTTTTCCATGAAAACTTGGTAGTGGTCTCCACAATGAACATGGTGAGAGGTTTCACCAACATATTTCTCAAATGGAGAAAAGATACCAGGGAAAATGGGGGTTCAAATACGATGGCAGACTACTGTTGGAATTACATACATGAGACACCAATGGATGATTATAAAAAGCAAAAAAAAAAAAAAAAAACACAAAAGAAGTCTTTTGTTATCAATAGTATAAGGTTAATAGACCCACTGTTCAATATTTAGTACTATAGGTAACATTTTCTTAAAATATATGAAATCTTTTTTACTAGAAACTTATTTTTTGACTTTAATCCCTTCTCCCTTAAAATTGGTGTTACAGCAATATGATTGCCATATTTGAATTCAGCAACGTCAAATCTACAAGAATCACCCAGAATTTTAAGAGGGAGCGGGGGAAAAAAAAAAAAATTTCTGGTGTTGTATAAGCTTTATTTCCTTTCATAATCTTGTCAATAATATTGAGGGTATACAGAGACAGGTTAAAACTGAACAATGAGATGAGCAGATGATATGGCACTGATTTCTGACATAGAAGTGGAGATACAGATTTTGATGGAAGACTTGCAGAAAATTGTGAAGAATATGGGATAACAATGAAGTTTAATAACACTAAAGGTATGATGGTAAGAAGGGACGAAAAGGAAATAGCTATTAAAGTGGATGATAACAGGATATTACAAGTAGATAAATATACCTTGAGTGATGGACTGCAAAAAAGTGATGGGAGAGGCAGTTGGTATATTAGAATTGGAATTGTGTGGGTCACATAGTATTTGAAAAGAGGAAGCCGATGTTTACAAGGAGAACAGTGGATATAAAGTTAAGGAAAAAGTTTTTTAAATGTATTGTATGGAGTGGCATGCTTGTTGGCACTCAGACATGAGAGCTAAAAAATAGATCAGAAGAATTCAAGCTTTTGAAATGTGAGCATGATGATGGACCATGAGCCAAAGAGAGTAGGAGAAAAACTGTGCATAATAAGAGCTATAACAAAAAGAAAGAAAAACTGGATTGAATATATACTGAAGAACAGAAGCTTAAGAGATGTAATTGAAGGAGAAATGGTGAGCAAGAAATGATGACCAAGAGAAATAAGGAGAATTGTAATGACCAATGATTTGACAGTCTGATGGGGTATCATGGGATGAAGGAGAGAACTAACTAGATATGGGAACAGATGGAGATGTGATTGAGCCCCAGATGCCATGGCCTTGTCATTTTACAAAGTACAGTAGACTCTCGATTTTCCAGGATAGATAGTAGAAATAAATTCCAGGATAATCGATTTCCTGGTTAATCCCAAAATACAACAAGTCCCGACGTACGTAAGAGATACTTTCCAGGACTTCTTATGTAACTTGGGAATGACTAATAAAATATTGCTACTATATCCCTGATATGCCAAAATTACAAAAATCACATAATATCCTCAGAAGAATGAAGAAAAATAGTTATATATTTTTAATTAGTTCAATTAAAAACTTTATATGGGAATGGCGGTGAAGTAGCCTGAGTGGCACATAAGAAAAGAAAACATAAAAGGAAGAAAAAACGCATTTTGAATATTAAAAACTGAAATGTGTTTTGTATCTTTGGTTGTTATAGTTGACTTCATTGGTACTGATCCCTTCATATTCTGTCTTTCTCCTTTATTATCGTGTTCATCGTTGGCACTGAAAAATCTGAATTCCCCGCGATACTTGTTAATGTTTGGCCATTTTCATATATCCTTATTAGTTTAATTTTCTGATCCAACTTGATCGCTTTCCTTTTTTTGATAGATTTACTAGTACTGCTGTCACTAGTATTCTCTTAGTCGACACCACGATAACAGTCAAAATTAAATTTTCTGAAAAGAACTTCGCAGGGTTAAGGCAAAAACTCACTATTATCACCCCACGCAAGCTCACATTTTAATAAAGCACATTTCTGGAGGTCACTACCATCCAAAGGCTATCCTGGAATGGATACCTCCTGGAAAGAGGAGAAGAGGAAGACCTAGGAGGACATGGATGGATGGAATATAGGAGCGCATGACAGCCTCAGGCTTAACCGACCAAGACATCTCAATCGCACTTTATGGCAGGAAAAAATTCCTACCAAAAAATAGCTTGTAGGCTGAGGAAATCCATTGTAAATGGAAACAAAACACTCCTCTTGAAGAAGAAGACTACCATAAAACAATTTGCACTTTCCGGGTTACTGGGCTTTTCTGTTACTGCAATTCATTATAAACAGGAAGTAAACTCAATTTTATTGCATTGGCGATAATACCAATAGCTGGAATTCTGTGGGTTTTTAAGTTACAGTATTATAGTGAAATGTGTGTGTCCCCTTCACTGAAATAATTTAGTCATATAAAAAAAATATAAATAACGTAAACGGGGACTTACTGTATTTATATTTTTCCGATACAGTAAGTCGGGAACTTACTGTATCGAAAAATGTTCAGCAACCTACGTAAAAAGTATGGCGATAGATAAAAAACCTTACCACGTAATACTAGCGTGTCCTATACGATGCTTCCCTTTATTTTTTACCATGTCACTTATGGTTTGGTCACCAACATTATAATGATCCATTAGAGATTTAACAAATGCACCGTTTTCAAACTTTTGAATAATTTTAAGTTTTTGTTTAATTGAAAGAACAACTATTGCAATTGCCCATCATTTTTGCGATTTCTGAACAAAAAAATAAATAATAAATAAATATATAATAAATAATAATAATAAAAATTCCGATATCCCCGACATAAATAACGAAACAAAATTTGCCTTTTGTTGTGATGATTGAACACAACAATAGACACGACGCACTAAAACAAACTAAACATTTGATTTTTTTTTAGCAGCGGCTGTGAAGACAGTGGGGTTTGCAAGATAATAGGTACACTAATCTCCCAATGATGACTTATAACGCCGCTTCTTGTCGCTTATTTACAACTTGCAAAATATGTTTATACCTTTTCTAGTTATTACTTGAATTTTATTTCTGGTTGATTTTTTTTTATTTTTTTATTTGGAGTCTTGAAGTGTCCTGGTTAATCGAGAGTCTGCTGAACTTATATTAATAAGAATTAAAAACACAACAGCTCAATTCTTCCAATGCATGAGGAAATATGCATTAATCTCTTGTTTATCACTTATCAGTCATTTATTACTTTCTTTTGTGGAAATTTGAGGAAACAAAATATGGTTGACAATTATGATTTTCATATAACTAAACTCAGCAAACTAAATGTTTATAAATGCATTACATTTGCTTACTTTCAGGGCAGTTTTATGATCATTATCATGGTTTTTAGACAATTAAATGAAGCCATTATTTGCCAAAATAATTTTGTTTTAATATATTTAGCACCAATGCTTGATGATTATATAAAATGACTGGTGAATGTGAAAAAATAAAATATTTTTTACTTTCCTCACATTAATCAGTGATTAATGATAGTATCATTAATGATAATGAAACATCACGAATTTCTTATTTTAAATGTACATAACAAGATGGTTATAAAGTCCTTTCCACTTTTAAATATTAATAACTTGAAAACTAAGTTTTATCAAAAAATGTTTTTCACATTGTAAAAAGCATACCTATGAGATTTTTAAAACAATAAATTAGTTCAAATTCTGACCAGATGATAAATTTAGAAAAATAACACGAAGGTAAATGTCCAATATTTATTAATAATGAAATCCATTATTTTTGCTTTCAAAACTGAGCACTGCATTCTCCACAATTTGCAATGAAATGTTAATCAAATTTGAAAGTGTTGAAAAATCTCTTTATGCATGGTTTTTTCTGACATCTGCACAATCAAGTCTGCTAGAGTTAGGGTGGGTGATCATGAAGGCAAGATATGTTGGAAATGGTGACTAATAATTTGCACTTCTGTGAAGGTCTATCCTGGAAGTAGTTTCACATTATTCTCAATATGAGGCATAACAATGTCCAGCACAAAAATTGTTTCAGTGTAAACCATATACATTAACCTTTGGAACAATTCTGCTTTCTCTGAGATACTGTGTGCTGTTAATCACAGATGTCTCAAAATGCCCTTGATTTTTAATTTCAAGGACCAATAGTAGGAAAAAAAAAAAAAAAAACCAATAATAATGTGTTCTATAAGTCCGCACATTACTGTAATGTTTAATGGGTGAAGTGATTCTTCAACTAGCACTATGATTTGTCTGGTCCCAATTTGACAATTTGTGCCTGTCAGGGATCCATCAAGGTGAAAATGTATTTTATCTGTCCATAGAATGTTAAATAACTATTCTTGATTACTGTTGCGTCATCTGGTACTTTTGCACCAGATGACGCAACAGTACCATTCTCCACGAGTGGCTTGAAGTGGTGAAACCCATGTTTAGTCTCCAAAGCAAACCCCTCCCCATCTCTTCCATCATGCAGTATAAGTAATGTCTCTTGAGGTTATGATCGACACCATGGATCAAATATTACATGAATTTTGTGGGAACAGCTTTAAAATACTGTTCACAGACCAGCTGCTAGATAGTCCACTGGACCATCTAGAAGCACATTCGTACAACATTACAAACCGCCACTTTTATTTTATCTACTGAATGCATCGTGAATAGTCAAACTAATAAAACAAACTTATCTGCAAAGATTGGAAGTGGTCTCACTTCCAATCTCAATGATATTCATTTCTGCAAAGCCACACTTTTTCTGACAGAATCTTAATCATTGGCGGTTAAGGCCACCAATGATTGAGATACTCCTTTCAGATGCCATAACTACTCACTGTGCTTCCTTTTGGGTCAGACGTGGTACAGCCATTCCGGTTATTTGGGACATATCGGGACTGGTGCATTTTGGCCTGATTAAGCGGCTGCCCCAATTATCTGAAGTTTAACGTAAATAGTCAAAAATACAATGTGCCCCACCTTTACAATTGATTCACTGTACAATCAAATCATGTTACGATGAACTCACTGGCACCTCCATAGCCAGGTGGACAGGAGCAGCAGTGCGTAGCACATGCTTCTTGATAGACCAGAGTTCGAGCCCATGACCACGAAATACGGAGGATGCAGAAAGGTCAGGGAATGACCATCGCATATCCCCAGAGCAATATGGCCTTAGTTGCTAATGCTCCTAAAAACCAAACAATAAACGACGAACTCACCATAGAAAAGTACCATTCACTATATGATGTTAGTAAGCACTGGTCATTGTGATCACGTTTGTGAATTGAATGTTAATACAGTACTATTAAACAGTGATTCTAATTAGCAAAAATAGGAGGAATATTATCCACAGGCTATAAAAACAAAGATATTAAGCACAAATTTATCCTTTATTACCTTACCAATTAAAAAATTAAATGATATCTGAAAATTGGAAGAATATACGGGATAATCAGAATAATTAATACATACTGTAATATGTACATACTAACTAGTTGACATTTCTGTTCACTGACATTTGTGGGTGGGGGTTAAAATTTAAAACAGTAAAAAAATAAGCAATCAATAACAAAGAACACGACACACAAAAAAGGAGAACGGAGTAACAAGTTACAAAGCTTTAAAAATAGGAATGAAGAGAAGATCTGAAAATTAATTTTTTTATATAATTGAAGATTTCATGGAAGTGTAAACACATTTCATCATAATAACCCACAGAATTCCAGCTGTCGGTATTATCGCAAATTCAGTAAGATCGAGTTTACTGTCCATTTATGATAGATTTCACTAACAGAAAAGCCCAATAAACAGGTGAATGCTAATTGTTTTTATTGTTTTATGGTTGTGACCTCCAGAATTTCAACCGAACCAAGTGGTACTGTCGGAGACAATCGTAGGGTAATCTCTAGTGCTGCGGTCTCCTGCCCCAATTAAACGGCATGCTGTCCCAATTAAGCGAAGTAAACCCTGGCTATTTTCTCCATTGGTTTCTGTTTTTTAAGATTTGCTCCAAATAAACAGTTGCCCCAAATAATCGAAGCCAATATATCCAGCCAGTTCTTAAAAAGGATGACAAATATCTCCCTCCCTTTTAAATTACTGCCACATAATCTTTCCAAAGTAAAAGAAAAATTCAAATGCCAACTTGAAACCTTGTATCTCATCAATGATTGCTAATATGGATTCAGTCAGTGTCAATCCACTGGTGATAAAACTGGCTTATGTTACCCCAGTCTTTGGACAAATTCAACAGAAATATCTGGTGAAACTCAAGCAGTTGCTCCTGATATTTCTAAAGCTTTTGATCATGTTTTCATAAAGGTCTTTTCAACAAGCTCCCATCTTATGGCTTGCCAAATGTTTTTTTGCAATCAGATATCCAGTTTTCTCCCTGAACAGAAACCCGCGGGTGATGGTATAATGTGGTCTTCGCTCGAAGTTTTCCACTAATGTTGGTGTTTCCAAGATTCTGCTTTTTCTCCCACTCTGTCTCTCCACTCTGTCTTATAGACATTCAGATTTCTGCTATGTGCCCTTTCTAAAGATAATTCCATCACCACTGTTGTTTGAATCTGCAATTCTCTCCCCCAACCACTCTCTTCCAAACTGAAAGGAAGGTGGAGAAAATATTTTTGATGGTAAAAATAAGACATCTGGGACTGATGGAATCTATCTGATTACAATGGGGTCCCAACATCTGATGGTAATTCATCTGATGGTAATTCATTCCAAAAAACCCAGTGTATGTTGAAAATATTGTAAGTTTAAACCAATAATACATTGATTTCCTGTAATTCATTCCCCAACAACACATGGAATAGGTATTTCTTATATGTTATACTTCATTTTTACATTAAAAATTAGTGTTTTATAAAGATTATTTAACAAATAGTCATAAAACATCTTAAAATAAAAATAAATAGATTAAGCATTTACCTTAGACTTGAAGTACAGAGCTGATGAAATCAACGGTGGCATGGTGATGGTGGGACTATATCAAGCATTAGGTGTCTTTTCAGTCTTTTGTTGCTACTCACAAAGAAACTGTCCAAAGTGAAAGGAAACTGTCCAAAGTAAAAAACAATCCAAAGTGGATTGATTTTTACAACTTTTTTGTAGCTTCCTGAAGTAAGAAATGACTTTGTCTTCCATTTTGCACATCAAGAGTTCAGTGTTTTCAATGTCGGTGTGTACTTTTACCACTTCTCTTAAATGCTCCTAACAAGAAATAACAGTCTTCAACTCTTCAGCTGACACTTTTTGGGTGTCTTTTTCTTACTCTTCCTCTCCATTGTCACTCTCTATAATTTTATTCAACTCTTGTAGCTCCTCTGCTGTTACCTCATGCCGATGAGTGCCAATATGATTCCCCACATCCTCTTTACAACCTCCAGACCCACTGATTTACCAAGAGTAACAATATCATTTGTCACAGCGCCATCATCTTCAAATCCGTCAATGTATGGATAATTAAATGTTTTTCAAGGCTAAATTTAAGCACCTGGTGGAAACATCATTCCAACAACTTACAATATCAGCCTCACACAATCCAGCATGCTGACCTTCGACCTCAAAAAATCTTTGAGGGTGACAGCATTTTCACCAGAGGTCAATGCAAAGCAACTTGCAAGCATTTTGTTGGTGTAGATTTTCTTAAAGTTTGCAATCACTTGCTGGTCCATTGGTTAAAGAAGAAGAGTGGAGTTGGGTGGCAAAAATTTGACTTGAACAAAGCCGAATTGTGCCTCAAGAGGTTGAACAAGGCTGTGATCATGGACTGGCACATTATCCAGCAGGAGTTGTGTCTTCACTACAAACTTTTTTCAAGGTATCTCTTCACTGAAAGACAGAAAACTTCAAGCTCCCATTCAACGAAGACATATCCAGGCCTTCATGTTACTGTGCCAAAACACAACAGCATGCCTTTGTTGACCTTTTGTTGTTTAAATATTCTGGGGGCATTGGAGTGATATACAAGCAAAGGATTCAGCTTAAAATCTCAAGAGGCATTGGCACCCAACAGGAGAGTGAGCCTATCTTTCATAGGATTATGTCCAGGTAAACTAGCCTCATCCTTAGTAGTAGTAATGGATGCATGTGATGCAAGTAGCATCAGCCAAAAAAAACACACCAATTTCACACATCCATTCCCTCTAAAAGTTTGTTCAGTTCCTCCTTAAATTTATTTAAGCTATAACCTCCCACAACGACAGATGAAAATTTGTTCCAGCAATTAACCACCTGCTGGCTAAAAGCAAATTTCTGCACATCTCTTCTACAACTGTCTTTCTTCAATTTGAATTTATGCCCCCTCAGGTTCGTAATCTGAGCAAGCGGAAGAATCCCATCAGAATTCAGCAGGCTCAACCCATTCAAGGCCTTACAAACCTCGATCACATCACCTTGCAGTTGCAGAACTTAAACCTTTCTTGGTAAGAGGATCCCTTTGTTCCCCTAACAAATCTTGTTGCCCTTCTCTGTACACGCTCAAGTAACTCTACATCCTTCCTAAAATGAAGCCTCCAGACCTGTACACAGTACTCAAGGCATGGCCTGACTATTGCCTTATACAAAAGGGATAATCAACTCCTTTTCCCTACTAGCAAAATTCCTGTATATCATTGACAATACCCCATGACCTGCTCTGGCAGCCTGTCTGCATTGCTCAAAAAACTTCATACCTGACTGCACAATTACTCCAAGATCTGTTTCATTTTCTACCACCCTAAGTGTAGTACCACTCAGTTCGTATGTTTCTCTGGAGTTACTTCTACCCATATGCAGTACTTTGCATTTGTCAATGTTAAACTTCAGTTGCCACGTCTCAGACCATCTGCCCCAATTTTCTTGATCCTGTTGCAGCAGCAGCACACTGCCATCACCGTCATTAACAACCTTGCCAACCTTTGTATCATCTGCAAACTTTGACATTAAACCTGATATACCTTCATCAATATCACTGATAAATATACAAAACAAAAGTGGGCCCAACACCGAATCCTGGGGGGGGGGGGCTACACTAATAACATTAGTCCATGAAGAGAAGCATCCATTGATTACCACTCTCTCTCTCTCCTCACACTCAACCAACCTTCTTTCCATTGTAGCAACTTACCTTTAATACCATACTGCTCCAATTTGTACAGTGGTCTTCCATGCACAAAGTGTCGAAAGCTTTCCTGAAATCCAAGTATATGATATCAAAATTATTTTTTGTATCCAGTTCCTTTGAAACTATATCATAGTATCCAATCAAATTTGTCAGACAAGACAAATCAAATTTGTCAGACGTTCCTTTAACAAACCCATGCTGTGTCTGAATTATTACTGCAGGCTTGTCTAGATGATCATGCAATGCATCTTTAACCAGTGACTCCATTATTTTCCCTGCAAGAGAAATTGAACTAACTGGTCTGTAATTACTTGTGTCACACTTACATCCCTCTTTATGAATTGGGGATACAATTGCACATCTCCAGTGTCCAAGGATGTTCTCATAATTATGGCTAAGGGTTTTCTTACTTCCTTTGCCGCCTCCTTTAATATAACTGGATAGATTCCATCCATCCCAGGTGCCTCTCTTATGTTTAACTTCAACAATTTCTCCTCCACTTTGCTCTCCTTTATTACGAAATCATTAAGCACCATGTTACAGTTTGATAAACTTCTGGCATTTTCCTCCATTAATAACTCCTCATCTGTGAATGTAGATGCAAAATACTCATTCAGATTATCAGCAATCAGAGGAGGATCATCAACAGTCAAACCATCGATATCAAGTGGACCAATCTGATTTATTCCCTTCCTTCTAGAGTTTATATAAGTAAAGAAGTCCTTGCTTCTTTTCTTACCATCCTTTGCCAAAGATTTCTCATAAACTCCCTTTGCTTGCCTAACCTCCTTTGTGACATGATTGCAGACGGACTAGCCTATATCTGCCATAGGATTCAGTGCCACCTGAAAATTTATATGCACCCCATACATTTGTCTTCTCTGCCACGATTCTCATTAGTTAATCTGACATCCATTTAGGCTTAAAACTTGAATAATATTTCTTAATTGATATGAAAAGCCTAGTAGCTTCCATGATTAGTTCCACGAATGTTTCTGACTTAAGAATTTTGTGTTGGTTTTTTTTTTTTTTTTTTTTTTTTTTTGGTAGTTGTTGGCGCATCGGCTTCTGTGGCCATAGTGCACCTCCCAAGGTTTTTGCAGTACTTTGATCCAAGCCCGAGGCGGGAATCGAACCCGCGACCTTTGGGTTGCCAGGCAGGCACTTTACCCACCTGGCTAGCCCGGTCGGCTTTTGTGTTGGTGACATCATCAGTTGGTACCATTGTACAGAATTTAAAAACTGTCTGAAATCACTGTAGCGATGTAAGTTCTCCATGGCATTTGCTTCCAGAAGGTGCCCATTTTGTTAATGTTAAAAACCTGCTGGGGAAGATAACCCTCCTGATCAACAAACTCTTGGAATTCAATTTTAAAGGTCTCAGCTGTTTTTTTTTTTTTTTTTTAAATCAGCACTGGATGCCTCCCCATGCCTTTCAACACTTTTGATATTCGCCCTTTGTTTGAAGCCTTTGAACCAGCCTCTGCTGGCTTTAAAGTCTTCAAAGTACACAAGACTACCACCGGTTGATGGAGCTTTAAGTTTCAGATCATCATAGATCGGAAACAATCATACAAGTCACGTTCTGTATGCCACACTTTGAACAATAAAAAGGACGCTGATTGGTTGAGAACAATCTTACGAGTGATGTTATGTGGGCCGCGCATCTGAAACATTTCGCCATTGTATCGTTACAGCTATATCAGAAAGCCATTGGTACCTGCAAATATCATTGGTTCCTGAGAATATCGGATGTTGATGTCATCATAAGTCGAATCCCCACTGTATACTGAAAGAAGTAAATTTTCAGCCAGAATTATGAGAATATTCCTGGATTCAGTGGAGATCCCTGTGGATTGGAATGTGCATTGGAGAAGAATGTCTTCCCTATTAATGGGGGGAGGGGGATCAAGGAAGAAGAGAGTAACTACAGACACATAAGCTTGATGTCTATTCAGGTAAAATAACAGTCAGTGATCACAAAAAAAGTAATAAAGAATCATTGTGACAGGAATGCAATAATACAGAATTGACTCATTGAGCGAAGATCTCGTCTGGAATAGGTGCAGAAAAGGGCAAGATTGATGAATGAAGATAAAGCATGCCTTTACTAAAAAGGGTTTCCGTTCTGCAAAAAGCAGCATCCAAAAGCTAAGCACTTGCAAGGAGATCTGATTGAGGTGTTTAAGGCCTTGTACGGTTTTGTAAGCTCAATGTTAATGGCATTCTTCCTCTTTCTGCAACTACACATAGAAACTCAAATCAAGGAAGGATGGCTGCAGGATGTGTGCAGGTTTGCCTTCAGCCAGCAGGTGGTTGATTGTTGGAACAAACTTCCATCTGTTGTTGTGGAAGTGCATAGTTTAAATAAATTTAAGGAAGAACTAGACGTTCTCTGAAGGGGATGGACTGGTGAGGTGGATAGTTTTTTTTTTTTTTTTTTTTTTGTGCTGATGCTCTATAAGTTTGCTTTCTGGCATCTTTTTCCACTACTGATACTAATAATTTGCTTACCTCCTTTTCTGGATAGAAGAATCCACCCCAGGCACCTTTTTTATTTTAAGCTTCAACAATCTTTCTTCCACATTCCTTGCCATTATAATAAAATCATTTAGATTTCTTCTAAATTTTGATGAATTTCTGGAATTGCTCTCCCTAAAGAACTCATGCTCAAATACAGATGCAAAATGAATTATTCAGTTTTTCAGCAATCTGAACAGGATTATCAACAGCTAAACCACCAACATCAAAGTAGACTAGGGTGATTCAACCCTTTCCTCCTTCTGCTGTTAATATAATTACACAAATCTTTGCTGCATTTTTTGGCATTCTTTTCCAGGGATTTATTGTATTCTAACTTAATCTCCTTTGTGACTGGGTTATAGTCTAGTAGTTATCTACCATAGCCTTGTTTATCATCTATTAATTTATATGCATCCCATGCATTTTACTTTTCTTCCATAAGCGTCGTCAATTCATATGATATGCATTTAAGTCTAAGCCTAGAACGGTTTCTTAGTTGGTACAAAAAAGCCTAGTAGCATCTACGATTACTTTCCTGCAAGCTTCTCATTTAGAATTTGCTGTTGGTAACATCTGATGTTGGTACCACTGTACAGAATTCAAAAAATGTCTGAAACAACTGTAATCACCCTCATGAGAGCAAAAAGCCTTTCCGTTTACCCTGGACAATGGTTATTTCTTTAAGGCAGTCAAAATCCTTGAGGTTGTCACAAACACTCTTTCAGGTATGTCAAGCTGGGCTTGCTACCTGGGAATCTAAGTGGATGTAACCGATATTCGAGCGAGACATAACTTAAGTGGACCTAATTTTGGCAAAGTCTGGTTGGTCTATCGCAGCCAAAACTTGTGCCATCAACAATGGTGCAAGCTTCCCACAGGAACTCCCTTGAATCCAGGGATACTTTCGTAATTATATGTAAAGATTTTCTTACCTCCTTTGATGCCTCTATTAATATAACTGGATAAATCCCATCCATCCTAGGTCTCTTTTACAATTAGCTTCAAGAATTTCTCCTTCAATTTCCTCCCAGGTATCACAAAATCATTCAGCCCTCTGCCACAATTTGACTCATTTCTGGGATCTGCATCTCTAAAAAATTCTTCATGTGTAAATGTTAATGCAAATACTTAGTTTGTCTGCAACCTGAACAGAATCACCAATGGTTAATCTATTCATATCTAGTGGACCAATGTGATTCAACTGCTTCCATCTACTGTTTACTTAAATAAAAAAAGGCTTTGCTGCTTGTCTTTTCATTCTTTGCCAGTGACTTCTTGTAATCTGCCTTATCTTGCCTAACATTCATTGTGACTTGATTTCAGACTAGTTTATATCTATGGTAGGAATCGGTATCAACTGATATCTTATATACATCCCATGCATTTATCTTCGCTGATACAAGTCTCATTAGTTCATCTAACAAACCCCGGGGGCTCACATCTGGTGAGTATGGGCTTGGCACACCCAGGGTCCTGAGCTGGATATCATCATTCTTCTCTTCCTTGGTGATTCCCTTCTACTTTTGACTCTCTCTCTCTCTCTCTCTCTCTCTCTCTCTCTCTCTCTCAGGGTAACTTGGGAATTTTTTTTTTTTCCTGGTGCAGCATAAGCCTCAGGCTTCCTTGCACCATATGGGTATTAATAATAATAATAATAATAATCCATTTAGGTCTATGCCTTAAACTGTATCTCTTAGTTGGTGTAAAAGGCCTAGTAGCTTTTATGATAACATCCCTGACTGCTTCCCATTTAGAATGTGCTTTTGGAAACTTCATCAGTTGGTCCCAATGCAATCACCTGCAGTGGGAATAAATGGTTCCCATTTATTTTGGGTAACTTCATTATCTGGTCCCATTGCACAGAATTTAAAAATTGTCTGAGACCCTGCAGTAACATTTACGAAAACAAAAGTCATTTCCCTTGCCTTTGATCAGAGATACCATTATTTCAGCTTTTCTTAAAAGACTGCAGTACAAAAAAAAACTATTTTTTTTTGTACTGCAGTCTTTTTTTTTTTTACAATTATTATTTCCAAAAAATTAGAAAAAACATTAATTCTTCTGAAAATATAAGAACTGAGTCAGTCAAAAAATACAGACCAGATTCTTTTGATACATTTTTCAGTGTGCATATATGTCCCAAGAAATGTATTTGCTTATTATATGTACAAATACTTCTAAAAAATTTAAAATAAATACATATTAGTTACAATCCTACACTCCAATTTTTTTTAATTTCAAATCTGGCACACTTCACAAGTGACATGTGATACCTACTTATCTTAATTCCCATCCATCAAACGAATATTGTGTTTACATTTCTGCATCTTTACTAAGTGAAAATAATCATAAAATCTTTCAAAAACATCTCCTGAGCACCGTTTTATTTATTTTTTTTATTCCTATTATTATTAGCCACATGGAGCAAGGAAGCTAGAGGCTTATGCTGCACCAGCCAAAAAAAATTCCCAAGTGTGAGAGAGAGAGAGAGAAATAGAAAGGAATCACCAAGAAAGAGAAGAATGATGATATCCAGCTCAGGACCCTGGGTTTGCCAAGCCCATGCTCACCAGATGTGAGCCCCTGGGGTTAAATGTGTGTGGTGATGTGACATTTTCCACTCAGAAATGCCAATTGACTCCACTTGTGAAGACAGCCTACTACCATTATTTTGGCTGTAAGGTATGGGATGAAGATAAACCCTGGGCACCTCATATTTGCTACAATGCATGTGCTGTAAATCACAGTGGATGGTGAATAACAAAAGACATTCAATGCCTTTTGCCATCCCAATGATTTGGGGGGAGCCTTCAAATCAAATCATGTAAATGACTGTTATTTCTGCATGGTGCCTCCTCTTCAGCATGGCATGTCAAAGTGGACTGTGGAATACCCCAAAATCCCGTCAGCTATCTGACCAGTGGCATATGAGGATGGTCTGCCTGTACCTCACCTTCTAGAAGAGTACACTTTGGAGTTTGATGAAGATGGGGACAGTGTGAGAAATTATGGTCAAACTGGGTCTTCAACATCACAGGATCCTGATTTTGGGATAGAACCTGAGTTGCCAAGTGAGCCACGCAGAATCACTCAAGGTGAACTATGTCATCTAATTCAAGACCTAGATCTATCGAATCAATACATTGTGATCACTGTCACCTAGTGGGTCTTCTATTTACAGATTCTTAATACATGGAGGGTCACTGCTGATAATCAGATCAAGAGTATTGCTTACTCTTCTTACCTCTCTAACAAAGTGTGTGAAAAAATTATCCAATAAATCCACAGAATCCTTACTACTGTGTGAGTGACCAACTCACAAGGTGTAGTCAATATCTGGAAAGTTAAAGTCTCATTATAAGACATTGAGTTACTGGCCCACTTTATATGTCTGTGATTTTGATTGATTGATTTGGTAGTTATTGGCGCATCGGCTTCTGTGGCCATATTGCACCTCCCAAGGTTTTTGCAGTACTTTGATCCAAGCCCGAGGCGGGAATCGAACCCGCGACCTTTGGGTTGCCGGGCAGGTACTTTACCCACTCGGCTAGCCCGGTCGGCCCTTATATGTCTGTACAGTTGTTCATTATACTCACTACAATCAATGGGCCTACAACACACTCCTATGCTCATTTTTGTTTTTGCAGTGTTCACATCACATCAAACTGACTCAACACTGCATTGGCCACCCATGTCCACTGGATGCACTGCCTTATATTTTATCTGCTTCTTAACTAAGAACCTAACCATCCTGCCTGCTTGCCATGTCTGTCCTTTCTGTACACATTGTATCCCCCAAATTCAAATTGTAGATAATTTATTCAAGCGTCGCCTCATCTCTAATATCTGTTCAATGCCTGCATTTGATGATTTGATCAGTACTTCAAATTTATTTAGTATGCTCCTAGCACTATTCTTAACCCTCAATAAATCTATTAATGATCCAGTTGCCACTTCCCAAAGCTATCCACCAGCTTGCGGGAGTGCAAATTAAAATATTTCTTATAAAAAACATTATGCAGTAAATCAGATGTAAACTGGAGTCACATGATAAAGCAAAAGCACCAGTGTTTACCTTGATTATTAGATTTAAATTCAAAACCAAATGCTGTTAATCGAGTTCATCGTGGGTTACACAATGATCCCCTTATGTCAAAGCTCTGTGAAAATTAAAAACTTATAAATTTCTTTAAAATTCCATAAAATAGTACACTAAATAGTTAAACATCTGTACTAAGATGTTCATCATACTGTATGTCAAAAGTCACATCAACTCCAGCAAACAGAACACGGCCGTCATGAACCAAGGTAATGTCACTTCCACCTCACAGCTGCTAGAATGATCTATTAAATACTAGTCTCATTATTAGTTCTATTGCAGCTATGTTCACTGAGCTCCACTTATGCTAATATACATGGTGCACACACACTGAGAGAGACCTAATATGTACTTTTTGTACAATAAAAATGTTTTTTTCTGTTATGTCTCCTCCCCACCCCACCCCAATCTGTCACCTCTTTGATCTAAACTAACAGAAAATCAAGTTTCTAGTGTATTACAATCAAAAAAGGAAATTTACTGTATATAATTAAATTTCTGTTTATATCCATACAAGATCAGAGAAGTTCTTTAAGGATAGAAACTTTTTTTACATGTACATGCGTGCGTGCATGCATGTAAAATGTATATATTTAATAGTAAAAATAAAGAAAGATAGAGAGAGAGATTACTGCAACCTTAAGTGGCTGCATACGCAATATCAAACATGTTGCATAATAAAAAGAAGCAATATATAAAAAAAAAAAAAAAAAAAAAAAGCCGAAAATGAGCAAAGAAACAAAATGATACAATAAACTCACCACAAAAGAAAAACAGATATAGGACAAACAAAGCAAGGAACAAAAAATATACGACTGTTATTCAATTTCAAATTGCATTTCAAACGTAATGAAAATTACTGTAATGGACAGAGATAGACATTCACTGAAATGCCAGCCCCCTGAAGCAATAAAATCACAGAATGGAGACCCTAACACAGTAATTCTAAAAACACGAAAGCTTAAGCACTCACCACTAGACCAGTCTGTCACAAAAAAAAGAAAGAATTATCCGTTTTTTTTTTTTTTTTTTTTTTGTTTTACATATTGCTTTATATATTATGTGATGTGTTGTTGGATATTACTGATGCAGCCACTTACGTTTGCGGTCATCTCTCTCTTTCTTTATTCATTTTTCTATTAAATATATTATTTTTACAGTTTTATTTCTAATGGGTGTAGTGAGCACTAGTTGCTTTGCAATGCTCACCCCCTATAATCTGTTTATTTTCTGTTATCAACTTCAATTTCTCTCTTTTTGGTGACAGTCTGGTCAAGTGGGAATGCTTAAGCTTTTGTGTTTTTTACAGTTATTGCATTAGGGCCTCCATGACGTGATTTTATTGCTTCGGCAGGCTGGCATTTTAGTGAATGTCTGTCTTTGCATCATGAGTGAATAACAAATATTAATAATTACATAGGGGAGATGCACATTCTGGTTTTATCATTTAAACAAATCAGCCAGACTACTCTGCATTTGAATAATTCTCTTACTAGGTAAATATTTTAAGATATAAAATTTTTAATATATAAATGAAATAAGAATACTGCATTAAAAATTCTGATTGAAAATTCACATCAAATTATTGAATTAGATTCTATTTAGTTTTAAAGGAAGCTATAAAATCAAATTGTAAATGATGGTAAGGCAGTTAATTACAAGTGTTGAAAAGAATACTTACTTTGACTTATTTTTCCCCTAAACTGTGTTGCCAAATTAACAAGAATTTTGACTCGAACCTTGGAAATATAAGTATGTCATTCAACTCTAAGAAATAATATACATACATACATACATACATAAAATCATTAGAACACAAGTCTCAACAATTCAAGATCTAGGCACCACCTACAAAATGTTATTTACCAGCTAGAAGGGGGGGGGGTCGTGCAGAACACTTCCCCTTCCTTTTCTTTCAGCAGTAAAGACAGAAAACATAATTCAGAGTACCCCTCTTTCCTGAAACTATTACAATACCTACATTAAAATAGCACCCCACTTCTTTATTAAACTGCTGCACTACACCAATGCATCCCAGTAATAGGAGCTGCATAAGTCAAGTAATATCTTACAAAAGAGTTTATTCTTGCCCATTCTTAAGAGAAGCATTAAATTAGCATAAAAAAAAAGTTGTTTTCAATCTCAAGCATACAATTTAGGTTCAATTCACTGCTTGATGCAAAGTTGCTAATTAAGGCTACCAATTATCTGATGATGCAAACCAAATATTTCCATAACTGGTCATAATGGTTGCTTCAAGTTTTTAATGAATAATGGTGTCACCTTATTGGATTTATTTGATTAATGGTGATATTTAATTTGGGTTGACTTGTAGATAATGTAACAGCAAACTGTAACAATAGTTTATTGTAATGACAGTGCCATCATATCCTAGTGATAACAGTTCTCTGTTTTCATGTCTTATATATGTGTAATGAGAATGTTAATGTATATACAATTGTATATGTATATATATATATATCTTCATGTAAGTATTGTATATATATATGTAATAATTGTGTGTACAAATAAATGGAAAAGTTTTTACTAGAGGGGCAATAGTTATTTTTCTCAAGCCCTCTTCCTTTAGTCAAGTTATGAGATGAAGTATCCCTGCCTTTGCCTTGATTCTTAGCATTAGATTCACATAATGCCAACTTCTCAAATCAGCCTATATTATGAACACTCAGCTTGTTAAGGTAAACAGCATAATGTTTTCATAAATGAACAGCCTTTGAATATTATTTATTTTTCGGCTAATTAAATATAAACAGATAAGTTCGTAGTGTCGGTGCTGTTTACAAAGTGAAAACTGAAATGCAGTTTTCCATATCAGTTAATGCTTCACTTAAGAAAAGTAAGAAAAAACTTTTTTGTGCTCCCTGTCACCAATTTTGCCCAAGAAGAGCAACAGACAATCCTATGACCCTCTAGCAAGATTGTAAAGTTCTCACTTCAGAATTTAAGCACATATCAATATATTAAGAATTTGCATTAATATGTAGTGACTCTCCATTCCGTTGACCTGATCAATAGACCAAGTTTATTGGTCTATTACTGTATCATGGAATCTTAAAAAAAGAAAATTTTATTTTTAATATATTTATAGTAGAAATAAATGAGAGCAAATAAGAAACAGAGATTAAGAATGCAATTTTATTAACTGCACATAAAAAACATAAAAGGTTGACAATCCAATGTTATATTCTGCCATGAATACACTCCTGCCAATGCCCTGTTCTAATTTCTTAATTATATCAAGTTTAGTCTGCGCAGGTAGAATAGTGGTATCGTCACCAGAGCAGCTGGAAAAGGCCAGGATTTGAATCTCATTAATGATGCAATGAATTTTTATGGGCTTTTTTTTTCACTCTGTGACTGAGTTAGTCGGTCTCAGGAGTAGTTAGCAAGATTTTTTCCAAAGAAAATGTAGTTTTTCCTCCAGCAAAACAGGCAAATCGACCAGAGAATACATGCAATTTAAAGATGCAGTACACATGGGTATATGAATTAACTTTCTAGGTGACCCTAATATAATAGTTTGGATTATATCAAATTTGCCATTAAGCTTTAATGTTGTTCTTCTTTTCTTCTCTGTATGAGGTTTATTAACTTTAGGAGCCATAGTGAGGGGGTTTTTAATTTAAAATACATGTAAAACAGTGGAATAATCAGTGATGTCAGTACAGAATTCACTTTCAAAACAGCGACCATAAACAAATACAATAATCACGTGACTTGCCATTTTCTTTTTTCGCCACTGCAAGACATCTGTGCTGTGTGCAAATATCCAATCTCAATGTCCCATTAGCTCAAATGTTCTATTATTTGTTGTGTCATTATTCCGACAGGCTACTGTATGTGATTCTATTTTTTCTTTCCAAGTAGAAATAATTTAAAATTATTTATATTAGCATCAATAATTTCTAATTGTTTTGAGCATTTAAACTGCATCATTTCCACTCACTGTTTCAGTTTATTCCATTTTTGTCTTCGTCTTCACTCTTCCATCAAAACATTTCACAAATCAACATCTTTGTTTATAATAATCAATTTCCATCTGAGATGAAACCACAGCATCCATTTTGATACAATGATTCTAAAGAACTAAATGTTTCATATCCATCATTTACCACCAAACATTGCTTCATGGTTGTTCTTCATTGTTTCATTATCCTGGTCTGAAAGAAAATGTTTAAATTCTGCACACCTGAAATAATTCACAATCATTTCATTCTAATGTTAGTAATGCAATGAATACATCAAGCAGAGCCATGTTGTCCTCCATTAATCAGTTGCAGCAGATATATTTAAAGATTTGTATACCTCCTTGATACAGTGGTTGCTGTTGTTGTTGTTATTATGTCTCCTTGTCGAACTCCTTTCTTGATTTTAAATTTCCTACTGTCTTTGTCTAGTCTAATAAAGGAGGTACCATTCTCATATATTTTCTTCAAAATCATAATATGTGGGGTATCTATGTCTTGTCTTTCCAGTACCCGAAACATTGCCTTATGCTGTATGGAGTCAAATGCCTTTTCATAATCCACAAATGCCAGTCATAATGGTGTTTTATATTCATTTGCTTTCTCCATTAGCTGTGATATTATGTGAAGGTGATCAATAGTTGAGAATCCTGTCCTAAAGCCAGCTTGCTCTTTCGGTTGATTCTCATCAAGTATTCTTTCTAATCTGTTAGTAATGACCCCTGTGAAAAACTTGTAGATGTGGGATAACAAGCTAATTGGTCTATAATTTCCAATTTCTGATTTACCTCCTTTCTTATGCAGCAAAACTATAATTGAATTATTCCACTGCTTAGGCATCAGACCTTTTCTAATGCACTTTGTGAAGAGCCTTGCCAGTTTTTGTGTTATGTCTCTTCCTCCCAATTTTAACAACTCTACAGTAACTTCATCTTCCCCCGGGGCTTTCTGATTCTTCATTTTCTTCAATGCATGTTCTACCTCATCAGGAAGAATATCGGGTATGTCGTATGTGTTGCTGCTTTGCAATCCATGTTCCCCACTGCTGGTATCATTCCCTCGCTCCTTGTATAATTCTCTATAGTAGTCTTCTGCTATTTGAATTATGCCTTCTCTGCTGTTTATAAGTACACCATTGCTATTCTTCAGTTTCAGTATCATTTGTCTTTCCGTATTACTGCTCATGGCTGCTGATTTAAATCCTTTGTTTTCCTTTAATGCTTGTTCTACTTTTCTTGTGTTAAATCTTCTTATGTCCTCTCTGAGTCTCTTTCTAATGGCTTTGCATAACTCAGTATACTCAATTTTCTCCTTGTCAGTGTTTTTCTTGTTCTTCATTTGTCGTCTTTGGTTCATCATAACAAGTGTTTCTTGACTAATTTTTTTCTTCTTTGGATTTCTTTTTCCCTATAGGTTTCTTGGGCTTTATCACTTTCAAAAAGTTGTAATATTCCTCGTCGATATCTCGGTCCTCAGCAGTCTGCAGGAGCTCAAACTTGTTCTTAAGCTCCAGTACATATTGCTTTTTCTCCTCTTCTGTTATCTCAAAGACCTTTGTATTATTTACTCGAGTCAGTTTTTTCCTTTCCTTTCCTACATCTATATCAAGTGTACATCTTACCATTCTGTGATCACTTCCAACATTTACCTTATTCAGGATGGTAACATCATTCACAATATATCTTCTGTTAGTGAGGATGAAGTCGATTTCATTAGTTGTTAATCCATTTGGACTCTTCCATGTCCACTTTCTGTTCACCCTCTTCTTGAAAAAAAGGTGTTCATTACTGACAATCCTTGAGATTCTGCAAATTCCACAAGTCTTTCGCCTCTTTCATTTCTTTCACCAATTCCAAAATTTCCTACAAGTCTTTCGCCTCTTTCAAAATTTCCTATAGTTCCCCTTTCTGCTCTGTTTTGTCTTTTTCCAACCTTAGCATTGAAGTCCCCCGTAATAATAGTGTAGTGGGTTTTCTGCTCATCTAGAAGACTCTCAATTTCGGTGTGCATTTCTTCAACCTCTTCATCATTATGGCTCAATGTTGGTGCATAAATCATTATAAACTTTAGCTTGTACCTCTTCGAAATGTTAAGTATTAGTCTTGACACCCTTGGTGATGTACTTTTGAATTCCAGAATGTTGTTTTTTAAATCTTTATGGACCAGAAACGCAACTCCACCTTCACTCCTTTCACTGTTTCCATTGGTGTACAGCCAGGAGAAGAAGCCGTGGAAGTGCTTGTGTTACAAGCACGTCTCACCAACCATCAGAAATTTTGAAAAATCAGTTTTTCCTAATTTTTTGAGCAAATTCTAGCAGAGCAAGTCATATATTGAAAGTATTCGCAAAAAAGGTCTTTTGCATCAGGAATGTCCATTGCAACAATTTCTCAAATACACTGATACTACTGTAATAATAATGACCAAAAACAAAATTTACTAACAGAACTAAAACATTATTTAATATAACTTTATATATACAATAAAATTACTTAAAAGTGATAAAACAATAAAATGATCTAAAAATATAAAGAGAAATTGTGGAGCTTTCCAAAGCATGATTTGTCCATTCAGCCAAAATCCATGTATGCAAGAAAACCACTGAATCCATCCTGAAGACATAGTAATTGCTGACAGTGCACATGGGTTTTGATTGGAAGTTTGTTGCTAAGTGAACAAACTTTGTTTGTTCACTTAGCAACAAACAAAGTGTTATGAAATACAATCAAGAATGGTTCATTCATTCAGCCATTAAACTGTAGTTTTTAGGTAGGGCATCTGCTGGCAATCATCCAGAAGAAGAGACACGTCCAGTGCCAAGCTGGGATAATGACAAGAGTCATATGTTTCCACTTCAGCAGCCATGCCATATACTTATGTAGAGTATATAATTTATGTTCCAACCAGAATTCTCTCTCTCTCTCCCCCCTCCCTCCCCCAAAACTCCAAAGAAAAATGCTACTTCCACAATAAAAAAAAAAACAATCTCACTGGTGTTTTTAAGTTTCATTTTGGTACCAGAATTATTCTTCAGAGGGCAGCAAATTATAAGGAGTAAATGCCTTGCAGGGAAAAATCTGTCATTTAAAAAAGTGAAAAATTAAGCAGAAAAAACAAATAATAGTAGACGAATAAAACAGAACAGAAATTTATATATAACCAATGGAAGGATCGGTGGTACTTGGAAAAAATTACTAATTAAGCGGCACAAATTCAATCAAATGACGATACAACTTCCATCTAGTGTGGAAGTGGGTATATTAATTTTAAATAAATTTAGGTAAGCACTATACAGATTGTTAGAGGAATACGTACTAATGAAGAGCATACAACTTTTTTTTTTGGCTGATGCTGTATATTCTTATATCCATGCATCATTTGCAAATACTAAGAGCAAGAAAGGTAAACCAAAATATTCTTCCTAAACCTGCACCTTCATTACATTTAGTAATTCTTCTTCTTCCATACTATAAAAAAATTCGCTCGTGAATTTTTTTTACTATTTAAAAGTGGCATTTCCATGAAGTCAATATAGCAGAGCATGTTATCCAGAATAATTTATGACAGACCTCTTCCGGATAGCCAAATTTTCTGGATAATCGAACTGCATAATTTTTCAGATAACTTTTTCTGGTAAGATTAAATAAATTTAATATATCTTACCTTACGATTAAATTAAATAAGATTAATTAAATAAAAATAAAAAATTAAAAAAAACCAATCTCGGAAAACAGAAACATCCAACCAGGCATTTTTATACAAAACAGGAAAATTAGAAAGATTTTTAAATGCTCCTAGTTTTATTGACTTACCAATAATGAGCACAGACAATCAGTGCATCCCAGTGACATTTGCACATGTAGCAACTGTAACTTCCTCTTTTCTCATCTTAAAACCTGGTGCAGGCATTTCTCTTTTAGTGGCTAGGGTTTTTCTCGGTAATGTTTTCCATGATAAGCACGTCTCATTAACATTACAAATGTTTCTTTGTCTTAATTTGCTATAACTGAAGCAAACTTACTTTTAAAGGACACCACTGCCAATTCGTCTGCAGAAAGTTTCTCGCCTTGAATATCCAGTTCACGTGTGCCATGTCTCGGTTTAAAGTTTTTCAGTCAACCGGTGCTTGCCTTAAATGCTTCATTATCTCTTAATTTTGGATTAAAATCCAATGCTTTTTCACACAACATTGGTCCAACCCTAAACTTTGTTTTGAAGAAACCACAAATAAAGTGCACTCTCTAATGTGGCATTTTCAGGTTTTGACATCTTTTTCCTGCAACATCCTCCTTCACTATCTGTAATCGACACAAATTCTGTTATAGCATTGAAATTTTCCTTGATGTTGAAATTGTTGAAGTCCCCACATTAAACTCTTTGAAGAGATTACCCAAATTTTCATCTTTTCTAATTCTATTTAATAATTTCCGTTTTTTGTTGCAATGTTAAAACTATGCATTTTCTTTTTGTTCACATTTTACCGTAAAAAACTGAGAAAAATAATAAATCGCACAGTTTTGGGCCAATATTATCTGGAGCTAAACTAATCTGAAATTCACTCATGCTTTTTGAGAAAACCCAGTTGTTTCTGTGATATTTTTCTACAGCACATTTCTGATTGTCACATAGATAGAGGTCACAACCATAAAACAATAAAAACAATTTGGAGTTTACAGTTTATTGGGCTTTTTGTTTGTACAATATGTTATACACGGTAGTAAACTCGATCTTTCGCTTATTAAAATCAAAATTAAATTTGCAAATGTAATCACTATAACTGGAGCTTACTGTACTACCATTAATTAATTGATAAAAAAAAAGAGAGCCTTTCAAATTATTCCGGATAACCGATGTTCTACTGTACTTATTTCTACTAAAAGGAAGAATCCTTAATTTTTCAAAAGTAATATATAGTGATTGCATGAAAGACTTCTTCAACCTTTCTAGTTGATTATTTTAAAGGCACCAGGACTGGAGGGACAATCAGAATGAGAAGTCCACCTAGATTTTTTGCTGACTGTCGAAGTGTCTATACAACATCATTAGAAGCAATTGCAAGAACTAATAATGCAGTCAAAGGATGGCATAGACCTTTTTAAACTCATTAACCAGTTTTGACCAAACAAATATAAAATATTTGTTTGGTCAAAAGGAAATTAAAACAGAACAGCTTGTTCCTGGAGCCAAATTGTGCATTTCCAGAAACTCTTACTGATATTCAGATGCAGGAATTGCAAATATATTGGAGAAGTGTGGTGAAAATATATACTCTGTGTGAACTAAACACAGAGTGTGTATATATATATATATATATATATATATGCGCCTCCGTAGCCAGGTGGGAAGGAGCAGCAGCAGTGCATAGCACACGCTTCTTGATTAGACCGGGGTTCGAGCCCGTCACCACCAAATAAGGAGAATGCGGAAAGGTCAGGGAATGACCAGTGCATATCCCAGAGCAATATGGCCTTAGTTGCTAATGCCCCTAAAAACCAAATAACAAACATAACAAACAGAGTATATATGTGGAACTGCACTTAGTTTCAGAGAGGAAACTGAAAAAGTTAAGGAAAATTTTCATCAAAAAATAAAAAGCTGGGAACAGATGAACTCTCCTTTTTTTGCAATGTTTATTGTGTAATATCAATAAGCCTCCATGCCAGCTTACTATACACAATACAATGCTGTCTGCCATTCATATGAAGAGGTCAAGGTTTGAGTCCTGTCAGAAACTACAGAAATTACAAAAAAAAAATTGAGAAAAAATTAAATATTTATTTTAAAAATTAGTAAAAAATTGAGACAGAAGGAATAGGGTTCCTCTATGAGTTATTCAATGCCGACAACATGAAAATCTATAACTGCACACTTACAGACATATACACAGTATGCATGTGGGCAAGAAGCAATAGTGCCATTAAATTTTTGCAAAAAGGCCTTTAGTTTCGGGTTCCATCATTGAATAAAATATATTGCCACAACCGAAAATACAGAAATTAATATATTTATTTTAAATAAGTTAAGATACAAAAATATAAACAAACAGGAGCTCCTGGGGCAATGTGCCCTTTCTTCAGCTGGACGTTATATAAACAAATGTTACATATGGAATATCAATATAAGACTGGGCGTGATTAAGTGTTAGACAGAGTAAGGCACGTGCATGAGGTTGATGAACGTTATATGGAAAGGAACAATGAATGAGTCACTGGGTAGAATCAGACACATTGGTGCTGAGAATGTAAGGTACATAAGCGAGACATATGCCAGTGCTTGTCATATTGTAAAACAGCTGCCTCCATAATTGGGTGCATGCGAACATCCCTGTTATGGTTGAAGCACTACTACATTTGGCTATGTGTAGCGCTTCACAAGTCACAACCATTGGTGGTAGTTAATTGGGTGATCAACAATCTCGACATCACGTCGGGGATCGAGGTCGTGTTGTCCAGACAAATAGTGTTCGGCAACAGTGGAGTGTCCGGATTCATGGACCGAAGGGCCCTTTCGTGTTCCGGAACTCGATCTTGTAGCTGTTGTTGTTGTGGGGGTTTGATGGCACATAAGCTGCTTTAGCTATAATGCATCTCTTCATTTATTGTAGGAATAGATGAGAAATTCTCGTAACAACAGAAAAGGGTGAGATCAGAATTGATTAAAAATTCCAATTTTCTTCAGAAAGTTGAATAATTCAGAAAAATTTGCGTTGTCACTGATAAGATTCTCTAGATTTATTGGTTTCCGAAGGTTAACCAATGATAGCAAGGTTGTATTTCTGTCTTCTTTTTAGTATGGGCATTCACTGAGAACGTAGTAGTAGTGGCATGTGATGCAAGAAAGCAAGTGTATGTGCTTATGCAGCATCAGCCAAAAAAAAAATCACACCATTCCCTCCAAATGCCTGTCCAGTTCCTCCTTAAATTTATTCAACCTATCAACTTCCACAACGACAGATGGAAGTTTGTTCCAGCAATTAACCACCCGCTGGCTAAAGGCAAATTTCCGCACATCTATTCTTCATCTGTCCTTATTTAATTTGAATTTATGCCCCCTTAGGCTCGTAATCTGAACAAGCGGAAGGATCCCATCAGAATTCAGCATGCTTAACCCATTCAAGGCCTTATACACCTCAATCAGATCACCGCGCAGGTGCCTAGTCTCCAGCCACTGCAATTTGCAGAACTTAAGCCTCTCTTGGTAAGAGGATCCCTTCATTCCCCTCACCAATCTTGTTGCCTTTCTCTGTACATGCTCAAGCAAATCTACATCCTTCCTAAAATGAGGCCTCCAGACCTGTACGCAGTACTCAAGGCGTGGCCAGACTATTGCCTTATACACAGGGACAATCATCTCCTTTTCCCTGCTAGCAAAATTCCTATATATCATTGACAAAACCCCATGACCTGCCCTGGCCACCTGTCTGCATTGCTCAGAAAACTTCATATCTGACTGCACAATTACTCCCATATATTTTTCATTTTCTACCACCTTAAGTGTAGTACCACACAGTTGGTACGTTTCTCTGGGGTTACTTCTACCCATATGCAGTACTTTGCATTTGTCAAGGTTAAACTTCAGTTTCCACTTCTTAGCCCATCTGCCCAAATTATCTAGATCCTGTTGCAGTAGCACACTGCCATTGCTGTCATTAACAATGTGTTTAACACATTAATTAAATGTGTTTAACAGTCAGATTTATATAACAATTGGTTGTTATCATCTCCTACGCCAAATTTTCAGATCCTGTTTAAACTGCAAGAGTTTATTATTAGTTTGAGAATGCCAAAGTGCTGTCCATTCTGATAGGCATGCAGCATGAATGATTTGTGGATAGTGTGATGCTGGAACAGGGATACTAGTTAGATCTAAGGTAGTTAGATTTTTTGCGGCTTTATCAGTCAGTTCATTAACAGAAATTCCAGAATCCAGCAGAAGGTGACTAGTTGGTGGTGTTCTTCAATCTGCAGTAATAATCTTCTAATTTCATTTAGAACAGGGTGAACTTTATCTGAGGAGTCACATAATGCCATAATTGAGCTGAGGGAATCAGTGTAAATAACAAATTTAATGAGCAGTCAGAACAGAGATTTTCTAAGGCTAGTTTAATTGCATATAATTCTTCTGAGAAGATACTGAATTCAGGTGGAAGGGATGCTGAAATAGTGGTTTTTAGGGAAAGTAATGCTGCTCCACCATTTGAGTTGGATTTAGAGCCATCTGTATAAATTGGAGAAAAATCGATACTGCTGTGAGTGTGAACTGTATGAAGCTGTTTCGCATTTAATGCTTGTAAAATATTTTTTCCCCATTGGCAGAGGCAAGTGTCACAGGTCGGTAGAGGAGGCGTCTATGGTGGTTGAGCACATGTTACTACCTGTTGTACAGAATGAATTGAAACATTCCAAACCTGCATCAGTTCAAGAAGGCGAAGGCCAGTTGGTTTTACTATGCTAGGTTTATTTCTGTAGAGGTTTTCTAATGGTGGTTTGGATGCGAGGCACAACTTTGTATTTTGACAGCATACTTCAGTAGCAGTGTTTTCCTATGTAAAGTTAGCGGGGATCATGAGTGTCAATGTAGGTGCTGGCAATGTTCTGAAAGCCTCAAGTGAAATCCTCAAGGCACTGCACTGAACTGGATCAAGCCAGTGCAAAGCACTTGCTCTGGCAGAATCATAGACAGGAGCAACAATAATTGAGACAGGATCTGATTAATGCCCTGTATAACTGAAGCAGGGAGGTGCGATCTGCACCCCATGTTAGGGCAGATAAAGTTCTGAGCATATTTAACTTTTTTAAACAGGAAGTATGTACATTTTTAATGTGGTCTAAGAAATTTAATTGTTGCAAAACAGGTCCAGGATTCTTTTTTCGTTTGTCTTTGTATGAAACGTGCTTTTGCCCTTTTGCCATCTTAGAAATCTGATGTTAGTAGTGACTGGGATGGAGACACTGGAAATTTGAAGTTCAGGATCCAGATGAAGTTTGCATTGTCTACAAAAATGGATAGCAACTGTTTTCTGTTGTGAGAGTCGATAGCCATTAAGGCTGGCCCATTGTTGTATTTTATTAAGTGATATCTAAAGCTGTCGTTCAATAGATCATGTTTTGGGAATGACAGGAGATGGAAAGGTCATCCGCAGAGAGGTACGACTCAACCGTGTTTGGAAGCTGCTTAGTGATGGAATCGATTCGAATCGATGGAAAAAAGAGCAAAAAGGGTGGCACTCAGTACTGATCCCTATGGAACACCTTCTTGCTGAATGAAAGTTGCAGAGAGAGCTGTTAGTATCTTACTTGAAATGATCTAGTGTGTAGAAAGTTCTGAACAAATATGGGAAGGTCGCCACGAAGACCGAGACAATAAAGATCACAAAGTATGCCATACGGCCATGTAGTATGAAAAGCATTCTCTATATCTATTAAAACCATTACTAGATGTTCGTGTTTAACAAAGGCATTGCGAATGGCAAATTCAGCCTTGATCATGAGATTCAAGCATGACCTATTTTGTCGAAAGCCACGTTTGACTTTGGCTCAATTTTTTAACAGATTTTGCTGAGGCAGCTTGACAGAGATATTGGTCTATAGCTATGGGGGTTGGATGGATCTTTTTCAGGTTTCAGGAATGCCAAAACAATAGTAATGCCAAGAAGCTGGATAAACATTTTCTAAAAAAATGCAGTTGTAAAAGACCAGGAAGAGCCGCAAAGCTTTATCATCAGGATGTTGCAGCATGACATAACAGATCCCATCTAGTCCAGCAGCACCATTGTGAGTTGTTTTAATGGCATGCAAAAGTTCAAAATATTGCAGAGGTTTGGTATAGGGTAGAATGAGGGCAGTTTGGAAGTTAATAGAATGCTGTTCTCTACTGTTTTTAATTCACTGGAAAGAAGTAGTATAAGCTGATGTCGCTGAGATTTCAACAAAAGTATTGCCCAAAGCATTAGCTATATCCGAGGGACTAGATAAATCTCACCCATTCTGAGAGTGGGCTAGAGACGGTATTGTTGGAAACTTACCAGAAAGCTGTCTAATTTTTTTCCAAATTATTTTGCTGTCAGTGTTTCTGTTAATTGTTAATGCAAAACAGGTCCAGGATTCTTTTTTGGCTTGTCTTTGTATGAAACGTGCTTTTGCCCTTAATTTCTTATAATTTATCAGATTGGCTGTGGTTGGATATTGCCGAAACTGAGGCAATATCCAAGGTGGAATGAGGAATGCTTTTGTGCATTCCTCATTCCATCAATAATTATAATACTTTTGGCCCAGGGGATTCGATAATGGTATTGTATCTTTGGCCACCTTTAGTAGATGCAACGTGATGTAATGTCACATCATCAATAGGCTGGAGACAGATTTTTTTTCTCATCAAAAGAGATTGATGACTGAAATTTTGTCCAGTATGCTCGGGAAAATTTCCATTTCCTGCAGGGTTCAGTTAGAGGAACTAAGGAAATTCCGAAATGTGCTATCAATACCTTGCATACTATTGGGAAGTGATCACTACCCATAGGGTCATTTATAACATACCATTCTATGGTCAGGACCAGTACTGGAGAACAAATGGGGATCTCTATTGCTGAAGTATGTTCAGTTGGGAGCCGAATGTGAGCATGCATGCCAGTATTCAGTATGGCAAGGTTTAGTGCCTCTAAAAGGCTCTCAATGAGTCGACCCTGTCTATCTAATTTAGTAGCACCCCCATCCCCATAAGGGGTGGTGCCCATTGAAGTCTCCTAATATACAGAGGTGGAGGTATCGGTATGAAGTGGTCTTCAAGTACTTTTAAACATTAAGTATGGTCAAGTATATTGAGACTAGTATTATTGCAATAGGGAGAGATATATGAACAGCAACAGCTTCTATTTCAGTTTGAAGTAGGATATGCTTAGTTGGGATCTTTGAATTTATTAGGATTGCTACACCACCATGGGCAGCATTTGCTGTATTATGATCTCTTCGATAAAGGCAACAGTTCTTTATCGAAGGAGAAATTTGCAAGGTTAGGTAAGTTTCTGAAGACAAAGAGCAACTGAAGAATACCAATTAATTAGATCATGGATATCATCTGTGTCATAACGAAAACTTCTGCAGTTCCATTGCAAAATACAAGGCATTATTTGTGTTTAATTGATAGCTGTATCTGACTGATTTTTGAAGGTGACTGGTTTATGACGTTCCAATTTTGGTTTATCTTTTTTGGAGAAAACTGGTCAACCAGTGTCCATTTCTTCTTCAGCGTAGATTTCTAAAATGGAATCTTCATGTATAGAAGTGCCATCTGTATCCATGGTTGTGTCCTGGGTATTTTTCATTGAAATTGAATTCGTAATATCGGATGTAATTAGCATTAGTAGCATTAGCAGTCATTGGAGGAGGAGATACCACTGGTATTGTCAGAGGAGTATTATTTACCTGGTCTGAGAGTTCAGGTTGTTGTTTACGTACACTTGGTTGTTGCTCAGAGAGGACAGTTCTAGCCCAATCAGAAATTGATTTATTAGTAGGAACTGTGACATCTGTTTGATATTTTTTTAGTACATTAGCATAAGTAATATTTTTGTTTGTTAATAGTAGGTGCAACTAGTTTTCTTGCTTCTTGGTAGCTGACTTTATTCTCGACCTTATATTTTACATTTTTTTTTTTTTTTTCAGTTTTCCACTTTTCATAAGTTTTGGAATATGCAAGGTGGTCACGTTTGCAGTTAGGGCACATCATTTTTGTAGTTGAACAGTCACTTTGATTGTGATCCGAGGACACACAACTGGAACAGACAGAAACTCCTCTACATATTGTTTGAGAGTGGCCATACTTTTGGCATTTATAACATCTTAAAGGGTTGAGAATATATGGGCGAATGCGGCAAAGTAAATAACCTGCTTTTACAGAGGCGGGTAAGTTAGGGGTATTGAAGGCAAGAATAATATTTCTGGTAGGCATAAGTTGATTGTTTTTTGCAGTCATTATACGTTTTACTTCAATTACATTTTGTCCCTGCAGCTCTTGGGTTATTTCTTCCTCTGTGACATTTAATAGATCCAACTGGATATGACACCCTTAGATAAATTTAGGGTTGCGTGAGCAGATATTTTTATAGCAATGCCAGCAAAGTTTGTAAGCTGTAAAAGTTTCTCCAAATGTCTGTGATTAGTAGTTTCCACTAATAGGTCTTCTGATTGCAGTCTCTTAACAGTCTTAGGGGATCCTGCAATACCTTCCAGATGTTTTAGAATCACAAAGGGAGAGAGAGAGTTTGCTCACTAGTCAGCCAGTGAAAAATTAGAAACAATGGACAGGGTTGTTCCATCCAATCAGTCTTCTGTCTCTTTGTATTATTATTTCCCAAGACGTTTGTTGTTTGTTATTTGGTTTTTAGGAGCATTAGCAACTAAGGCCATATTGCTCCGGGATATGCGGTGGTCATTCCCTGACCTTTCCGCATCTTCCGTATTTGGTGGTGACGGGCTCGAACCCCGGTCTAATCCAGAAGCGTGTGCTACGCACTGCTGCTCCTGCCCACCTGGCTACGGAGGCGCCTACCCCAAGACATGATTGGAGTCATGGTCAACATAGGTTTCTGCTCTTGAGCTCAAAGGCTCTAAGGGTGGATAAATATTTTTATCTATGATGGCTCCTTTTGGCCCTGGGGGTTTGTCTTTACCACCCAGGTTACCAGCCTTGCCACGGGGAGGCAGGAGCAGCATCACAAGGTGACCAAGATATGAAAAAGAAACAGAATGGTGTCTTTCCTTTCTGGGCCTTTGCCTACTTCCTGTAGTGTCAAAGAGCTAATCCTAGTAGAAAATGAAAAAAATGGTAATCAGAACAAAAAAGAATCTCTATATGGCAAAATCTCTATGAAAAGATCACTTTATTGAATGCACTATAATCACTGGGCCACAGAACACTTGGCACCCGGGACCCGATCTTGTAACCTTCTAGCAGTTTCACCTATGTAACATCTACAGCAATCAGGGCATGTAATATGGTATACAGAACCGCTACATAAGAGGGAGGGGATTAGTGTTTTCACCTTAGAGATAAACGATTGTAATTTCCTATTGGGAAGTTGTAAGCACTTTATACGATAGGCACGTAGGATTCTGGAAAGGCATTCCGAAACACCCAGGTAATAAGGGTGTAGGCAGTTGAGATTACTTCACTGTTACAGGGTGGATTAGGTCATGCAACAAGCTCACGAGCTTGTAAGTCACACTTGTCTAGAATATTAGCAGGATAGCCGCAACCTGAAAGGTCAAACAACACCCTCGACTTTCTGGATGTTTAATGCAACACGTGAACTCGCGGTTAAGAATTCAGTTTATAGAAAACCCACGTGTACAGGCCAGTTTACAAACTACGGGTCTTCACATGCTCCCAGCCATTTACTTAGTGCCGCAAGTGCCTTACTTGCCCGTGCTTGGACTCACTCCAGCTCTACAGATGAAAGGTGGTTGGAAATTTCAAAGATAAGAGCTGACCTCTTTATAAATACCTTAAAAAATCGCCCTGCGGCTTATAAGCTGAAAGTGGCAATACAGCACATGCACAAAATCAAGAGTTAACGTATAGTAGTTAACGGATAATTAACTACAAAACGTTAGTACACTTTTCAGTAATGACCATGCTGTTGTTGGAGTAACAAGTGAATTCCAGTTATACATTTAAGCCATAATCAATGGCAGGCATATCAAGAAGGCAAAATTATGCCATTGGATTTAAACTAAAAGTAGTACAATATGTCAAAGAACACAGGAACAGAACAGCAGATCAAAATTTTGGACAATTGCCTACTGATGTGATTCATTAATGGAGGAAGCAGAAAGTTTTATTACAAGAAGCTGATAAAACAAAGCACAACCTTCATAAAATTCCACTTAAATGGCCAAACTTGGAAGAAAATTTGTGTAGTTGGATATGGAACTTAGAGACATAGATACTGCATGGAAACAAGCAGCTGATATTGGGATACACGACTTTAAAGGAACTGAGTCTTGGTGTTATTGCATCATGAAAAGAAATGGGTTAAGTTTATGCTCAAGAACTAGAATAGCCCAGAGAATGCCTGCTGAGTAGGAAAAGAAAATATTAGATTTCCATAAATTTGTCCTTAATGCTAGAAAATGAAGCAACTACAAACTTGGCCAAATCAGGAATATGAATGAAATTCCGTTGATTTTTGAAGTGCCATCCAATAAAACCGTAAATCTGAAAGGGCAAAAATTTATAACTATTAAAACCACAGGACAAGAAAAGACACACTATAGCACAGTTTTAACTTGTTGTGCTGATGGGACCAAACTTCTGGTAATATTAATTTTTAAAAGAAAAACTTTACCGAAAGATAAACTGCCAAATGGAATTCATGTACTTGTACAACCGAAGGAATGGATGGATGAAGAAAGTATCAAGGATTGGTTTGTAAAAGTTTGGTCCAAGCATCCTGGTGGACTACTGCATAAAAATACACTACTAGTATGGGATCACTTTAGAGCACATAAGATTGAAAACAACCGGCTGAAACAATGAACGCTGAATTTGCGGTAATTCCATGTGGCTTAATTTCCCAGTTACAACCGTTAGACATCAGCATCAAAAGGCCATTCAAGAATAATATGTAGGAGCAATGGAATAAATGGATAATAGAGGGGAACCATGATATGGCACCTACGGGAAGGATGAAACTTCCATCAATACAAGTGTGTGAATAGGTGCTGAAGTCATGGCATGATGTTAAGACTGAAATTGTGATCAAGTCCTTTAAAAATGTGGTATAAGTAATGTAATGAATGGCACTGAAGATCATTTAATGTATGAGAGTGAAAATTATAAGAGAGTGAAGAGGATGATGATAATGATGATGTTGAGGATAATGATGATGTTGAGGATAATGATAATGATGATGTTGAGGATAATGATGATCAAGTCTGTAATGAATCTGAAGTTGAATAATACTAATATAATAAAGAATAATAATCCTATACCTTTCTTTACTGGCTTTTATTTCTATTGTATTTTAATTTTCCATTGTACTAACCATAAATTTTTTCAATTTTTTTTTTTCTTAAATTTACCGTTCCAAAATTAGAGTGCATCTTCTATGCATCTTATAAGCCAGCAAATACGGTGTATGTGTGTGTGTGTGTGTGTGTGTGTGTGTGTGTGTGTGTGTGTGTGTGTGTGTGTGTGTGAACAAAAGTTATCTCACACACACACAATAATTAACAATCAACAATGGGGCACAGACACCATTTCACCGTGCACTAGTTAAAAGAGGTTGAAAACAATATCTTGTGGTGAGGATTAAAATTTATCTGTAAGTATACATTTTTGTAGAGCTATTTGCATTAAGCAGTTGTACTTTTTCACAGTAGAAATTTGTGCTTACCGTGGTGAGTGCTAGTACTCGTTATTAGTTTATTCCTGTTCTTAATTTACTTTAAGCTAATTTATAAACTTAGTTACTACTGGAGCCTGTATACAACATAAAAGTTACTGCATTTCCTTTACAAACCTAACTTATTTGCGAGTAAATCATTTCCTACACATGGCATAATAATGTATAATTTTTATAATTCAGTCATAATATAAAGTTTTATTCTCCAAGAATTCTAGTTATCAAGTTGACAATAATAATAACTTAGAAACTTCTTTTATGATATCTCACCTCAAGAGGGGAATTACTAAATTATTACTATAATTCAGTCATTAAAGAAAACATCATAATTATGAAATAGTGTGTGATTATTGTGTAGCATAATTAACAAGCAAACAATATGCCAATCCTAGTATATTATTTCCATGGTTTCTTCACATCTGTTTAAAAAATATATATATTAAATTAACTATAATTTTAATATGATAATAAATGTTGTCTAAACACCGATAACTGCAGTAAAAATTTTACTGCAATTACCACTTTTTTTCAGAGATAAAACTTACTTGTGATGCACCTCCTAATATGGCACATTCTGAAAAATACAGGGGGAAAAAAATCTGAAATTCATTAAGATTCAAAAACATTCACAACTGGTACATATTTTAATGATAAACAAAGAACAAAAAAAAAAAAAAAAACTAACTATATATACAATCAAATCTGTCTTTTTTCACTTTTTTTTTTTTTTTTTTTTGTGAATAACTTAAAAGTTCCTTCAAACTCAAGCAATTATTCATACCAGTAAACAAACTTATTCTGTAACAAAAGTCACTATTATAATCTGTGCTGTTTAATATATGTAAAAAATGATTAGGATAAATGTAATACTGATATTAAATGGCATGCATACTACAAAATTAACTAATGGGTGATGCTATATATGATACTAAAGTACTATTCTTAAAAGATCATGAAGTAAAACCAGCTATCTGGTACTCAACCAACTGAACAGCTCAAGCAACATACATTTCAAAAAGTAAAATATTTTTAAAAAATATTACAACTGAAACAACTATCCCCAGTAGCAAACAAGCTGTGAATTAAATTATACAATACAAATGCATTAAATAAAAAGAATAGTTTAACAAGGTTTTAACAATTTTTTACATTAAAAAATTATCTTCAAGAAATTTTGTTATAAAGTTGACAAAAACAAAGAAATTTACTGTTTATATATATTAGCTTTAGCATTAGCAAACAATGCAAGAAAGCAAGCTTATACAGCATCAGCCAAAAAAAATTCCACAATGGCAGATGGAATTTTTTTCCAGCAATCAACCACCTGCTGCTAAAGACAAATTTCCACACATCTATTCTACAATTGTCTTTCTTCAATTTGAATTTATGCCCCTCAGGTGTAGAATATGAGCAAAAGGAAGATTAGATTAGATTGCAAATAACTAAGGCTATTAGCCAATTATTGATAGGATGTATTGAGTGGTGTTAGGCCTCATCAACATACCATTCAGTGTATCCTTTTATCAATAATTTGTTTCATCATCATTTTATTATTATATTATTTTATTGTATTTTATTATAAATTATGTTTAATTATAGGGTATAATAATGAAGTCCAACTTAGGTTACCAAATAGGTATACTTTTACTCTGAATAACTATATTCCATTTCTTATTAAATTTCATTTATCATTTTGATTCCCTTGGTAAGTGGTTCAATAAATACTGTATATATATATATATATATATATATATATCCTTTCCCATTTTCAGAAATTTTTATGTATAAGAATTACTCAATTGACTAGCCTGGAAATACTTGAAGCTACTGTGGTTTAAACTGCTCAAAGTTAATGCAAATGTACATTGAATTGGCTTTGCATTAGCAGCACCTACCCAATCCCTCATGGGGCCACCTTTTGCCTGTAATACAGCATGTATACATCTTGTCATGGAATCCACAAAGTGTTGTAGGGTGTTCTGTGGTAGTACTATCCATGCGTTGCACAATGTTCCAGTAATGCCCACACATTTTCAGGTGGATGTTGTAACACCAAGCTTCCTTTTACAATAGGTCCCAAATATGCTCAGCTGAGCTGAGACTGGGTGAGTTGGGCTGTTGTTACTGGAGGTTTTATAGGCAATGGCAGGTAAAGGCCATTATAACACAAACACAGTAAGAAATAACAGGTGTTATTAAAAGTGAAGTAGGTATGTGCAGCATTATGAGGGATTTAAGCATTTTATTCTGTTATAGCATTATATCTTTTTTTAGGAAAGCTAAAACTGCATTAATGTCAGATTGGTTGTCTAAAATTTGTTGCAAAATAGGAGTGATTTGGGCTGCATGCCTTGATAATAAGCTGTTTTTTTTATGTAAACCCCAAACATGAGAGGTATTAGAACCTACAGTACTTAGTACCGTGCTTGGGTTGGAGGTTGGGAAGAAAAAAAGAAGATATTTGTTGACATTGGACTTGAACTTCTATAGACTATAATTTTCAGTAAAGACATATGAAGGAAGGTTGTTTCAAAAAACGGCAATTGAATGAATAAACGAGGAAGATGAAAAGTTGGTTCTGTGAGTTTTAAGTTGAACAGTAAATGGATGTTGGCTGGTGGCGGCACGGGTTCGGACTGTTTTGAAAGAGAGAGCAGGAATTATAGAAGCCAATTCAGAAGAACAGTGCCCATGGAAATATCTATAGAAGAGGCATGCAGAAGAAACAGTTTCTCTATGAGACAGCAAGTGGAGAGACTCCACTTATACCAATGCTAGAAGTATAGTAAATAAATTTGATGAATTTGAAGTGTTGGTCAAGACATCAAAGGCGGATATTGTTGGGATATCAGAGACGTGGTGTCACACAGATATAAGGAATGCCGAACTGGAATTTGGGGAGTACAATGTGTACAGAAAGGATAGACAGGATAGGAAGGGAGGAGGTGTTATGCTGTTAATAAACAAAAACATAAAATCAAAAGAAGTGCATCCAGTTGATATAGATGAACAGTGCACTGTTGAGTCAGTTTGGTGTGACATAAGCACTGCGAAAGCAAAAATAAGAATAGGAGTGTGTTATAGGCCTAATGACTTGAATGAGTACAATGAACAATTGTACGGAGAAATAGAGTGGGCTAGTAAATCGGAATGTCTTATAATGGGGGATTTTAACTTCCCAGATATTGACTGGAACTTGTGGATTGGGCACTCACACACTAGTCAGACTTTTGTGGATTTATTGGATGATTGTTTTCTGCAGCAGCATGTTCGAGAGGCAACCAGAGAAAGTAATACTCTTGATCTGGTTATCAGCAGTGATCATTCATGTATTAGGAATTTGCAGATAAAAGAACCACTAGGTGGCAGTGATCACAGTGTACTGACGTGGGATTTACTTAAAGATTTAACTACTATCAGGGGTAAAGGAAAGGGTTTTTGCTTCCGTAAAGGCGAATACAGTGGTCTCCGTCAGTTTTTAAATTCTGTACAGTGGGATCAACTGACGATGTTACCAACAGTAAATTCTAAGTGGGAAGCATTCAAGGAATTAATCATGGAAGCTACTAAAAGGTTCATATCTATTAAGAAATATTGTTCAAGGTTTAGGCCTACATGGTTGTCAAATGAACTAATGAGACTCGTAACAGAGAAGAAAAATGCATGGGATGCATATAAATTATCAGGTGACATAGAAGCCTATGGCAGATATAAGTTAATCTGTAATCAGGTCACAAAGGAGGTTCGGCAGGCGAAGGCAGATTACGAGAAATCCTTGGCAAAAGATGCTAAGAAAAACAGCAAGGATTTCTTTACTTATATAAACTCTAAAAGGAAGGGGATGAGTCTGATCGGTCCACTTGATATCGATGGTTCAACTGTTGATGATCCTGCTCAGATAGCAAACAAACTGAATGAGTATTTTGCATCTACATTTACACGTGAGGAATTATTAAGGTTTGAAAATGGCAGAAGGTTATCAAATTGTAGCAAGATACTTAATGATTTTGTAATAACCGAGAGCAAAGGGGAAGAGAAATTGTTGAAGTTAAACGTAAGAAAAGCACCTGGGGTGGATGGGATCTATCCAGTTATATTAAAGGAGACGGCAAAGCAACTAAGCAAACCCTTAGCCATAATTATGAGAGCATCCTTGGACTGAGGGGAGGTTCCCACGGACTGGAGATGTGCAAATGTATCCCCAATTCACAAAGGGGGATCGAAGGGTGACACGAGTAATTACAGACCAGTTAGTTTAACTTCTATTCCGGGTAAAATAATGGAGTCGCTGGTTAAGGATGCATTGCAGGATCATCTAGACAAGACTGCAGCAATAATTCAGACACAGCATGGGTTTGTTAAGGGAAAGTCTTGTCTGACAAATTTGATAGGATATTATGATGCAGTTACAAAGGAACTGGATGCGAAAAATAATTTTGATATCATATATTTGGATTTCAGGAAAGCTTTTGAAACTGTTGCGCATGGAAGACTATTGTACAAATTGGAGCAGAATGGTATTAAGGGTAAGTTGCTACAATGGATAAAAGGATGGTTAAGTGGGAGAAGACAGAGGGTGGTAATCAATGGGTGCTGCTCTTCTTGGAGTAATGTTATTAGTGGAGTCCCACAGGGTTCGGTGTTAGGTCCACTGTTGTTTTGTATATTTATCAATGATAGTGATGAAGGTATATCAGGCTTAATGTCGAAGTTTGCAGATGATACAAAGGTTGACAGGGTTGTTAATGACAGTAATGGCAGTGTGCTACTGCAACAGGATCTAGATAATTTGGGCAGATGGGCTAAGAAGTGGCAACTGAAGTTTAACCTTGACAAATGCAAAGTACTACATATGGGTAGAAGTAACCCAGAGAAACGTACCAACTGTGTGGTACTACACTTAAGGTGGTAGAAAATGAAAAAGACCTGGGAGTAATTGTGCAGGCAGATATGAAGTTTTCTGAGCAATGCAGACAGGCTGCCAGGGCAGGTCATGGGGTTTTGTCAATGATATATAGGAATTTTGCTAGCAGGGAAAAGGAGGTTATTATCCCTCTGTATAAGGCAATGGTCAGGCCACGGCTTGAGTACTGCGTACAGGTCTGGAGGCCTCATTTTAGGAAGGATGTAGATTTACTTGAGCGTGTACAGAGAAGGGCAACAAGATTGGTGAGGGGAATGAAGGGATCCTCTTACCAAGAGAGGCTTAAGTTCTGCAAATTGCAGTGGCTGGAGACTAGGCACCTGCACGGTGATCTGATTGAGGTATATAAGGCCTTGAATGGGTTGAACACGCTGAATTCTGATGGGATCCTTCCACTTGTTCAGATTACGAATCTAAGGGGGCATAAATTCAAATTAAGAAAAGACAGATGTAGAATAGATGTGCAGAAATTTTCCTTTAGCCAGCGGGTGGTTAATTGCTGGAACAAACTTCCATCTGTCGTTGTGGAAGTTGATAGGTTGAATAAATTTAAGGAGGAACTGGACAGGCATTTGGAGGGAATGGTGTGATTTTTTTTTTTTTTTTCTTTTGGCTGATGCTGCATAAGCTCATACATTTGCTTTCTTGCATCACTGCCACTACTACTACTACTACTACTACTCTGTTAGAGATGAATCATTAATTAACCTAACTGCCCTCTTCTGAACGGAATCATGAAGCCTGAGAGAGGTTTTGGGGGCACCACCCCAGATGTGGAAACTATATTCCATGGTAGGGCGGATTTGTGATTTATAAAGAGTGAACAGCTGTTTGAAAGAAAAGTAATGCCGAGAGCTTTGCTGTACTCCATTACAGAGAAGACAGTTGACTATGATATGCTGGATTGTGACTTGAGAATGGCAGTTTGTACAGAATTGCGGAACTGAGGAAGAGAGAAGATAAAAGTGAGGAAGGTAAGTAAGTGCTATTCTTAGTCTTGCAGCATGATTTCTTCCCTTCGATTCGAATGAAAGCTAAATGGTCATGGCTGAAAATTCGGTTTAATCTGAAGGAGTTTGTTGCCTCCTTGGTTTTTCCAAATGGTTTGCCAGTGATTTATTCTTTGACTTATTACAAGACTGTTATAGTCAGTGAAAGGGATTTTGAAAGATGCCTCAATGGTTCACACAGTAAATTTGGCTGAATGGTCAGCACTTTCATTGCCAGGTAAGCCAACGTGGCCAGGGTCCCAACAAAATTTTACTATTTTCATGTCCTTAGCTAGAACAGTCAGCAGGTTATGAACATGATCAAGTAGGTAGTTGTGATGTTCCTTTAATTGCTGTAAAGTGAGAAGGGAACTGAGAGAGTCTGTGAAAATAGCATTATAAGAAAACTGGCGCAATTTTATAGTTGGCAAGGCCATTTGTATAGCATGTAGTTCAGCAGTAAAGATGCTGCACTCTAAAGGTAACTGACTGGAGATTATGGAAGATGGAAAAACAACAGTAGTACCGACATGATGGTCAGTTTTGGAGCCATATGTGTATAAGATTCATATTTTGCAATTAGTGATTTACGAAGCTATTTTATATTCTGCGGAGAAAAAGTAGTTTTCTCCCATTCTTGAAGTGGCAGAACAGAAAGCCCATGGAGGAGCAGTGGAATTAGTGGTGGTTATTTCAGAAAGGTCTAGCTGCCAATTATCACGTAATGAGTGAAGACGTGTGTACCATTTATCCATCACTAAGTTGACCTGCTCGATAAATGGTACAAGTATTCCCAATCTGGAGTAAATAGATGTTTCGAAGTTGGATGCACAGGTTGACTTTTAATTTGCATAGCATAATTTAGTAGTAAAATTTGTTGCCATAGAAAGAGTGACGGTTGATGAGCTTTAGCATTAAGGCTCTGGATAGAGATGTGTGGCAAGCTCCAAAAGCAATGCATAAGCCACTGTGATGAATAGGGTCCAAAAACCTCAAGGTGAGCTGAGTTTTGCAGAGATGGAACTGGAGATCCATAATCTAATCTTGATCCTACAATGGCATGATATAAGTGAAGTGTATGATGGGCAGAACCCCATGATGTAGCTGATAATACTAAAAAAAAATGTCTAATTTCTTTAAACAGGTGGTTCTAAGCTGTTTGATATGGTCAAGAAAGAGCTATGTCATAGTCACCCAGCTTCAAAACTGAGTCAGGATGGCGATTGCGTCTTCTACAGAAATGAACTACGATGAATTTGTCATGTGATATTTGAAAACTTATCTGCAGCTCACGTTGTAATCCTGTTAAGAGTACCTTGACACTACCTCTCAATCATTCTCATGTTTTGGAAGGGGCAAGATATGCTAAAATCATCTGTGTATAAAGTAGTAAAAACAGTGAGTAGAATGACCTTAGTTACTGAGTTAGTTTCATAATGAATAGGGTGGCACTTAAAACTGAGCCCTGTGGAATACCTTCTTCTTGGATGAAGTTACAAGAGAGGATAGATTGAATGCATACCTGGAAAGACCACTGCTTAAAAACGTTCTGTATTAACTTTTACAGACTGCCCCTGAAACTTATTGAGTATGGATCATGGAGAATTCCATATTGTCAAGCTATGTCAAAAGCTTTCTCGATGTCTAAATAAACTGTAGTCAAATGTTCCTTTCTTATGAAAGCATTGTGAATCTGGGTTTCTGTTTGAACCCATACTGTGATGAGCTGGTAAGGTTGTATATGCTCAGTAACCTGGTGAGAAGAGAGTTTACCATTTTTTTCCATTATTTTTCCTATACAGCTGGTGAGAGCAATAGGCCAATAATGACATTGAGTCTTTGACAGGTTTTAAAAGCACTATGACATATGAATGTTGGCAGGTATCGGGGGGGAAGCATTTTCTATAAAAATCTGGTTATATAGAAGGAGTGAAATGATATGAAATGACTGTCTGTTCAGCTCTTTTAACATGGAATAGTGAATTCAATCAGGTACAGCAGCACTAGTCTTGATCTGTTAAGAGCAAGCTGCAGTTCAATTACGGTAAAGGGACAGTTGTATGGTTGATGGCAGTCAGTGTAAAAATTTAGGGTCTGCTTTTCAGCAAAGGACTTTAATTTCTGGAAGCCAGGTGAGTATGAGGATAGGGCAGAGGTTTGAGAAAAGAGTGATAGCTATGTCTTGAAGCAGCAAAACATCATTTACCTTCAGTATTGATAGATGTGGAGGAGGGTTGGTTGTATTAGGGTTTAATGGTGCATGGACTATGTTGGTCATAATTCACCAGTTCATAGGGTATGATATGTTTCAGAGGTGCTTACTTTGAATTTCTGTTGCTCCTTTTATTCTGATTCATACTTCATTCAGTTAGTCTGTTGCTTGTGTTTACTTCCTTAGAGAAGATGGTATAAATTAATATCTTTAAGGAAAGTGAAAACATCTATAAGGTCATCTATCATTCAGGAGATCTGCTAGGTAATGGTGTCACAAGTCCTAAAAACATTTTTGAAGGCTTGTTTGCATTCATTTACATATTTAGGACATTCTATTAATATATGTTTTACTGTTTGGATACTATCACAACTCTGGCATCATGGTGGTTCTTCTGCTCACAACAAGAAAGAATGCTTAAGATAGGTATGCCCGATTCTTAGTCTGGCCAGTACCGTTTCTTCTTTTCTTGACTTTTGTGTGCTAGAAACTCAGTTTTAAATTTTCCACTTTATTTGGTACAGTTTGTTTTCAGTTTGTAGCCACTGCATCAGGCAAGTACACCATATCACGTGCTTGTAATTGAAATAAGGGTCTGAGATCTCTTCTCCTGTCTGCAGTATGGCTTCTTTTGCTGATTTGTCCGCTGCTTCGTTTCCAGCAATCCCTTTACGTCCTGGGTTCCAACAAAAATGTTCCTGGTCATTTACGGTGCTCCTGTTCAGTCAGTCAGTATTTGTTGTATGTGGGAAAGGACTGGGTGTTTGGGTGCAGCTCTGCTCGGCTTGTAATGAACTTAAGGAATCTGTATATATATATTTTTTTATTTGGTAGTTGCTGGCGCATCGGCTTCTGTGGCCATATTGCACCTCCCAAGGTTTTTGCAGTACTTTGATCCAAGCCCGAGGCGGGAATCGAACCCGCGACCTTTGGGTTGCCGGGCAGGTACTTTACCTACTCGGCTAGCCCGGTCGGCGGAATCTGTATATATTGCATTTCTTTTGTAATGCATATTTTGTATATGAGCTAAGGCTCTTTTTTGTGCATACAATTCTGCTGTGTATACACGGCACTCTTTCAGAACTTGTTGCGTTAATGTAATATCTGGGAAAACAGCTGCTGCTCCCACTAAAGTGTCTGTTTTCGAGCCATCTGTGTATATTGGAATATAGTCAGAAAATTGAAGTCTGTACATTGCATGTAACTGTTAAAAGATTATTGCAGGTACTGCATTTTTATTCCATTTCTGAAAGGAGAAATTATATACTGGGACATGCGAATCCCATGGTGGAGGGGTGTGAACTTGCAAGTGCGCTACCCTCTTCATATTAAGGTTATGCACTGCTAAAAATTCTTGCATTCTGATCCCGAGGGATCGATTTGCTTGTTGACAATTCTTATAAATATTTCTGTAATGTGGATCAAAGAGCATCTCCCAAGTTAGATGTCAGGGCATAGATTTTATTTTAAATGCATAATCCAATGCCAGTTTTTATCACCTAAATGTTAGGGATCGTTTGTTGGCTTCGGCAAAGAGACTGTATATGGGAGCGGTGTGATAGGCACACCAGTGGCTATACGCGGTGCATTGTGATGAACTGGGTCGAGCCATTTCAGAGCTGTTTTTCTGTGCTGAATCATACACTGAGGCTCCAGAGTCCAACTCTGATCTAATTAATGCTTTGAATAATAAAGAATATCTGTCTGCTCCCCATGTTGTTGATGAGAGGATTTTAAGTATGTTTTGATGTTTTTGATGTATGTTAAGATGTTTTGCACAGCTTTTTTGTAGCTGCCAGATATGTTCCACGAATGTGAGTTTCTTATCTAAGATTAGCCCAAGAAATTTTGCTTTCGGCTGCGTTGGTATATTTTGCATTCTAGTTTTAATTCTGGATCAGGATGGAGATTTCTTTTGGAGCAGATATGTACACATATTGTATTTGTGTTGACAGTATAAATTCATTATCTAGGGCCCACTTATATTGTTGATTGCACATTGTAACTGCCTCTCGATTGTTCTCATGTTCTAGGACTGACTAGAGATACTGAAGTCGACATAAAGTGCATGTGACACTGAAGGAGGAAGTTGGTTTGTGATTGAATTCATCTTTATGGAAAACAAAGTGGAGCTTAAGACTGGGCCCTGTTGGACGGCTTCTTGTTGGTAGATTTTGGAGAAAGATGTTTGCATTTTTACTTGGAAGGTTCTGTTCATAAGGAAATTCTGGATAAACATAGGAAGACTGCCACTGGGTCCAGCATGGTGCATGTCTCGTAAGATCCCATATCTGCATATGGTAACATATGCTTTTTCGATGTCAGAAAATACGGTTACCATATGTTGTGACCTTATATGAATGCATTTCTGATGTTGGCTTCTATCCTAACCAGGTGGTCTAGTGTAGACCTGTGATGGCTAAAACCACATTGCATGTTTGTGTAGATGTTATTTTCCTCTAAATACCATACCAATCTCTTATTTATAATTTTTTCCATTAATTTTCCTAGACAACTGGTGAGAGCTATTGGTCGATAGTTGCATGGATTTGTTAGGTCTTTGTCAGGTTTAGGGAAGGCTAGTACTATTGCATGGTGCCATGTGTTTGGAAACACATTTTCTTGGAATATTCTTTTATACAGTTTCAACAGATTTTTTTTTATTTCAGTCTTGTTAAGGTGCTTGATCATATCATAATGTATATCGTCTGATCTAACCGCACTCAGTCTGGCTAGGGACAAAACTTCATGCAGTTCATTTATTGTAACTGGTTGATTGTAGGAGTTGTTTCCCTTTGATTTAAAATTGACATTATTTTTTTTTTCTGTTTTTCCTTTTTTTATCAGAAATTCTGGAGGGTAAGAGACTTTTGCAAAGGTTTCACCTAATGTATTTGCTATAACGGTTGGGTCAGTCAGACTAATTCCATTGCAGACTAGTATTCGCGATAGCCTATTTCTATATTTACCTGTCATTTTTATTTTATTCCAGACTACATGAGCATTTGTTGATGTGAAGTGGATCCATGCTGTTCTTCGAGTCTGTTTTCTAGTTGTTGTTGTTTGTTATTTGGTTTTTAGGAGCAATAGCAACTGAGGCCATATTGCTCCGGGGATATGCAGTGGTCATTCCCTGATCTTTCCGCATCCTCCATATTTGGTGGCCACAGGCTCGAAACACAGTCTAATCAAGAAGCGTGTGCTACACACTGCTGCTCCTGCCTATGGAGGCACCCTATTTCCTAGTGAATCATGCTACAGATGACCCCCGCTTAATGCTGATAATTCCTTCCAGAAAAACAGAGTGAATCCACGCTAAGTGAGTGCCGCATTCCCATAAGGTAACATATGTATTTGTGAGTTGTGGTCAGTGCCTTAGGATATTTCCTAATCAAAAATAAACGGTAGTGAAAAGATGCACAAATGTCGGTCAAAATATTTAATATTCAAATATTGTTACATATAAAATATTCTGCGTTAGATACGTATATAATTATGTGGTAACTACTTACGTATCAAAATTAAACTTAAAATTCCAATTAAAATCCTGAATTTAATTGATCTAAATGGATTTAATTTAATTGATGGATTTAATCATGAAAAATGTGTCGATTTTGGGTTGTACTTTGGCCCTCTTCCTGGTAAACTAAAAGTGGTTTTAATTTTAAATCTCCCACAGCATTACCACCCAACAAAGTCAACCGATCCATTGATACTTTGAAACGTGACATGTTTTTTTCTTCTTTCAATATGAAACTTCTTTTAGGCATTTGTTTCCGAAAAAGTCCTGCTTCATCTATGTTAAAAACTTGTTGAGAAGTATAACACATGATACCCCTCTTCAATAATTTTAACAAGTTCTTTTTTGAAAGTTTCAGCTCCTTGATCTGCACTTGCAGCTTCTCCCTGGATTTTAAATCTATTCAACCAGCCATTTCTAGTTTTAAATGGTTCCACTTTTTCTTTTTTTTTAGGTGAGTTTTCTTCTGATCATCATATAGGCTAGTCTCTCTCTCTCTCTTTTTTTTTTTTTATAATATTTAACTTAACTGAATTCTGCACTGGATATTATCTTCAATAAAATTAGTTAAAAGTCTCTCCATTTCAATCCTAATAGCCAGCCTAGCCCTAGTTGCTTGCAGTGGAACAGCTGTCTTTCCAGTGCTAAAATTAATTCTTTATTTTTTTATGATTGTTCTTACAGTTAAACTTGCCAGTTCTAAATTATGGCTCACATCCACTTGTCGTTGACCGGAATCGATTCGCTTCAAAACGTCTAATTTAATTTTAAAATTCAGTCTTTTTCTTACATTTGTAGTCTTCGTACTGCATCCAGACGTTGCTTTTTCATTCTCATCCGCCATTATTAACCCTTCGAAAATGTAACTGCGTTGGTTGCATTAATTATGATATAATGTTCGAGTAAACTGTCCGTTATTCACGATGTCTAATACTGTACTGAGTAATGACTGGACTTCGGATAACTGCATATAACGGAAATATTACAAGCAATATACTTGGATCATTTTTAAAAACGTTGATCTCAGAACTATGTAACAAGTCACTGAACTGCAATTAAATTAGCATGCAAGAAAATTTCGCTGAGTGGGAAATTTTCTCAAGTAGCATGGGAAACATTTTAATGCTGTTTTGCTATTCATTTTCAAGCTATCGACTCCATCAAATGAAACAGTTTCATTAAATATGCCAAAAATGCAATCTGTAAAAGAGCGTTATAGTGATTTGTGACAGTATTATAGTCAGGTACGGGTTATAATATAAGAACAGCTTTATAGCAGATCAGCGTAAAGCGAACCGCGTTATAACGAGGGCCTGCTGTATAGCTCGCATTCTTTTGTACTGAATCATATTCTCTGTAGTTGGGTATCTACGGAATCGATTCCCCACACTATTTATTTTTTTGTTTTCTTGTTTCAGTACAATCAGCATTCCACCATGTCTTTGGACAGTTTGGAAAATATGATGAAGTCTTCGGGATTGAGCTTGCCTGCATTTTGTATGATTTCTGTGACGTGCTAGTGCAACATTTAATGTTTCGTTCTCAATGATATTGGTGTCGGAAACTGCTTTCTTCCCAATTAGCTTTATCTATTTTCCAAGCAGAAGCCCTGCTGGTATGATATGGATAGTTACCCACCAGTGTAGAAATTACTGAGTAATGACCACTACCAAGAGGGTCCTCAAATACTTCCAAATTAAATTTTATGTAAAGTGTAGGCGTACATATGGTGAGGTCTATTGCTGTAGTGGTCTGAGTTGGAAAGTGGAAGTAAGTGCGGTTGCCCACATTGAGAAGCAAGAGGTTGTGGTTCTCCAGTAGTTGTTCAATGACGTCCTCTTCTATTGTAGTCTGAACATCCCCACAGTGTATTGTGACCATTCATATCTCCCATCAAACAGAGATGGGGAGATAGTTGTTGTATTAATGCATCTAAGTCTTCATAAGAGACATCTTCTCTTGGTGCAATATATAGCATTAGCAAGGGCACATGATGCAAGAAAGCAAGCTTACATAGCATCAGCAAAAAAAAAAAAAAAAAAAAACCACACACACCCTTCTCATTTCACCCATCCACTCACTCCAAATGTTTGTCTAGTTCTGCCTTGAATCTGTTTAACCTATCAACTTCTACGACAGATGTAAGTTTGTTCCAGCAATCAACCACACGCTGGTTAAAGGCAAACTTCCACACATCTATCCTACAACTGTCTTTCCTCATCCTCAATTTGAATTTATGCCCTCTCAAGTGATTATTCTGAGCAAGAGGAAGAAGAGTCCCATCAGCATTGAGCATGCTCAAACCATTCAAGGCTTTATACACCTCTATCAGATCACCTCGCCGGTGCCTAGTCTCCAGACACTGTAATTTGCAAAACTTAAGCCTTTCTTTGTAAGAGCAACCCTTTGTTCCATTCACTAGTCTTGTTGCCCTTCTCTGTACTCGTTCCAGCAGCTCTACATCCTTCTTAAAATGAGGCCTCCAGACCTGTATACAGTACTCACGGTGTGGCCTGACCGTTGCCTTATACAAGGGGATAATCATCTCCTTATTCCTGACAGAAAAATTCCTCTATACCATTGACAATACACCATGAGCTATTCTTGCAGACTGTCTGCACTACTCAGAAAACTTCACATCTGCCTGCACAATTACCCCCAGGTCCTTTTCACTCTCTACCACTGTCAGTGTAGTTCCACACAGTTAATATGTTACTCTGGGGTTACTGCTTCCCATATGCAGTACTTTACATTTATCAATGTTAAACTTCAGTTGCCACCTCTCAGCCCACCTGCTCAATTTTCTAGATTCTGTTGCATCAGCGTACTTGCATTAACAACCCTTCTGACCTTCATATCATCTGCAAACTTGGACATTAAGTCTGATATACCATCATCAATATCATTAATGAATACAGAAAACGACTCAAAACTGAACCCTGGGGGACTCCACTAATAACATTAGTCTACGAAGAGCAGTGTCCATTGATTACTACTCTCTGACTTCTCCCACTCAACCATCCCTTTATCCATAACAGCAATTTGCCTCCAATGGCACACCGCTCAATTTGTGCAGCAGTCTTCCATGTGCAACGGTATCAAAAGCCTTTCTAAGATCTAAATATATGATATCAAAATTATTCTTTGCGTCCAGTTCCTTTGTGACTACATCATAGTATCCAATCAAATTGGTACATTTCCTGCAACAACAGGTAAAGATTGGTGTGTACTGTGTGATCAGATACTGGACATCATCAAAATTAGTTCGTAATCCTCGGCAGTTCCACTGAATAATTTTATCCATTATTTATATTTGCTCAGCCCCGTGAGCTGTTTTTGTCGGGTGGATGTCTTTTGTTTTTCTGTCCTTAATGTATCTTTTTTGGGAAAGAAGGGTTTTCCGGTATCCATATTGTCTTCTTCTTCGGAACGGAATGGATTTCCAATACTTCCTCATCTAACTTTTCTGTTTTTTTTCAAATTCCATAAATTCGGAAGTAGATTTGTGATTATGTGTACCTTCATTACTCTTACACTGCTGTAAGTGTTGAAGAAGCTGAGAGGATTGAGATTGGATTGAGGATTGTTTACCTTTTTCTCATGTTTATCTTGTTTTGCTTGGACCAAGTATTTGACTTGTAATGAGAAAGATTCATTTGGGGGAAACTGAGATTTCAGTTTGACATTCAACTGATTTAAATCTAGTTGATACTTGTGCATACATTGGTCTACTGTTTATAGTTGGCTGGACCATTTTTCTTGCTTCTTGGCGTATAATACTGTGGTCTGTTTTGTATTTTTGTATTCCTTTTTCTTTTTTTCCATTTTTCACATATTCTGGAGTAGGCAGGATGTTCTCCTTTACAATTTGGGTACTTTGGAGTTAGAGTTTGGCAGTCTTCGATCTCATGTTCTTTGGATCCACATTTGGCACATGTCGGTGTATTTCTACATGCAGTCTGCAAGTGTCTATATTTTTGACATTTGAAACAGAGCAAGGAATTTGGGATATATGCTTTTACTTGGCAGTTTGAATATCCTGCTTTTACAGTTGGTGGGACTTTTGTTGTATTAAACGTCAGAATTAGGGTTTGGGTTGGTATTATATTTCCATCTCTCCGAATAGAAATCCATCTTACATTCGTCACTCCTTGATTTTGGAGTTTGTTGCTGATTTCCTCTTCAGCAACGTGTAAGAGATCCCATTTGGAGATTACTCCCACAAAGAGTTACTCCCACAAAGTGTTATGAGGGGTGATCACTACTGATATACCTCCAAAGTTTGATATATTCAGTAACTTTTCTGAATGTCTGGTACTGGACATTTCAACTAAGAAATCCCCAGATTGGAGTCGACTAACCGTTTTTTGTGTTCTGGCTAGTCCTTCCAAGACTTTTTGGATAAAAAAATGGGGATTTCTTTCCTAATGTCTCCTCTCCAGTGCAGTGAATAATTAGGAATAAGGGTGTTGGTGATGGTTTAAAACTGTCTGCCCTTTGCCTTTTAGCAATATTTTCTGGTTCTTCAGCAGTTCGATTTAGTGGGACTAAATTGAACTACTTCCCACGTTCCTCGGGAAGTAGTGACTTTACTACTCATGTTTTGCTCCCTTTCAGCCCTGGGAGCGTAGCTTTCAACTCCCAGGTTTCCGGCCCCCACCACAAGGAGGCAAGAGCAGCACCACCAAGTGACCAAGCAGCGTAAAGGAGGATATTTGTTATACATTTTACTAATATTTTTCCAGATTGTTTGTGATTTGGTGGACCACAAAATTGTTGAAACGAAACATTTCCATGACTGTCTTTTGCATGCTCGCTGAATGCATCTGGCACTGGCTCTGGATTTTATAAACTGCACTAGATTGTGGCAGTAGAATTCTTGTGAAAATTATACCAGGCTTTATTTTTCTTCTGTTTGGCTTGGTTGCATTCACTTTTCCAGCAAGCTTTTGGTCTTATTTGATCGATTGGGGACAGTCTTGGTATTGTTGCTTCAGTGGCCTGCAATATTTGGTTTGTTACATAAACAACAGCAGTATTAATTGATACATTTGAAACAATTGTCTTGTCTAGGATTGTTAACTGCCTATATTTTTCCAAATCAGCTTTAGTAAAGTTCCATTTGTCTTTCTGATTATAGCTGGGTGGAAAATTTAAATTTGCTTCTATATGACAGACTATTGGGTAGTGGTAACTACCGAAAAGACTATCTCACAGACTAGCCAAACAAAGAAAAAAAAAAAAAAAGAACCAGTGAGCGTATGGAGAAGTCAATTGCTGAGCACGACTAAGAAGGGAGGTGAAAATAAGTAAGTAATCCAGTATTCAGTAGTGTCACGAAACTTTCATAAAATTTTTCGATGTTTATCATGTATCCTATCACCCCAATAAGGATGATATCCCCCATGATGCAAAAGGGAGGAGCAAAGATACAAAAGTAAAGTTTCAAGGTCACCGTAACAGATATCTTGGTTGGGAGGGGGGGGATATAAGAGACAATAATGACAGCAAAACAGAAGGATATTCGAGTGGCTACAGCTTCTGGATTTTTTGTAGCATTAATGGTTGGGAAAGAATATTGGAGATAACTACAGTTGCAATGCCTCCATAAGCCAAAGTGAGAAACTACCTTTTCTGTAGAGAAAACATGATGTATGAGTGAGGTAGTAACAGAAGTGGTTAAGTTAGTTTCTTGAAGACAAAAGGCAACTAGATTATACCTGAGAAAGAGAGCCTGAATGTCATCAAGGTTACTGTAATATGCTTACAATTCCATTGAAGGAAACTGGGCATTTATTTAGGTGTAATTCAGCCCTCAGTTTTTGTCTGAGGGGCTGCTGGTGAGCAGATTTTCTTTATGGGAAGTATGGTCTTCCCAAGTCCATCTCTTCCTCTGCAAAGAGGTCGAGAAGAGTCTGTTTTAAAAGTATCATCATTTTTTGAGAACTTTGAATAATTATTAGTATGCAGAACAGTGATCGATATACTAACAGCCTTGTTTGTATTAAATATTTTATTACATAAGGATACACATTCTAAAATTGACCAAGTCCAGTCTGACACTGATCTATTTGGGGGGAATTTGTTACATCTGTTTGAGTACTAGTCATTCTTGTTCTTTGCACAGCAGTAGTTACTACAGTTGGCTTTTGAATTACTTGAGCAAAAGTTGGCCAAATGTTAAATTGAACCTGCACAATTTTTTGGCTTCTTGGTGCATCATGTTTTGTTTGGCTTTGATTCATTCAATGTCCCCCCCCCTTTATTCCAGAGGGGTGAGTCTCTGGAGTAGGCAGCATTTGGGCCATTGCATTTTGAACATTTGTGTTGCTCTGGTTTACAGTCTGAATGAATGAGCTCACACGAATCAAAAACAGCAGAAGTGACTAAACCTCTGCATACATTAGCATTAGCAGAGGCATACGATGCAAGAAAGCAAGCTTACGCAGCATCAGCCTTAAAAAAAAAAAAAAAAAACTCCCAGTTCATCCCTCCATTCGTTCCAAATGCCTGTCCAGATGGAAGTCTGTTCCTCCAATCAACTACCCACTGGCTAAAGGCAAATTTCAGCACATCTATTCTACAACTGTCTTTCCTCAATTTGAATCTATGCCCCCTCATGTTCTTAATCTGAATAGGATGAAGAATCCCATCAGCATTCAGCTTGCTCAACCCAATCAAGGATTTATATATACCTCAATCAGATTACCTCGCACGTACCTACCCTACACGTGCTGCAATTTGCAGCAATTAAGCCTTTCTTGGTAAGAGTACCCCTTTGTTCCCCCTTACAAATCTCGTTGCCCGTCATCGTACTCATTCTAGAAATGCCACATCCTTACCTGAATGTGTAAGGATGTATGCAGTACTCAAGGTGTAGCTAGACTCTTGCCTTATACAACAGGATAATCACCTCCCTATCCCTGTCTCTGCTAGCAAAATTCCTATATATATCATTGACAAGACTCCATAACCTGCCCTAGCTGCCCATTTGCACTGCTCAGTGAACGTCGTATCTGACTGCACAATTACCCCCAAGCTCTTTTTCACTTTCCACTTCCCTGAGTTTAGTACCACACAGTTGGTACGTTTCCTTGGGTGTTTACTACCCATATGCAGTTAAACTTCAGTTGCCACTTCTCAGTCCATTTGCCAAAATTATCTAAATCCATTGGAGTAACATACTGTTTTTCTACTGTCGTTAAGAACCCTGCCAACCAATCTATCATCTGCAAACTTGGATATTAAGTCTGATATACCAACATCAATATCATTATTGAAAACACAAAACAACAATGTGTCCAGCACCAAACCATGGGGATCTCCACTAATAATGTATGTCCACAAAGAGCAGTGTCCATTGATCACCACTCTATGTCTTCTCCCACTCAACCATCCCTTTATCTACTGGAGCAACTTACCCTTAATGCCATACCACTCCAATCTGTAAAGCAGTCTTCCATGTGCACCAGTATCAAAAGCTTTCCTGAAATCCAAGTACAGGTCGACCATCACTAATCCAGTTCCACCGCTAATTCGGACATAATTTCCGTGAATGTAATTTCAAATTTCGCCCTACCTGCCGCTACAGTTTTGGTGGCATTGGTTGTAGCATCAGCTGTTGGCGCGAACTCGTAAACACTGGCAAGCCATTCCCACTTGTTTTTCTGCATTTATTATTATAATCTGATAACATTAACCGCAGCCATGGTTCCAATGCATAAAAGAAGTGCCTCTCATGGTGTAAAGCACAAATCTGTCCATAACAGATAAAGTTGAACTACTGAAAAAACTCGACAAAAAACTGTCTGTGAGAACTCTTCTTAATTGTAAATTCCACCAATTTCTCTCAGTTCCTCTTATCTTAGTAATTTTCTTTTAGCCATTCCTTTCTAATTTTTTTTTTTTTTTTTACAACACACTTGTACAAACTTGTGGAAAAACACAACACAACGTGATGGATAATACAGTGCACTAACGAACTTGTTTTCACAAACAATACTGACAAACCTATTGCAACGTTTGAGAGTTTATTTTATCACAATTAGTTTTATTGCAGCACTCACCGCGCGTGCAATAAATTAATCGCAAACGACCTTCATATGTATGCCATAATAGCATCACACGTATGTGGCCGACACTGCTTCTCAAAAAATAAAGTAACCTACTGGGCCACGTCGGCCACATATATACCACACACACACACAAAAAAAAGACTTTTTTTTTTGATATTTTAAAAGAAAAAACAACACTGACATTACAATATTTATTTTAGAATTACTAATCATATTATTTGCTAAATATTTTTTGGTTCCTGGGGAATTTTTTTTCTTAAACTAGCTTGGCAGTCAACATGTTAATTAAAGGTAGAAGGAGGTGTTAGCTGTTGGTTAACTGTATGTGTTAATATAACCACCAGTGATCCGGCAAACTCACTAATCCGGCACTCCACAGGTCCCAACACTGCCGGATTGGTGATGGTCGACCTGTACATGATATCAAATTTATTTTTTACATACAGTTCCTTTGGGACCACATCATAGTATCCAATCAAATTGGTCAGACAAGACCTCCCTTTAACAAACCCATGCTGTGTCTTAACTATTACTGGTCATGTCTATATGATCCGGCAATGCTTCTTTAACCAGTCACACTCCATTTCTTTCCCCAGAACACAAGTTAAACTAACAGGTCTATAGTTACTTGAGTCATCTTTTGAAATGCCTTTGTGAATTGGTGATGCATTAGCACACCTTCAGTCAACGGGGACCACCCCTGAGTCCAATGAAGCTCACGAATTATGGCTAAGGGTTTGCTTACTTCCTTTGCTGTCTCCTTTAATATAAATGGATAGATCCCATTCACCCCTGGTGCCTTCTTAATGTTTAACTTCAATAATTTCTCCTCCTCATTGTTCTCACAAAATCACTTAGCTCCCTGTTATAGTTTGATAAACTTCTGGCAATACACTCTTTGAATAACTCCTCGTGTGAATGTAGATGCAAAATACTCATTCAGTTTATCATCTACCTGAACATGATCATCAACAGTCAACCCATCTACGTTAAGTGGTCCAATCTGGTTCATCTCATTCCTTCTAGAGTTCACATGAAGTAAAGAACTTTTCGCTGTTTTTCTTTGCATCCTTTGGCCAAATATTTCTCGTAATCTGCCTTTGCATGCCTAACCTCCTTTGTGACTCGGTTACAGATTTGCTTATATCTGCCATAGACTTCTGTGTTGCCTGATAATTTATATGCATCACATATATTATTCTTCTCTGTCACGAGTCTCATTAATTCACCTGACAACTATTTAGGCCTAAACCTTGAACAGAATCTTAGTTGGAATAAAAAGCCTAGTAGCCTCCAAGATTAAGTCCTGAAGGCTTCCCATTTAGAATTCAACATTGGTAACATCATCAGTTGATTCCACTATATAGAATTTAAAAACTGTCTGAGACCACTGTAGTCACCTTTCCGAAAGCAAAAGCCCTTCCCTCTACCCTTGATGGTAGGTACATCTTTAAGTAAATCCCACATCAGTACATTGTGATCACTGTCACCCACTGGTTCCTTTATCTGCAAATTCTTAATGCATGAATAATCACTGCTGATTATCAGATCAAGAAGATTACTCCCTCTGATTGCCCTTGAACATGTTGCTGTAGAAAACAGCCATTCAATTAATGCACAAAAGTCTTGCTAGTGTGCAAGCCGCAAGTTCCAGTCAAATCTGAAAAGTTTAACTCCCCCATTATAAGACATTCTGATTTACTGCCCCACTATTTCTCTGCACAATTGCTCATTATACTCCTCAGATTCATTAGGCCTACAACACACTCCTACTCGCATTTTTGTTTTCCCAGTGTTTATATCAAAGGTGCCTCCATAGCCAGGTGGGCAGGAGTGCAGTGCGTAGCACATGCTTCTTGATTAGACTAGGGTTTGAGCCCGTGACCACCAAATACGGAAGATGCGGAAAGGTCAGGGAATGACCACCGCATATCCCCAGAGCAATATGGCCTTAGTTGCTAATGCTCCTAAAAACCAAATAACAACAACAGCTTATATCAACACCAAACTGATTCAATATTGCCCTGGCCACCCATTGCCTTAGATTTTATGCTACTTAACTGAGAGCATAACCAGTCCCCCTTCCCCTGCTGTCCTTTCTGTATACATTGTACTCTCCAGATTCAAAATTTCTAATCTCATATATCTGAATCCATCTTCGATACACATATATCTGCATTCGATGACTTAACGAGTACTTCAAATTCATCAGATTTATTTTATATACTCCTAGCATTGATGTACATGCAAGTATACATGCACCTGTTTCTACTCTTAGTTATCCTAACACAGCCCATGTATGTACTTGTTCCACTATGACTCCCAGCAGTCCGGGAAATCTGCAGCACCTTGCTTTCCAGGCTGCTGTTCATTCTAATAGATGCAATCAAAGAATCACTTTTGCCTCTACCTTTTATTCTGTGTACCATCCCCCCCAAGCTAGCAGTTTTCTGACCCACCTAACACTGCCTCAATAGCATCAGCAAATATTCCTACATCCTTTCTATTTAAGTGTATCCCATCCCTATAGAAGGTCTCTCCTGTTAGCAAGCACAGACCACGCTGAAAAAATTCTACTCCATGAGCATTGCACAATCTCTCCAGGGCCAAACTGACTGACAAAACTCTCATCATATACTACCTCGTGTCTGGGCAGAATTGCAGACACTCTCATTCAACCTAACTCGTGATTTTTTTTCAACATTGACCTGCACTTGTTGAGTTAATCTGCAGATCACGTACTCTTCATGTCATTAGTTCCAACGTGTACAATAATATCACCTTTCGTGCCCTTAAAAGATGATATCTGCTCTACGATGTCTTCTTCTTTTACCCCTGGCACACCCTGGTCCTGTTCCAGCTATCCTTCTTGCATAGTATATTCCCCATCTCCCTGAGAATAAAGTCCCCAACAATAACGAGTTCCTGTAGGACCAGTGCATTCTGCCTTGGAGATTGCCTCTATGAGGCAATCTCCGTTGTCTGATGCACAGGAGTGAGCTCTGCCATTGAGCAGGGCAGCTGAGAGCTAAATGGCCCCCTCACATTAATTGCTTCAGGGGCATTTACCCTACACCTCAAGTTCTCAAAGGGTGCATCATATCACTGGGTTGGCACCTGATTTATTGACAATTTGGACATTTTGTGAATGGCCAAATTCTTGGCATTTAAAAGAGTGTGTTGGATTACAAATGTATACAATCAGTCCTCGTATAGCACAATGGTTGTGTTCCTAGAAACCATCATGCAATGCAAAATCGTGAAATATAAATAACAGGCCCTCTGAGAAAAATAGAGTAGGTGCTGACCACCCTTGGTTTGGACAGAGGTGGGAGCAGAGATGGGCAAAAGTTGCGGCCAATAGCTTTGGCGACAGACCAGAATGCTCGGCTACCATTAGGGCAAAAAGCAAGTTTTCTACTCTTCATCATCATCATCATCAGCCATTTTCAATCCACTGCAGGATGAAGGCCCCTCCAGCAACTTTCCAGTTCCTTCTGTTTTGAGCACTGGCCATCCATTTACTACCCACGAATTCATGAATTTCATCTATCCATCTCTGCCTTTGTCTTCCAGGTTTTCTTCTAGCTCCTCTTGGGTACCATTCTGTTATTTTCTTAGTCCATCTGTTATCATGTCTTCGAGCTATGTGTCCTGCCCAAGACCATTTTAGTTCTTTAGTTTTGATAAGAATGTCCTTTACTTGAGTTTGTTGCCTAATCCATGCGTTTCTCTTCTTATCTAACAGTCTCATTCCCAATATGATTTGTTCCATTCTTCGCTGTGTAGTTCTCACTTCTCTTCCATTCTTTTGGTGAGTGCCCAAGTTTCACTTCCATAAGTTATGGTGGGGAGTATACATTGGTTCGTTATTTTACGTTTCAGACAACCTGGGATATTGCTCTTCAGTATGTGACTATATTTCCTGAATGCTATCCATCCAAAATTTATTCTTCTCTTGACTTCCAACCATTTATCATTATTACAGTTAATAACTTGTCCCAGATAAGTATATGACTCCACCTTTTCAATTACTGCTCCTTCAATCATTATTTCCCTTTCTGTGGCATACTTGTTCATCATTACTTATGTTTTAGCCATGTTCATCTTTAGTCCAAAATCCTTACTAGCTGTGCATAACTGATTAAGATTTTCCTCTAATTCTTTGGGATCGTGGCTTATAATCACAATGTCATCTGCAAATCGTAAATGGTTTAGGTACTCTCCGTTCACATTGACTCCTTTCTGCGACCAGTCTAATCTTCTGAAAGCTTCCTCAAGGGCAGCAGTAAACAGCTTCGGAGATATTGTGTCTCTTGTCGAACTCCTTTCTCAATTTTAAGTTTCCTACTGTCTTTGTCTAGTCTAATAAAGGAGGTAGCATTCTCATATATTTTCTTCAAAATCATAATATATGGGGTATCAATGCCTTGTCTTTCCAGTGCCCGAAACATTGCCTTATGATGTATGGAGTCAAATGCCTTTTCATAATCCACAAATGCCAGGCATAATGGTGTTTTATATTCATTTGTTTTCTCTATTAGCTGTGATATTACATGAAGGTGATCCATAGTTGAGAATCCTGTCCTAAAGCCAGCTTGCTCTTTCGGTTGATTCTCATCAAGTATTCTTTCTAATTTGTTAGTGATGACCCTTGTGAACAACTTGTAGATGTGGGATAACAAGCTAATTGGTCTATAATTTCCAATTTCTGATTTATCTCCTTTCTTATGCAGCAAAACAATGACTGCATTATTCCACTGCTTAGGCATCACACCTTTTCTAATGCACTTTGTGAAGAGCCTTGCCAGTTTTTGTGTTATGTCTCTTCCTCCCAATTTTAACAACTCTATAGTAACTTCATCTTCCCCTGGGGTTTTCTGATTCTTCATTTTCTTCAATGCATGTTCTACCTCATCAGGAAGAATATTGGGTATGTCGTATGTGTTGCTACTTTGCAATATATCTTCCCCAATACTTGATGAGAATCGGTTCATTCTCATCAAGTATTTTTCTAATCTGTTAGTAATGACCCCTGTAACAACTTGTAGATGTGGGATAACAAGCTAATTGGTCTATAATTTCCAATTTCTGATTTATCTCCTTTCTTATGCAGCAAAACAATGATTGCATTATTCCACTTCTTGGGCGTCACACCTTTTCTAATGCACTTTGTGAAGAGCCTTGCCAGTTTTTGTGTTATGTTTCTTCCTCCCAATTTTAACAACTCTACAGTAACTTCATCTTCCCCCAGGGTTTTCTGATTCTTCATTTTCTTCAATGCATGTTCTACTTCATCAGGAAGAATATTGGGTATGTCGTATGTGTTGCTACTTTGCAATCCATCTTCCCCACTGCTGGCATCATTCCCCTGCTCCTTGTATAATTCTCTATAGTAGTCTTCTGCTATTTGAATTATGCCTTCTCTGCTGTTTATAAGTACACCATCGCTATTCTTCAGTTTTAGTATCATTTGTATTTCTGTATTACTGCTCATGGGTGCTGATTTAAATTCTTTGTTTTCCCTTAATGCTTGTTCTACTTTTCTTGTGTTAAATCTTCTTATGTCCTCTCTGAGTCTCTTTCTAATGGCTTTGCATAACTCAGTATACTCAATTTTCTCCCTGTCAGTGTTTTTCTTGATTTTCATTTGTCGTCTTCGGTTCATCATGACAAGTGTTTCTTGACTAATTTTTTCTTCTTTGGATTTCTATTTATAGCCGAAGAAAGTGATAAAGCCGAAGAAACCTATAGGTTTCTTCGGCTTTATCACTTTCAAAAAGTTGTAATATTCCTCGTCGATATCTTGGTCCTCAGCAGTCTGCAGAAGCTCAAACTTGTTCTTAAGTTCCAGTACATACTGCTTTTTCTCCTCTTCTGTTATCTCAAAGACCTTTGTATTATTTACTCGAGTCAGTTTTTTCCTTTCCTTTCCTTTCCTACATCTATATCAAGTGTACATCTTACCATTCTGTGATCACTTCTAACATTTACCTTATTCAGGATGATAACATCATTCACAATATATCTTCTGTTAGTGAGGATGAAGTCGATTTCATTAGTAATTAATCCATTTGGACTCTTCCATGTCCACTTTCTGTTCACCCTTTTCATGAAAAAAGTGTTTATTACTGACAGTCCTTGAGATTCTGAAAATTCCACAAGTCTTTCATTAATTTCACCAATTCCAAAATTTCCTATAGTTCCCCTTTCTGCGCTGTTTTGTCTTTTTCCAACCTTAGCATTGAAGTCCCCAATAATAATAATAGTGTACTGGGTTTTCTGCTCATCTAGAAGACTCTCAATTTCGGTGTACATTTCTTCAACCTCTTCATCATAATGGCTCGATGTTGGTGCATAAATCATTATAATCTTTAGCTTGTACCCCTTAGAAATCTTGAGTATTAGTCTTGACACTCTTGGTTATGTACTTTTGAATTCCAAAATGTTGTTTTTAAAATTTTTGTGGACAAGAAACGCAACTCCACCTTCACTCCTTTCACTGTTTCCATTGGTGTACAGATTTCCACTTGATAAACTTATAAGTGATTCATTTCTTCTTCTGAGGCGCCTCCGTAGCCAGGTGGGAAGGAGCAGCAGTGCGTAGCACATGCTTCTTGATTAGACCGGGGTTCGAGCCCGTCACCACCAAATACGGAGTATGCGGAAAGGTCAAGGAATGACCACCGCATATCCCGGAGCAATATGGCCTTAGTTGCTAATGCTCCTAAAAACCAAATAACAAATAACAACAACAACAAATTTCTTCTTCTTGTTTCAGCCAAACCGATGATATTCCAATTCCTTTTCCGGCTCTAATATCCTGTCTTCACCAATGAGTGATATTACGTTATAACAGGCCAAGTTCAGTTTCCGTGCATGGCAGCCTGGTAGTACCCAGAGATTCTTAGGACCCTCTGCTTCCACTCTGATCCTCTCACTGCCATAAGAGGGAGAGTGAAAGCTGCTGGGGACTGAGGGCCATTTGTTTCGTCGTGCTTTCATATGCTGGAGGGTTTGGTCTTTTCCTCTTCACACTGACCAGGCGTCTTAAAGAGAACCACTCTACACGTTCGTTGCCACCTAAGTGACGTAACAGGGCTTACCATCGAGAAGGTGTGCATGAGTGGATTTTAGGGAGGCAGGCCAACCGGACTTCTTCTAAATCTTCTGTAATAGAGAGATATTGGATCCATCAGTGTTTTAGGCTGAGTGTCTGATAACACACAGGATGCCTGTTGCCCTCTAAACCCCCTACTCTTAGCCTGTTCAAACTCTAGTTTGGACTGATTAATAACTGCTTTACAATTGTTGCGAGCTTTGGTGTAGGCATAAAATGAAACTGAAGAATTAGAAACAAGTCAATTACGATATGCAACATTCTTCTCTTGAACAGCCTTAGCAAATTTATTGGAAAACCAAGGTTTAGATAAAGGACGAGATGTTAAAGTGGAGTGTGGGATAAAGGATTCCATTCCTGTAAGAATAATTTCATTGACACGATCTGAACAAACGCTGACATCAGAAGTTTTGAAACGGTAATCCGACCAAGGAAAAGAAGAAAAGAAATCTTGCAGGACATCCCATTTTGCATTCTTGTAATGCCAAACAACACGAGGTTGGGAATAGCAATGAGATAAAGGCTCCATTGGAGACGAGACAATCACCAAGTTGTGATCTGAAGTGCCTAAAGGACCTCTCACTTCGACTGTGTACTTAGAAGCAGTAGTTGAATCAACCGATAACTGAGATTCTGTCAGAAAGAGTACATGGGGTTTGGCAGACTGCAAGTGGAAATGGACATCGTTGAGATTAGAATTGAGACCACATGTATTTGTGAAATGAATTAGGAAGTGCTTGGGAGGTTTAGATCATTTCGCAGATAAGCTTGCTCTATTAGTTTGACAATTCGTGGTGTATTCAATAGTAAGAAAAAGTGGGTGGTAAAAAATGTAAATGTAAATTATTTGGTTTTTAGGAGCATTAGCAACGAAGGCCATATTGCTCCGGGATATGCGGTGGTCATTCCCTGACCTTTCCGCATCTTCCATATTTAGTGGTGACGGGCTCAAACCCTGGTTTAATCAAGAAGTGCGTGCTATGCACTGCTTCTCCTTCCCACCTGGCTACGGAGGCGCCATAAAGTGTATGGGACATGCTGTATGAAGTAATGAAATTTTTGGATATGGCGTACACATGGTAAGAATATACCCAGATCCTCGACATAACGTGGCCTCAACAATGCTCCCCGCATACACACTACTCGGACTCCCTCCAGTCACTATCTGGCAGAGTAGAGGTGGCAAGATTATACACTAGCTTATCCGGAAGCCTCCTAGAGAGTTACCAATAGGTTTGGTCCGGTATACTATCTAGCGGCCGGCCTGCGAACACCGTTTTAGAGCTGTACCCTCGAAATGTAAGGAATATTGGATCTCGCCACGACATTCATCCTAACCTCAAAAGTCATCAATCATACTGCATGATGGAAGAAATAGGGAAGGGTTGACCGGAACTTAGCTCTGGAGACTAAACATGGGTTCCACCACTTCGAGCCTCCAATAAGCAAAGTGGTGGTATTGCACCGGTTGATGAGGGTCATCTACCACCTCATCATCATCATCAGCCATTTTCAATCCACTGCAGGATGAAGGCCTCTCCAGCAACTTTCCAGTTCCTTCTGTTTTGAGCACTGGCCATCCATTTACTACTCAAAGACTCATGAATTTCATCTATCCACCTCCGCCTTTGTCTTCCAGGTTTTCTTCTAGCTCCTCTTGGGTACCATTCTGTTATTTTCTTAGTCCATCTGTCATCATGTCTTCGAGCTATGTGTCCTGCCCAAGACCATTTTAGTTCTTTAGTTTTGATAAGAATGTCCTTTACTTGAGTTTGCTGCCTAATCCATGTGTTTCTCTTCTTATCTAACAGTCTGATTCCCAATATAATTCGTTCCATTCTTCGCTGTGTAGTTCTTAGCTTCTCTTCCATTCTTTTGGTGAGTGCCCAAGTTTCACTTCCATAAGTCATGGTGGGAAGTATACATTGGTTCATTATTTTACGTTTCAGACAAACTGGGATATTGCTCTTCAGTATGTGACTATATTTTCTGAATGCTATCCATCCAAAATTTATTCTTCTCTTGACTTCCAGCCATTTATCATTATTACAGCTAATAACTTGTCCCAGATAAGTATATGACTCCACCTTTTCAATTACTGCTCCTTCAATCATTATTTCCCTTTCCGTGGCATACTTGTTCATCATTACTTTTGTTTTAGCCATATTCATCTTTAGTCCAAAATCCTTACTAACTGTGCATAACTGATTAAGATTTTCCTCTAATTCTTTGGGATCGTGGCTTATGACCACAATGTCATCTGCAAATCGTAAATGGTTTAGGTACTCTCCTTTCACATTGACTCCTTTCTGCGACCAATCTAATCTTCTGAAAGCTTCCTCAAGGGCAGCAGTAAACAGCTTCGGAGATATTGTGTCTCCTTGTCGAACTCCTTTCTTGATTTTAAATTGGCTACTGTCTTTGTCTAGTCTAATAAAGGATGTAGCACTCTCATATATTTTCTTCAAAATCATAATATATGGAGTATCTATGCCTTGTCTTTCCAGTGCCTGAAACATTGCCTTATGCTGTATGGAGTCAAATGCCTTTTCATAATCCACAAATGCCAGGCATAATGGTGTTTTATATTCATTTGTTTTCTCCATTAGCTGTGATATTACGTGAAGGTGATCCATAGTTGAGAATCCTGTCCTAAAGCCAGCTTGCTCTTTCGGTTGATTCTCATCAAGTATTCTTTCTAATCTGTTAGTAATGACCCTTGTGAACAACTTGTAGATATGGGATAACAAGCTAATTGGTCTATAATTTCCAATTTCTGATTTATCTCCTTTCTTATGCAGCAAAACTATGATTGCATTATTCCACTGCTCAGGCATCACACCTTTTCTAATGCACTTTGTAAAGAGCCTTGCCAGTTTTTGTGTTATGTCTCTTCCTCCCAATTTTAACAACTCTACAGTAACTTCATCTTCCCCCGGGGCTTTCTGATTCTTCATTTTCTTCAATGCATGTTCTACCTCATCAGGAAGAATATCGGGTATGTCGTATGTGTTGCTGCTTTGCAATCCATGTTCCCCACTGCTGGTATCATTCCCTCGCTCCTTGTATAATTCTCTATAGTAGTCTTCTGCTATTTGAATTATGCCTTCTCTGCTGTTTATAAGTACACCATTGCTATTCTTCAGTTTCAGTATCATTTGTCTTTCCGTATTACTGCTCATGGCTGCTGATTTAAATCCTTTGTTTTCCTTTAATGCTTGTTCTACTTTTCTTGTGTTAAATCTTCTTATGTCCTCTCTGAGTCTCTTTCTAATGGCTTTGCATAACTCAGTATACTCAATTTTCTCCTTGTCAGTGTTTTTCTTGTTCTTCATTTGTCGTCTTTGGTTCATCATGACAAGTGTTTCTTGACTAATTTTTTCTTCTTTGGATTTCTGTTTCCCTATAGGTTTCTTGGGCTTTATCACTTTCAGAAAGTTGTAATATTCCTCGTCGATATCTTGGTCCTCAGCAGTCTGCAGAAGCTCAAACTTGTTCTTAAGTTCCAGTACATACTGCTTTTTCTCCTCCTCTGTTATTTCAAAGACCTTTGTATTATTTACTCGAGTCAGTTTTTTCCTTTCTTTTCCTACATCTATATCAAGTGTACATCTTACCATTCTGTGATCACTTCCAACATTTACCTTATTCAGGACGGTAACATCATTCACAATATATCTTCTGTTAGTGAGGATGAAGTCGATTTCATTAGTTGTTAATCCATTTGGACTCTTCCATGTCCACTTTCTGTTCACCCTTTTCTTGACAAAAGTGTTCATTACTGACAGTCCTTGAGATTCTGCAAATTCCACAAGTCTTTCACCTCTTTTATTTCTTTCACCAATTCCAAAATTTCCTATAGTTCCTCTTTCTGCACTGCTTTGCCTTTTTCCAACCTTAGCATTGAAGTCCCCCATAATAATAGTGTAGTGGGTTTTGTGCTCATCTAGAAGACTCTCAATTTCAGTGTACATTTCTTCAACCTCTTCATCATCATGGCTCGATGTTGGTGCATAAATCATTATAATCTTTAGCTTGTACCTCTTAGAAATCTTGAATATTAGTCTTGTACTGCCTAGTACTGCCTGGTAACATAGAGGGATGATGGCATTCCTCCATGTAGTGTGGGTGCCACACCTCGACCCCTGCTTCCACTGCTTCACACCTGTATTGTCTGTGTGCTTGCACATGGGGTTTATACCCATGATTACTAACAGTTCCACCATTGTGAAGGTGTAAGTAGCAGAGGATTTGGCTGTCACAGACCACCCGGACTTCGCCAAAATTGGGTGCACTTGACTTGAGTGTCACCCGAATATCAGTTCCATCAGCGTTTTAGACTTCCAGGTAGCAAGTACAGCTTGTCTGGCATATCTGAGAGAATGTCTGTGACAACCTCAAGGACCACAGTTCTCGAGCACCCCATCAGTTCAGCCGTTTGGGAAATTGAGGCACCAGCTTGTTGAGTACCCACAATCACAATCTATCCTTTATCAAAGTCCGATAAATCCTTACTTTTAACCATCACGCTCAGAATTTTACTACTACGGAACCACTGACACCTTATCTATGCTACATAGGTCGACTAACTCTGCACTCTCATACCTCACGTGGTCAACGGGTCACATTTAGTTTTCATAGAGGTGGTCATAGTTCAGTGATCACTCAGTGTATTGTATCCCACTCTTAAAAAATGATAAAACTATCAACTATAACTATGATGTTATGCATATAGTTTAACAGTGAGAGAGAAGGGCAATGAGATTAGTGAGTGTAAAAAATGGTTGCTCTTACCAATAAAGGCTTAAGTTTGAGAATTGTAGCATCTGGAGACTAGGAACCTGCGAGGTGATCTGAATGAGATGTATTTTTCCTTGAATGGTTTGAGCAAGCTCAATGCTGATGGGATTCTTCGCCTTGCTCAAATTCCACACCTGAGGGGGTATAAATTCAAACTGAGGAAAGACAGTTGTAGAACTGATGTGCGGAAATTTGCCTTGAGCCAGCAGGTGGTTGATTGCTGGAACAAACTTCCATCTTTCGTTGTGGAAGTTGAGAGCTTAAATAAATTCAAGGCTGAACTAAACAAACTTTTGGAGTGAATGGATGGTTGAAAGGGAAGTTTTTTTTTTTTTTGGCAGATGCCATTTTAAGCTTGCTTTCTTGCATTGTGTGCCTCTACTAATGCGAATTTCTGATTTTCTTTAGTAGTTTACAATAGGCAATAATACTTGGTAAACTTTTTTAAATCGCATGATTACAGTATTTTTAGATAATTAATATGTGAAATCTTGGCAATATTATATTAGATTCTCCATTATTATTTTCAATGAAAACCATGCACACTTCCAGACAGACTTTGTTATCAAACATAAGCTATTATCAGCATTTCACAGGAAATGACTAAAATAATTAAATCTACTCAATTTTAACTAAGCTGCAATGATATCAAATTAAATAATTTTAAAAGAATTTACAAAACACAAAGCTCTCTGAGCATTAAGAATTTAAAAAATATATCATGTTGAATACAAAGAAAATTTAAAGCACTGAAAAATGCATTAAAATTTTAATGAATTACAGCAAGACTGCAGGTAGCAGTGGAATTTCACAACCATAAGCCTACTGAGTTTTCAGCTTGTCTTTGTTTCCTCTCTTAATTTTCCTTTTTCTTCCTATCTAATGGAACTACAAGGTAATGTAATGCATTTTTATACATACAGTAGAATGTTGATTATCCGGAAAAATTTGAAAGGCTGATCTTTCTTCTTTTTTTTATTAATACAGTAACTGCCAGTTATAGTGATCACATTTGCAAATTGAATTTTAATTCAAATAAGTGAAAGAATGAGTTTACTACCCGTTTATAATAGACTATACACACAAAAAGCCCAATAGACCGAAAACTGCAATTTGCTGTTATTGTTTTATAGTTATGACCTCTAGAATTCTATGTGACCTTCAGAAATATGCTTTAGAAAAATATCAGACTACAGTGTTTTCAGATTAGTTTAGCACCAAATTCGGTAAGAAAAATATTGCCCCGAAACCGTGCAATTCATTATTTTTCTCAATTTTTAACGGAAATGTGAACGAAAAGGAAACACATAGTTTTAACCTTGCAACAAAAAAACGTAAATTATTAATAGAATAGAAAAGGTGAAAATTTAGGAAATCTGTCCAAAGAGTTGAATGTGGGGACTTCAACAATATACAACATCAAGAAAACTTCCAATGTTAGAACAGAATTTGTGTCGATTATGGATAGTGAAGGAAGATCCAGCAAGAAAAAGATGATGTCGAAACTGGAAAATGCTGCCATAGACAGTTCACTTTATCTTTTTGTTTGCTTCAGAAGCGAAGTTTAGGTGAACCAGTGTCTGGCCCAATGTTGTGTGAAAAAGCATTGCATCTTAATCGAAAATTAAGATGTAATGAAGATTTTTAAGGCAAGCACAGGTTGGCTGCAAAACTTTAAACTGAGACATGGTATATATGAACTAGATATTCAAGGCAAGAAACTTTCTACAGACAAATCAGTAGTGGTGTCCTTGTAATTTTACTTCAGTGTTAGTAAATTGCTTATTATGGAAAGCATTACCGAGAAAAGCCCTAGCCACTAAAAGAGAATGCCTGCGCCAGGTTTTAAGATGAGAAAAGAGCAAGTTACAATTGCTTTGTGTGCAAATGTCACTGGGACGCACAGATTGTCCATGATTGTTATTGGTAAGTCGAGAAAACCGAGGGCATTAAAAGACCTTTCCAATTAGCCTGTTTTGTATAAAAATCATAAAAATGCCTGGATGGATTTTTCTGTTTTCCGAGATTAATTTATAATTTTTTTGATTTAATTAATCATAATTATTTAATTTAATCATTAGATAGGAATAAATTTATTTAATTAAATAAGATTAAATAATTTTAATCCTATCTAATGATTTGGGGGATTTTTAACTTCCCAGATATTGACTGGAACCTGTTGATTGATTGATTGAAGAATTCTTGGTACAAGAGCTACTGCGGCTAAAATGCAATATAAGATTTTATACAACGGTTTTGTCTAATTCGTATTTTGCTGCTAATAGATTCCAAGAGTCATAGAGTGACTATAGCTTGTTTCAGAGATAATATTTGGTTTCATATTTGATTAAAGAAATTATTTTCTTGAGGAACTGAAAAACATCTGCTTTATTTTTCCTATTTTCCAGTATGATTTTGAGAGTAAGGGAGTGATGTTTGTTTAACTCTTTGAAGCAGTTTCGGTGCTCATCTGCAAAAGCTAGACAAGTAATCAGTATAGGTTCTACTGGTTTTTTTTTGTTTTTTTTTTAATGAAAACTCCAAACACCAGAGGTATTAGAACCTACAGTACTTAGTACCATGCTTCGGTTCAAGGTTGAGAAGACGAAAGAAGATATTTGTTGACATTATACTTGCACTTCTGTAGACCGTAATTTTCAGGAAATACATATGAAGGAAGGCTGTTCCAGAAAACGGCAGTTGAATGAATAAAAAAGGAAGATAAAAAGTTGGTTCTGTGAGTTTGAAGTTGGACAGTAAATGATTGTTGGCTGGTGGCAGCACGTGTTCAGACTGTTTTGAAAGAGAGAGTGGGAATTATGGAAGCCAATTCAGAAGAACAATGCCCATGGAAGTATCTGTAGAAAAGGCTTGCAGCAGAAATAGTACGTCTATGAGACAGAGAATGGAGAGACTCTGTCAGAGATGAGTCATTAATTAACCTAACTGCCCTCTTCTGTATGGAATCTAGAAGCCTGAGAGAGGTATATGCAGGCACCGCCCCAGATTTGGGAACAATATTCCATGGTAAGGCGGATTTGCAATTTGTACACAGTGAATAGCTGTTTAGAAGAAAAGTAACACTGAGAACAAAAGAGAAAACCAAGTTTTTTAGATGCAGAGGAAGCAATATTTTTAATGTGCTTGTGCCAAGAGAGATGAATCTTTTCATCTCTCTTGATTAGAAGTCAGGTAATCCCAAAGAGATTAGAAGTCAGGGTAATCCCCAAAAGAGATATATCATTTTGCCTAGAAATCGGAGTGTCACCAAACATAGGAGCATAGGAGCAGAAGGATCCTTTTTGCGAGAAATAAGACAAGACTGAGTTTTAGAAGGATTGAAATAAACTAATTTGTCTTTGCCCCACTGGAGAATTACCTGAAGATCAGCATTTAAGGAATTGGTAGAAGATTTTCGAGAAATTGATGCTGATTAAGCAGGACAAGGTTTCTCAAAATGGAAAGTGGAATGCAATGTGCTATAATCGGCAAAACTATGGATAGGATTTCCAGTCAATGGAAGAGGGTCATTAATATACAAGAGGAAAAGAGTAGGGGAAAGAACTGAACTTTGGGGGACATTAGCATTAGTGCAGAAGTTAGAAGACAGAGACTATCTACCATCACCCTCAGTGAGCGATCAGAGAAAAAACTGGATAAGCAATTACAAAAACAACAGTTGCCAAACCATAAGATGGAAGCTTGTTTAGAAGACCTTTATGCCAAACACGATCGAAAGCCTTTCAGATGTCAAGAGCAACTGCTTGTGTTTCACAAAACTTTTCCATTCATTTTGTCCATAAATGGGTAACATAAGCCAGAATATCACCAGTGGATCGACACTGACGGAATCCATATTGACGATCATTGATCAGACGGAAGGTTTCTAGGTAATTTAAGATTTGGGAGTTAATTGATTTCTCCATTACTTTAGAGAGAGTAGAAGTAATTGCAATGGGACGATAATTGGATGGGAGGGATTTGTCACCCTTTTTGGGTGACAAATCCCTGGCTGGATATGAGCAAATTTCCAAGCAGAAGGAAAAACACCTTTGGAATAAGAAAGGGAAAAAAGGAGGCAAAGAATAGGAGTAAGTTCAGGAGCACAGGTTTTGAGAACAAGTGGAGAAATACCATCAGGACCTGGAGCTTTCTTAGCATCAAGATTCATCAAAATCCTTCTGATATCCTTTTGACGGAAGACCACAGGAGCCATTGAGTGGAGCGTGTTGGGAATGGTGGGAGGTGTTTTACCGAGATCGTTAATACACGAGTTGGAAGAGAAATGGGATGCTAGTGGGTCAGCTTTATCTTTGGATGAAGTGACAACAGAACCATCCGGTTTTGACAGAGGTGGGAGCAGAGATGGGAAAAGTTGCGGCCAATAGCTTTGGCAAGAGACCACAATGCTCAGCTGCCATTGCAAGCTTCGGTGTAGGCAGAAAATTAAACTGAAGAATTGGAAATTAGCCAATTACGATATGCAACATTCTTCTTTTGAACAGCATTAGCACATTTATTGGAAAACCAAGGTTTAGATAAAGGAAGAGATTTTAGAGTGGAGTAAAGGATTCCATTCCAACAAGAATAATTTCACTGACACGATCTGAGCAAACATTGACATGAAAAGTTTTGAAACAGCAGTCCGAACAAGGTTAAGAAGAAAAGAAATCTTGCAGGTCTGCCCATTTTGCATTCTTGTAATGCCAGGTACCTAAATGACCACTCACTTTGACCGTGTAATTAGAAGGGTTGTTTGTGAGAAAAAGATCAAGCCTGTTGGCTGCACGGTTTGGATTGTCTGGCATTCTTGTAGATAAATGAACAATCGGTGCAAGGTCATTCGAAATTGTAAAAGCCTTAGCATGTCGACCAGCTGGGCCAGCATGACTAGAAAACGGAAGCCAGCTGGAGTTGTGAACATTAAAATCACCAAGGAAAATTACCTCAGTGTCAGGAAAGTTGGACTCAAGAAAGTCAAGTTGCAAAGAGAGGAAGTCAAAGAGCTCCAAGTGATTAGTGGAGTTGCGAGAACAGTAGAGACAACAGATGTATTTGACACAATGAGGTAGAGATTTTAAGCCAGAGAAGATCAAACAGAGGAGATTCCAAATTGCCAAGTCTCTGACAGGGAATATCAGAACGGACAAATGCACAATACAAATGCACAAAGGCAACTGAGATGAGCAGTAATTGAATTAACTGATAATTGAGATTCTGTCAGAAAAAGTACATCGGGTTTGGCAGACTGTAAATTGGAATTGACATCATTGAGATTAGAACTGAGACCATGTATATTTGGGAAACGAACTAGGAAGTATTTGGGAGGTTTAGATCTTTTCGCAGATAAACTTACTCTATTAGTTTGACAATTAATGGTATATTCAATAGTAAGAAAAAGTGCGCGGGACATGTTGTATGAAGTAATGAATTTTTTGGATATGGCGTGGACATGGTAAGAATATATCCAGATCCTTGACATAATGTGGCCTCGACAATGCTCCCTGCATACACACTACTCTGACTCTCTCCAATCACAATCTGGCAGAGTAGAGGTAGCAAGATTATACACTAACTTATCCGGAAGCCTCCTCGAGAGTTACCAATAGGTTCGGTAACCAGCGGCCAGCCTGCGAACACCGTTTTAGAGCTGTACCCTCGAAATGTAAGGAATATTGGATCTCGCCATGACATTTATCATAACTTCAAAAGTCATCAATCATACTGCATGATGGAAGAGATAGGGAAGGGTTGACCGGAACTTAGCTCTGGAGACTAAACATGGGTTCCACCACTTCAAGCCTCCAATAAGCAAAGTGGTGGTATTGCACCGGTTGATGAGAGTCATCTACCACTTAGTACTGCCTGGTAATACAGAGGGGCGGCATTCCTCCATGTGGTGTGGGCACCACACCACGACCCCTGCCTATGTTGATTCACTCCTGGGTGGTCACCCACAATGTGCTTGTGCATGGAGGTTATACCCAGGATTACTAACAGTCCCATCATCCTGAAGGTGCAAGCAGAGGATTTGGCTGTCACAGACCATCCGGACTTCGCCAAAATTGGGTCTACTTGACTTGAATGTCATCCAAATATCATTTCCATCAGCATTTTAGACTCCCAGGTAGCCATCCTAAAGGACCTATGTGTGACAGATAGGATATGGGGGGGGGGGGAATCCTCTCCTCTCCTCCCAAAATATAAGAGTGGCTGAAATGCGTGTGTCCTATTCTTAACCTTGCAAGTATCACTTCATCGTGTCTATTTTTCTGTATGCTGGATTTCCATGGTTGGAGTAATCTTTTAATATGATGCAATTTGTTAGTGGTTAGTAGTTGCCATTGCTGTGCCAGTGGTGCATCCCACTGTGATGAATAACTTGTTTGTAATCTGAAAAACGGATATATTCTGATGCAGAAATGTTGCTGTTGGCTTCTTTAGCAGCTCTGCCTGCTTGCTCGTTACCACGAATTCCGGCATGACAGGATCCAGCAAAATCTAATGTTACGACTTTGTTCAAGGAGTTGTGATGTTCTGTATTGAATTTGCTGTTGTTGTGGATGTTTGTTAGAATTGATATTTTGTATCGCCATAAGGGAACTACGGGAGTCGGTGAAAATTATGCTGTTTTGGAAACTTGAATGGTTGATTTGGTTTAGTGCCAACATAATGGCTTGCAGTTCTGCAGTATAAATGCTGCAGTCTTTTGGGAGTTTTTGGGCCGATGTGATGTCAGAAAAGTAAACTGTCGCCTTCACATGAGAATCAGTTTTGGATCCATCTGTAGATATAGAACGCAATGATCTGAAAATTGTGACTTATAAGCAGAATGCAGCTGTTGATGGTTTATATGAGAAAGTGCTTGTTTACTCCAAACGTGGAAAAAGAAGTCGCATAAAGGCTGTCTTATTATCCATGGTGGTGTAGACTGCTTCGTCAGTAGAGTTACAAAGGGTACTAGGAAAGTTTTGCAATATGACGCAACAATGAATCACAGGAAGCTGCTTGTTGCTGCATGTTGAGACATGTTCATACGTGCATAGTAGCCGCCGCGCCAAGTCGATGGGCTCAGTTATTCATTAGTAGTGAGAGTGTAAAGTGCTCGCGATGGCATCGTGGTCACGAAATGAGATAAGCACAGTTTTGCGGTATAATTTCGTGCGTTGTTTAACCATAGACCAGTGCTTAGAAGAAATGACTCTTGCACTAGATGATGATTGTCCACATCGTACAACGATATTCAGGTGGTATTTTTTTTTTTTTTTTTTTTTTTTTGATTTGGTAGTTGTTGGCGCATCGGCTTCTGTGGCCATATTGCACCTCCCAAGGTTTTTGCAGTACTTTGATCCAAGCCCGAGGCGGGAATCGAACCCGCGACCTTTGGGTTGCCGGGCAGGTACTTTACCCACTCGGCTAGCCCGGTCGGCTCAGGTGGTATAGAGAATTCCAAAGGGGAAATTTCACTCTGGAGGATTCTGAGAGGCCGGGAAGGCCACGAACGTCAGTTACGGAGGAAAACGTTACTGCTATGAGGAAAATGCTTGACGAAAACAGGCGAGTGACCTACCAACAGATAGAGGATACTTTGGGCCTAAATGCACCAGCAAGTCGTTCGATTCTGTAAGATCATTTGCAAGTGAAGAAACTTTGTTCTCTCTGGGTGCCGCATCAACTGACTGAAGAGCAGATGACACGACGTGTGACTTGGTGCCGGGAGATGTTAAAAAAGTTTGATAAGGGACAATCTCGGTATGTGAACAACATCGTGACAGGTGACGAGACTTGGCTGTACTATTACGATCTGCCGACCAAGGCTCAAAACAAAGTTTGGGTCTTTGATGATGACGACACACCCGTAATTGTCAGAAAATCCCGATCTGTAAAGAAGAAAATGATAGCTGTATTTTTCAAATCGAGTGGAATTGTGGAACGTGTCGTTTTGGACACGCAGAAGACAGTCACAGCTAAGTGGTATACTGAACAATGCCTGCCTAAAGTCATTGGATCTATGAAGAACCTGCGGCCAAAGTCAAGAATGGACACCTGGTACCTCCATCACGATAATGCTGCAGCTCACCGCGCCAAAGCCTGCACCGAATATTTGACCACGACAGGACTGAAACGTCTCGAGTACACTCCCTACAGTCCACACCTTGCTCCCTGCAACTTTGCACTGTTCCTGCATGTGAAAATGAAGCTAAAAGGGAGGCGGTTTTCCAGTGATAAGGACCTTCTACGGGCTTGGGACAACGAGTGTGCTTTACTCCCTAGTGAAACTTGGCAGAACTGGTTTAAAGATTGGTTTCGGAGGATGGAGAGGTGTATTGAATGTAGAGGAAATTACTTTGAAAAAATTAAATAAACAAAGCTGTATTGCAAAACTTTCCTAGTACCCTTTGTATATTATCCAGGTTAAGCTCTCTACTGAGAAGGTTTTTTAATCTCACACTCGCAGGTTTATTGATTCTTTGTTGTTGTTAATGTTATTCCCATTCAGATGCAAAAAGAGTTTTCTGTAGGGGTGACCTGGTAAGGATTTTATTTTAGCTGCATAAGAAAGTAATTGATTTTGTCTTCTGATTTGTGGAAGTGCTTGGGCTTCACCGTACAGGCTCTGCACAGGTGAGGTGCGGAAAGCTCCAAGGGCTAAACAGTGCACAGTGATGTATCAGGTCGAGCCATCTCAGGGTACTAGGTCTTGCCGAGTCATAGACAGGGTTTTGTTTGTTTGTTTGTTATTTGGTTTTTAGGAGCATTAGCAACTAAGGTCATATTGCTCCGGGAATATGCAGTGGTCATTACCTGACCTTTCCGTATCCTCCATATTTGGTGGTGACGGGCTCGAATTCCAGTCTAATCAAGAAGCGTGTGTTACGCACTGCTGCTCCTTCCCACCTGGCTACGGAGGTGCCTCATAGAGAGAGACACCATAGTCTAGCTTAGACCTAACGAGAAGGCGATGTAAACATAGTAGGATTGTCCTGTCTGCTCCCCAGGATATAGCGGATAGCACCTTCAAGATATGCATTTTCTTCAGACAGTGGACTATTATGTGACTGATATGCTCTAGAAAAGTCAATTTTTTGTCAAAAACAAGTCCTAAGAAACGGACACTATTTTTAACTGGGATGATCTGTTCTTTCAGCCTGAGTTCGGGGTCAGGATGGAGATTCCTTTTCTGCAGAAATGTATACATGCATTTTTGTACCAAAATTCTATATCCATTTCTTTCTGCCCATTTTATGACTGTTTATGGCTACTTGTAATTGTCCTCATATGCTGCACTTGATAAGAAAAGCTGAAATCATCGGCATAAACAGTTGTAAAGATACTGGAATTTGTTCTATTATTATGCTGAAGTGGACTGCAAAAAGTGTGGCACTTAGTACAGATCCTTGAGGGGACCCCTTCTTCTTGAGAATATATATATTGGAAAGTGTATTGTTCATTCGAACTTGGAAGGTCCAATTCTTAAGTAAATTGTACATGTAGATGGGTAGATGTCCTCTAAGGATAAGTTTATGTAACCTTCTAAATATACCATAGCGCCCCGTGGTATCATATGCCTTCTCGATATCAAAATTAACCATGACTTGGTGTTGTTTCCTGAGAAAAGCATTTCTTACTTGATTTTCCAATTGTACAAGTACATCTATTTTCATTATTTTCTACTTCATTATTCATTATTTTCTAGATACCATGTTAGTCTATTGTTGACCATTTTCTCTAAGATCTTGCCTAAGCAGCTAGTCAAAGCTATGGGATGATAGTTCTGTGGGTCTGATAGATCTTTTCCCTGTTTTGGGAAAGCTAGTATTATTGTGTGGGGCCAGTTGTTTGGAAAAGAATTTTCAAGGTATATTTTGTTGCACAGATCTAACATGGCTAATTGGGATTGTTCATCTAATTGTTGTATCACTGCATAATGTATTTCATTAGGAATGACTGCGATGCATTTCGCCTGTAGCAGAGTTTGTTTTAGTTCTGCTAATGTGAGCGGCAATTTGTATTCTTCGCACTGATTGCTAGAAAAGTTTAGTTTTATTTTTTCACCCTCACTCTTGTACGTTTTGAAAGCAGTCGAGTATGCACAATTAGCAGATGTATTCGAAAAATTTTCACCAAGTACACTGACTATATCTAAGGTACTTGTAACCAACTGTCCCTTCCAATTTAGCAATGAAGAGGGGTTTATTTGAGAATTGTTTGTTATCCTTCTGATCTTTTTCCAGATAAGTGTAGCTGGTGTGGAAATGGTTATAGTGGATGCAAATTTCATCCAAGCAGCTTTTTTGCTTATTTTTTGCACTTTCCTGAACTTAGCTCTGGCTCTCTTGAATTGTATCATATTGTCTGTTGTTGGATTTTTGCGAAACAGGTTCCAGGCTCTATTTCTCTCTTTTTTAGCTACCTGGCACTCTTAGTTCCACCATGGTTTTGGATATATTCTAATATTAGAAGATGTTTTAGGTATTGTCTTTTCCACAACTTAAAAAATATTATCAGTAACATAGGCTACTGATGTTTGTATTGATTCTCGTTTAATAATGTTGCAGCCTAACTTGGCTAGTGACCTGAATGTTTCCTAATCTGCATCATATATTTTTCATCTGGGGTGTCTACTGGCTTCGCATGGCGTTTTCTTCATGATTTTCAAAATTATAGGGTAGTGGTCGCTGCTCAATGGAGTCTCTTGCATGCTCCATTGTGTCATCGAGAACAGTGTTGGGGAACAGATTGATAAGTCTATTGCAGAACTGTTTTTTTGATGGAAGGTGAAAATATGTGTGTTTGCCATCATTTAAATCATTATGTTGTTCTCAACAACTAATTTTTCAATTTGCTTTCCCTTTTGGTCTATTTTGGGATCGCCCCCATAGTGGGTGATGTCCATTTAGGTCAACTAAAATGCAGAATGGAGGTGGCAGTTGAGTGATCAGCTCTTCGAAATCTTTAAATCAAAATTTTTTATTAGGGAGTAGTTATATTGAGACTATGGTAATATTGAAGCTTATTGCTAGATGGGCTGTGACTGCTTCTAATGGTGTGTAATATTGAAGCCTATTGCTAGACGGGCTGCGATTGCTTCTAATGGTGTGTTCAATGGTATTGTTTGGGAAGGTACATGTCTGTTAACTAATATTGCAACTCCTCCTCACATTGTTTCATTTGTTATGCGATCCTTTCTATATGTGGTATAAATTTTGATTATACTATTGTCCTGTGGTTTTAAATAGGTTTCTTGTAGGCAGATACTTAGTGGATGATACTGGGTGATGAGGTTTATAAGATCATTAATGTTTGAGTGAAAACCTCGACAGTTCCACTGGACAATCATGTCTATCATTTGGGGTTAGACAATCCCTCAGATTGCTTCCTTGGGGCTGTTTTCACTTTGTCTACCTTGGTTTTGTCTTTCTTTGAAAAATATGGTCTACCCATATCCATTTCTGCTTCAGGGAAAATTTTGAGAACTGGTTCCTCTCCTTGGTTTCTTACCTCTGTGTTCATTTGTTCTGCCATCTTTTTTCCTGTACTACCTATCCTTTCTTTGTTTACTTTTCTTCTTACATTTTCTGAATTATCTGGTGGGAAAGATAAAGGAGTATTGATAATTTTTTCTTGTTGGTTTTGTGATGGAGATAGTTTGTAAAACTCAAGAACCCATTCTGAGATGGATTCTCCAGGGGGGAATTGTAACATCAGTTTGTGTGCCACAACATTTTGAATTAGGTAATTTCATTTCCGGAGTCTTTTTGATTGTGGTAATCTGTGCATAATACAGTTTGTTTGCTATGTTTATTGCAATCACCTTTTTAGCTTCTTGATATGAAACTCCATTTTTTGCTTTGTATTTTTGTATTCTTTTTTCCTTCTCCCAAATTTCACACTCTCTTGAGTATGCAGTATGTTCTCCTTTACAATTTACACATTTATGGTTTCCAGCTGAGCAAATAGAAGTGGCATGTTCTTGAGAACCACAGTTTGCACATGTTAATTTTCCTCTACATATTGTCTGCGAGTGACCAAACTTCTGACAGTTGAAATAATGGAGAGGATTCGGGATATACGGCCTTATATTGCAGTGTAGATGTCCTACTTTTACTGATCTCGGTGGCTTCGGTGTGCTGAAAGTGAGTATTAGATTCCTGGTGGGGTTGATTATCCCTTCTTTTTTAATTGTAATTCTTTTAACACTGATGATTCCTTGTTCCTGAAGCTCCGTTTGAATTTCCTCTTCGGGCACATTCCGTAATGACACCTTTTGAAGTATTTGATGTATTGTATGGGGATACATACCATTACTGATATTCCTGCAAAGATTGTCATTTGTAATAATCTTTCGGAGTGTTTAGCATTGGCTATTTCTACAAAAAGATCACCTGATTTCAGTCTTTTAACTTGTTTTGGTGGGCTGACATAACTCTCAAGAGTCTTTTGTATAAGAAAGGGTGACAATTGGCCTACTGCTTTCTCAGTATTTGAATGTATAATAATAGTAAATGTTGGAGAATTTAAAGCTTTAACATCAGTTTTTAATCTCTTTGTAGAGACAGAGTCATTTCTATCGCCTTTTCTGGTTGCCTTAGAGGTATCTCCGAAAGAACTCGATTCCTCATACCTTGGGTCAGTTCTATTCAGGTCCATTGATCCAGTGAATTGCTGGGTATTGGAGTCGGTTTGCTCCATTTTGCCCGGGAAGGGAGAGATTTCCCTTCCAGGTTACCGGCCTCACCACGTGGAGGCAGGAGCAGTGCCACCCTGTGACCAAGCACTAGGAGGTTAGTAATTAAGATATAACAAGAAAATAAAAGGGAAAGAGAAGGTTGCTTTCCTTCTTAATCTAGTAAAGTTTCTTTCTTTACCATATATTATTTAATTGTGTGTTAATAAATGCTTTAATTAAGGAAACGATTTCTACTTCAAGAGTGTAACCTGTGGATTGGCCACTTGCACACTAGCAAGACTTTTATGGATTCATCGGATAATTGATTTCTGCAGCAGCATGATCGAGAGGCAACCAGAGAGTATAATACTCTTGATCTACTTAGCAGTGATTATTCGCAAATTAAGAATTTGCACATAAAGGAACCACTAGGTGGCAGTGATCACAGTGTACTGATATGGGATTTTTCTTAAAGATAATTACCATCAGGGGTAAAGGAATGGGTTTTTGCCTTCCATAGAGGCGACTACAGTGGTCTCAGACAGTTTTTAAATTCTGTACAGTGGGAGCAATTAATGATGTTACCAACAGCAAATTCTAAGTGGGAAGCATTCAAGGAACTAATCATGGAAGCTACTAGGTTTTATATACTGATTAACTTTAGTTGTTATTTGGTTTTTAGGAGCATTAGCAACTAAGGCCATATTTCTCTGGGAATATGTGGTGGTCACTCCCTGACCTTTCCGCATCCTCCATATTTGGTGGTGACGGGTTCGAACCCCGGTCTAATCAAGAAGCACATGCTTCTTGATTAGACCGGGATCTGGAAGGAGCAGCAGTGCTATGCACTGCTGCTCCTTCCGACCTGGCTACGGAGGCGCCTACTGATTAACAAATATTGTTCAAGGTTTAGGCCTAAATGGATGTCGGATGAACTAATGAGACTCGTGGCAGAGAAGAAAAATGCATGGGATAGATATAAATTATCAGACAACACAGAAGCGTAGGGTAGATATAAGCTAGTCTGTAATCAAGTCACAAAGGAGATTAGGCAAGCGAGGGCAGGTGACAAGAAATCTTTGGCAAAAGGATGGTAAGAAATCCATTCCCTCTAAAAGATTGTCCAGTTTCTCATTGAATTTATTTAAGCTATCAACTTCCACAACAGCAGATGGAAGTTTGTTCCAGCAATCAACCACCCACTGGCTAAAGGCAAATCAGTACATCTATTCTACAACTGTCTTTCCTCAATTTTAATTTATGCCCTCTAAGGTTTGTAATCTGGGCAAGCAGAAAAATCCCATCAGAATTGAGTCTGCTCCTCAACCCAAGACCTTATACACCTCAATCAGTTCACCTTGCAGGTGCTTAGTCTCCATAAGCTGCAATTTGTAGAACTTATGCCTTTCTTGGTAAGAGGACCCTTTCGTTCCCCTCAAGAATTTTGTTGCCCTTCTCTGTACTCACTCAAGCAACTCAACATCCTTCTTAAAACGAGGTCTGCAGACTTGTATGCAGTACTCAAGTATGCAGTACCTGTATGCAGTACTCAAGGTCCATTGCATTACACAAAGGGATAATCACCTCCTTTTCCTGACCAGAAAAATTCCTATGTATCATTGAAAATACCATATTACCTGTTCTGGCAGCCTATCTGCACTGTTCAGAAAACTGCATATCTGACTGCATAATTACACCTGGACTTTTTCATTTTCTCCCACCCTAAGTGTAGTACCATACAGTTGGTACATTTCTCTGGGGTTACTTCTACCTATATGCAGTACTTTGCATTTCTCAAAATTAAACTTCAGTTGTCACTTCTCAGCCCATCTGCCCAACTTTTCTAAATCTTGTTGCAGTAGCACACTGCCATTAGTGTCATTAACTACCCTGCATACTTGCACATTAAGCCTGATATATCTTCCTCAATATCATTGATAAATATACAAAACAACTGGGACCAACACCGAACCCTTGGGGGGGAGAGAGACTCCACTAATAACATTAGTCCACGAAAAGCAGCATCCATTGTTTGTTTGCAGGCTTTACGGTGCAAGGGCAGCAAAGGCCATAATGCGGCTAACTATGTTGATGTTAAATACATAATTCTGTTTGTATAGATATTATTGAAATTTAAACTGCGTTGTACAGTTTTATCTGTTTTAGGAAATCAAAAATTTTGGTCACATGTGGCGTGTCTGCTAGGAGGTCAGAAATGCTGAAAGAGGTGTTCGTCGTGGAAAATGAGGTAAACATAGCTTGTCGCTCAGTATTGTATTTGGGGCAGTCAATAAGTAGATGTTGGACAGTGAGCTGAGTGCTGAACTTTGTGCACTCAGATGTGTCAGGTGCACATGGCCTATCCGTAATTGGGCTAATACAACTTCTTCATGTCGGTTCTCCCATATGATAGAGCTCCAAGGTTTTAGATCTTTTTTTTTATACCGAATAGCTTATTATTGCCTTGGTTCTGCCAGATGTGTTGCCATTCTTCAATACATCACTTCCTTATAATCTACTTATATTGTAGTCAGATGCAGGTGTAGTAAATGATTGGTCTATAGGATCAGTAGCAGTTTTGGCAGCTAGGTCGGCCTGTTCGTTTCCAGATATTCCCGAGTGACCAGGGATCCAACAAAAGAGAACTTGTTGTTTCTTCTGGTTTAATTTAGTCAGAGTATTCCAAATCTGTATGAGTAAGGGGTTATCATGATTTTTATTCCGCTGTATAGCTTGGATGACACTAATGGAGTCGGTGTATATAACACTGTGCACTGTGGCTGTTGAGAGTATGCAATTTAAGGCTATGCATATAGGACAGAGTTCTGCAGTATAGCTGCTACATTCGGTGGGGAGCTTCTTGGATATGGCAAAGTTGGGAAATAATGCTGCTGCTGCTGCGCCAAAGTGATTGTCAGTTTTAGACCCATCAGTGTAGATTGGTGTGTACTGGCTGTGCTGAGTTCTATGTGTGGCATGTATTTGTGGTATGTTGGGACATGGTGTGTTTTCCTCAGGCTGTGAATGAAAGGTCGCACAGCGGTATATGATACATCCATGGTGGGATTGTATGAGAGGCAATAGGTTGTATCTTACTAAGGTCAATTTGCCAGTCAGTCTGTAGTGCGCAAAGACATATACCGGTTGATGGGTTTATAGATGGGCAAGCTCTATAAAAGTTTTCCCATTTAGGAGAGAAAAGTCCATTCCAGGTGGGGTGATTTGGATGCCCTTTGAGTTTTCCTGCGTAATTTAATAAAAGCATTTGTCTGCATAGCTGCAAGAGTGTTTCATGCACTTCGGCGTATAGGCTCTAAACTGGTGATGTGCGGTATGGCCCCGGTGCAAGACAAAGAGCACTGTGATGTACAGGATCAAGCCAACGTAAGGCGCTTGGTCTAGCAGAGCTATAGACTACAGAACCGTAGTCCAGACGTTGACCGTATTAATGCATGGTACAGATGTATTAGTGTGTAACGGTCAGCTCCCCATGTAGTGCCAGATAGAACTCTTAAGATGTTAAGCTTTTTAAGACAGGAAATCCGGAGCGATTTTATATGTTCAAGGAAGGTGAGTTTTTGGTCAAATATCACACCAAGAAAGCGAATACTGGAGACAATTGGTATGACTTGATTTGCTAGTCGAAGTTCTGGATGTGGATGTAGGTTGCACTTCTTACAGAAGTGTATTCCAAACGTTTTTTGGTGTGAGAGATGAAAGCCATTGTTTTGGGACCATTTGGCTATTTTCTTAATGGCACATTACAACTGTCTTTCTATCATTCGCATGTTAGGCAAATGGCAAGCGATACTGAAGTCATCAGCATACAGGGTAGTAGATATTGTTTGTGGTAGTTTATGTGTTATTGAATTCATTATTATATTAAAGAGAATGGCACTTAGTACTGACCCTTGTGGTACTCCTTCCTGGATAAATTTTGAGGATAATTGATTGTGAACTCTGACTTGAAATGAGCGGTGGTGTAGGAAATTTCTGATAAACTGTGGTAGGTATCCGTATAATCCCAGATCATATAGATTTCGCATTATACCATAACTCCAAACAGTGTCAAAGGCTTTTTCAATGTCATCGAGGACCATGACAAGGTGTTCTTTCCATATGAAGGTGTCACGGATGTTCATTTCTGTCTTAATCAAAAAGTCGAGAGTGGATTTACCTTCAAGGAAGCCACATTGCACTGGATTTATAAAGTCATTTCGAGCTAGAAACCAGGATAGCCAGGCATTGACCATTTTCTCCATGACTTTGCATGTACAGCTGGTGAGGGCAATTGGTCAATAGTTTTGCAGATTTTTGGGTCTTTTTCTGGTTTCGGAAATGCCAAAACGTAGGCATGCTGCCAATTTTTGGGGAAAGTGTTTTCTTTGAATATTCTGTTGTAGAGCAGTAACAGTGTCTTGAGGGACGGTTCATTAAGTTTTGCTATCATGATGTAATATATTCCATCTGGCCCTGCTGCACTGAGTTTAGTGGAAGCTAGAGCATGGTGCAACTCTGACATTGTGAAGGGGAGATTGTATGAAGTACTGGATGCTGATTCAAAATTGATCGAGTGTTTTTCAGCTTGTGTGCTTGGAAATGTGGCAAGTATGATGTCACAGCTGAGATTTCCATGAACGATCTACCTAGAGTGTTTGCAATCTCTTCCGGTTTTGTAATATCAGAGCCATTGACAGTGAGCATGAGGACAGTTGAAACGTGGGTGTTTTGCATACATACGCTGTATTTTGGCCCATATTGTTTTGGTTTTTGTGGTTTTTGTAATTGTGGAAGCGAAATGCCTCCATTCTTACCTTTTACTGGTCTGCCTAATTCGTTTTGCCCTTGCCTGTTTAAAGCAGATGAGGTTTTCTGTTGTTGGGAACCTTCTGAAAATGTTCCATGCTCTATTCTTCTCTTTTTTAGCAGTACTACATTCTTCATTCCACCACACTTTACAGCGGGCCGATATTTTGATGGATCGTTTTGGAATTGCTTTGTCCATTGCCTGCAGTATTTGGTTGGATATATATTCTACTGCCAGGTTTATAGGTGGTTGTTGGACCTGTTTTTTATGTAGCGTAGCTAGCTGCTTGTACATGGCCCATTCGGCTTTCGAATGGTTCCATTTCGCAATTCGGTAGGAAAGGTGGGAAACAATTGTTTCAATGCAGCATATCACAGGGTAGTGATCACTGCCCAGTGGGTTGCTGTGAATGGTCCATCCAAATAGAGGGTATATGGCTGCTGAGAATAAAGAGACATCGATAGCTGAGGTAGACCCTATAGGAAGGTGCGATAAGTGTGTACTCCTTTATTGAGAGTTATCAGATTGTGTTGATCAAGTAATTTTCCGATGGTTTGTCCAGGCTTATCCAGGTAATAGTTTCCCCCATAGATGATGGTGACTGTTGAGGTCTCCGAGGATACAGTATGGTTTGGGGAGCTGTATCACTAGTTCTTCTCAGTCGGCATAGCTTATATTTTGGTTAGGTGGCAAGTATAATGAGACTATGGTTAAATCGAAGTTAATGTTGACTCGTGCAGCAACTGCCTCAATGTTTGTTTTTAATGGGATTGGTTTTGAGGGTATCTGGGAGTTGATAATCAACGCTACCCCTCTTATGTGCTAGATTTTGCAGATTGTGTGCAACATGATCTTGCTGATGTATTATGTATTTCCAAAGGGAAACAATTATATTTAGTGTTAGATTGGTTTCTTGTAAACAGAAAGCAATAGATCATATTGATTTAAAGGAGATCTTGGATGTCAGACAAATTACTACGATAGCCTCTACAGTTCCATTGTAAGAAAGTAAGCATTATTTGGGTTTACAAGAGCCCTCGATTTGTTTTCAAGGTACAGAAGGTTTGCATTGCTCAAGTTTACCTTTCCCCTTTTTTGGGGATTGAGGTTTCCTGTATCAATCTCCTCCTCAGTGAATTATCTTCTGAATCCATGTAATCTGTTTGGTTTGAGTTAGGATTGGTAGATACTGTAGTAATCTGCTGTTGAATGGCATCTGGCTGTACTGTGGTTGGAGTATTTATAGCTTTGCTTTGTTTGCTTTTTTTGTTTGATGTGTTGGTACTGGGGAAAATATTGACTTTGTCCATTCAGCTAGTGATTTGCTTGGTGGTATAGTTACCTCCTTTTGGGTAGCAGTTGATGTGTGCTTTTTGATTATTTGGGCATAAGTTGGCTTGTTGGTATTCGGAACTGGTAAAGGTTTTTTAGCCTCTCTGTAGGTTGGTTACATTGTGTACAGTCTTGTATGCTTTTTTCATGTTTCCAAAGGGGACACTCCTTTGAATATGCCGAATGAGCTTCTTTACAGCTGGGACAGTTTGGTGTTGCGGCTGTGCAGTCTGAACTAGTGTGTGCAGTGGAGCCAGATTTGGCACAGGCAGCTGCTCCTTTGCAGACTGTCTGTGAGTGCCTAAACTTCTGGCACTTATAGCAGTGTAATGGATTTGGGATGTAGGGTTTGACACGCAGTTAAGATAACCTGCTTTTATCATTGTTGGTGCTTTCAGGTTATCAAATGTGAGGATTATTTCCTGAGTAGGAATTATAATACATCATCCTTCTTTGTTAGAATCCGCTTTACATTGATCACACCTTCATCACGCAATTCTTGTTTAAGTTCTTCATCTGACACGTTCATGAGGTCCCATTCGGTGAGGACACCTCTTGATGTGTTCAAGGACACGTGCGGTGAAAGGGTAACAGACATTCTGCCGAAAATGTTTAGTTTCTGTAGCTGCTCGGACTGTTGAGCAGTGGCAACTTCAACCAGTAGGTCATCTGATCTTAAACGACGCACTGTCTTGGGAGTAGACAGTGCTACTGCTACTGTGCTTTCTAGGCATTTCTGCACTAGAAATGGAGATAGTTTTCCAATCAGTTGTTCTGCAGTGGAATGTACAATTAGAAAAGTTGGAGTTCGAATTCTGCCTATGTCAGTCTTTTGACATTTTTGATGGGACAGAACCAGAATCATCTTGTTGTGTTAGGGTTTCTTCTGTGTACCTAGTGGTTTTCTGGGTTTTCTAAACTGCTTGCTCCATTTCGCCCTGGAGAGGAGACCTTTTCCCCTACAGGTTACCGGCCCAGGCACATGGAGGCAGGAGTAGTGCCACCTTTGTGACCAAGCGGTAGTGGATTAGTCATAATATGCAAATAAAAAGGAAAAAAGAAAGAAGGTTACTTCTCCTCCCGATCAAGTAAAGTGATTTCTTTACTAGAGATTATTTAATCATTTGTTAGTGTAATGCTAAATAAAGAAGACGAATTTATTTATTCAAGAGAGAGCTCTAGTTCACTGACAAAAGACACTTGATCACAAAATCGCTTGCCACCTGGGGCCCAGCATCCATTGATTGCCACTCTCTGTCTGCTCCCACTCAACCACCCTTTTATCCATTGTAACAATTTGCATTTGTACAGTAGTTTTCCAAACACAACAGTATCAAAAGCTTTTCTAAAATCCAAGTATATGATATCAAAATCATTTTTTGCATCCAGTTCCTTTGTAACCAAACCATAGTATCCAATCAAATTTATCAGACAACACTTTTCCTTAACAAACCCATGCTGTGTCTGAATTATTACTGCAGTCTTGTCTAGATGATCCTGCAATGCTTCTTTAACCAGTGACTCCATTATTTTCTGCGGAACAGAAGTTAAACTAATAGGTCTGCAAGTTTGTGTCACCCTTTGATCCTCCTCAGTGAATTGGAGATATATTTGCACAATCTCCAGTCCATGGAGACTTCCTCCGAGCCAAGGATGCTCTCATGGTTATGGCTAAGGGTTTGCTTACTTCCTTTGCCGCCTCCTTTAATATAAATGGATAGATCCCATCCACCCTGGGTGCCTTTCTTGTGTTTAACTTTTTCTCCTCCACTTTGCTCTCAGTTATTACAAAAATCATTAAGCTCCCTGTTACAGTTTAATACGCTTCTGTCCTCCACTTCTCTAAAGAATTCCTCATGTGTGAATGTAGATGCAAAATACGAATTCAGTTTGTCAGCTATCTGAACAGGATCATCAACAGTTGAACCACTGACGTCAAGTGGACCAATCCGATTCATCCCCTTCCTTCTAGTGTTTATATAAGTAATGATGTCCATGCTGTTTTTCTTAGCATCCTTTGCCAAAGATTTCTAATCTGCCTTCCCTTGCCTAACCTCTTTTGTGACTTGATTACAAACTAGCTTATATCTACCATAGGCTTCTGTGTCACCTGATAATTGATATGCATCCCATGCATTTTTCTTCTATGCCAAGAGTCTCATTAGTTCATCTGACATCCATCCATTTAGGCCTAAACCTTGAACAGTATTTCTTAATCAGTATGAAAAGAATAGCAGCTGTCACGATTAATTCCTTGAAAGCTTTGCATTTTGAATTTGTTGTTGGTAACATCATCAGTTGGTCCCACTGTAAAGAATTTAAAAACTGTCAGACCACTGTACTCATCAGGAATTCAGCAATAGAGCATTGCTGAATTCCTGTGATATCCTTTTACATTTATCCAATTTCAGAAAACTGCCATTAAGAATGAATTTGAAAATTATGAATTTGATAATGACATTTTAAATTGAAAATGTTACAGAAAACATTATATGCCCAAGTATTACAGAACTATGAACACATCAAATTTTATGTTCATAGCATGCCAAAATTTTGTGTGTTCATAAAATGTTCAAATATTCCATGATTGGGCATGGAATGCTTTCTGTAACCTTTTAAACTGAAAATGGCTTTACCAAATTCATAATTAATCTCCGGAACTTTGATTATAACTTTGGAGAATACCTTATAGGCACATAATAAAATTTTGCATAAGAGCCCTTTTTTACAATCCCCTCTTAAGTATTTATTGTTATTAATATATTATTTCTCCCTGGGGTTACCACTTGACAGGTACTGCTGCCAAGTACACAGGGTGGTTGGTATGCCTGGTGTTACTGTTCACTGAGGAACTCTCTCACTATCCTACAGGTGTTCAGGATTACGACTTTCTGGAGTTCCTTGTAGGTGCTCTCTCTGGGAGGCCCATTTCTGCTAGGCTGTTGTCTAATGTTTGTTTGTTTGTTATTTGGTTTTTAGGAGCATTAGCAACTAAGGCCATATTGCTCCAGGGATATGCGGTGGTTATTCCCTGACCTTTCCGCATCCTCCGTATTTGGTGGTGACGGGCTCGAACCCCGGTCTAATCAAGAAGCATATGCTACGCACTACTGCTCCTTCCCACCTGGCTAGGAAGACGCCTTAGGCTGTTCTGTAAGGTCTTTGGCACCTTACCTTTGGTTGAATGACGATTGGGATCGCCATTACTTGTTGCATATGCCACATCTCTTTGATCTCCTGGCTTAGGTTCATGTACTTCCTGATCTTTCCTTTATGGGTTTTCTGGATATTGCCAGCGCTGGGCAACACTATATCAATCAGATAGGTATCCTTTTCCTCCTTGCCGACGAAGGTTATGTCCAGTCTGTTGTGTAGGATTATCTTGTCTATTATTATGCCGCGTTCCCAATAGAGATTGTGGGTTGGGGTCTCTAGTACTGCCTGGGATTCGTACTTTCTTTAATTAACTGGTATTTCCTCACTAGTTTCTGATGTATTATGCTGGCTACCTGGTCGTGTCTATTAGTGTACTCAGTCTCGGTGATCACCTCGAGTCCTGCAGTGATGTGTTGGATCAATTCTGAGGCCAGGTGGCATCGTCTATATGTGTCATCTTACACTCAGGGCTCCTTGCCGATGTATTTTCTATAGTTTCTTGAATGACAAGCATGAATCCTTCAGTCTCAGGGAAGAGCATCCCACTCGTTAGTATGCACCGGAAGCCATTTTATCTATGTGATCTTGGTGGAGGTCATTGTAGTGTCTTCCATGGAGTGTCTTTTTGTCCACCTTTCTAGCTTCATTTGTGCCATCTGGGCAGGAGAGGGCTCCTCGCTTAGGTGGATCAGGGTATGCCACTTGTCTATCTTGCTTATGGCCTGGTAGAGTGTTGCTGTGTTTTTCTGGAAGTAATCCTTCCAGTTAGCTATTGCTATCTTCTTCTTCATCGAGCAGAAGAAGAAGATAGCTATTGCTATCTTCTTTTGCTCGATGAGCTCTACAGCACACTTCCGCTTCCTTTCCGAGCAGTCAGACAGCTCGGAAAGGAGGCTTCCGAGCACGGCTAACTTCGGGTGGTTCTGGCAGCTCTTGGTCATCATTGATTGTCCTTGTCTGTCTCTCTCTCTCTCTCTCTCTCTCTCTCTCTCTCTCTCTCTCTCTCTCTCTCTCTCTCTCTCTCTCTCATGATGTCCTCTCGCTTGGTGTTAGTCCTAACATCCCGAAGGAGTATGTTAGTACTGGGACTGAATAGGTGTTTATGGCTTTAACTGTGTTCCCTCCATTCAGCTATGCTTTGAGCAGGCTTCTGAGTCATTTGATGGTATTTTTTGGTCAGAGGTATTTGTAAGGTCTCTCCCTGTGGCATGGCTTCAATCTCTTTCAGCTGGTAGCTTCGGCTGACTAATTTCCCCTGATACAATCTGTGGGTCTTGCACTTGTCTAGATCAAATTCTATCCTGATATCATTGCTGAATTCTTTGGTGATCTGGAGCAGTTACTTCTCAGTTGTCGTGTAGAGCTTGAAGTCATCCATATACATCAGGTGGAAGAGGGTGTACAGGTTTTTCCTTCCTTCTTTATATCCATACTTGCTGTTGTTGAGCATGGTGGATAGTGGGTTGTGCTACACAGAACCACAGTGGGCTCAGTGGTTTCATCTCCCTTAAAGACTCCTCTCCTGACAGGGATCAGTCTGGCTGTGATATTCTTGACCTTGATGGTGGTACTCCATTTCACCACAGCTGCTTGTAGGAAGTTTGTCACTGGTGGATTGACTTTATAGATCTTTAGCATCTCTATTAGCCAGCTAGGAGGCATGGACTTGAAGGCCTTGTGGTAATCAATTTAGGCATGTGTACAGGTTGCACTGCTTCTTGTAGGCTTGCTCTATAACTGCAGCAGCTAGGGTTAATTGTTCCTGTACACATGCCTAAATTTAGAAAAATTTAGGCATGTGTACAGGTTGCACTGCTTCTTGTAGGCTTGCTCTATAACTGCAGCATCTAGGGTTAACTGTTCCTCACATCCTTTGCTCATCCGCTTGCATCCTTTCTGCTGTTTGGCCATTATGTTCTGGCTCTCCAAGCAGTTTGATATCTTCCTGGTTATGCAGCTGGTCAGGATCTTGTGCATCAATGGGAGACAGGTGATTGGCCTGTATTTCGCTGAGTTTCTTGTATCTTGGTCTTTAGCCTTCAGATATGTGATTCTTTGAGTGAGAAACTTTGGGATTGTCTCTGGGTGCCTATCATTCGGGTGAATTGCTCTGTTAGGTGGTGCAAGTGAGCTTCTTGTACCAGTAGTTGTGGGTGTTATCTATTCCTTCACTGCCCCAAAACTCCTCAATCATCTGCTGGGGTGGGCTGCTTTCATCTTTCCCAAGACTCCTGTGGAAGGCGCTTTGGTTTTCATTGAAGATTTGGTTGTTTATTTTCCTCTGGGAGCTCTTTTTGTATTGGCATAGTCTCTTGCTAAGTGTGAGGAGGTTCTGCTTCTGCATGTCCAAGTATTTTCCTATTGTCCGATTTTGGTGTGTTTGCTGTGGACACTCTTCCTTATTAATATTATTATTGAAGATTACACCCCTGACCAGAAATTGCATGAACCTGATTAAATGAATACTCCATAAGCTGCCTACTGATATATAAGAATTAATATCCAATACTACATGCTATTTAAATAGTAAAAATGCATACAGAAAATAACAAATGTTTTTAACTGCTATACAAAATCTTTCACAGTAAAAAAAAGTAGGCAAAGGGTATAAAGAAGAAAATATACAGGAAAAAAACCTATATCTGTAAGGAAGTTACTTTGTTGTCAGTTTAGAAATATTTGCTGTATTCTACCTACAGGTTGAGATAATGCAAAAAAAAACACACAAGAAAAAAAAGTTCTTCTGAATACTTAAAAAAAAAAAAAAAAAAATCATATTTACTTTCAGCATTCAGAATCCTCAAAACAGCATCAGCCATCAATTTGTTTGACTGCTCTCCAATAAGTGGTTTTGTGATCTCTGCTAAATTTAAATGCTTCATTCTTCGTGCGCTTTTCCCCTTTGATATAAAAGATAATATTAAAAGTATTTACATACAGAGGATATAATTCAAGCAGTAGAAACAATCTTATAAAATGAAAAGGAATGACAATTATTCATTGCAAGAACTACATAACACAGATTTTTTTAATTTTATTCTGCAGTTCGCAACTACAAACAAGATACTTAAAATTGCTGGAAGAAACTGCACATATTTTGTTTCCAAATAAATATAGAAAAAAAATTCAGGATAAATACAGAAAAAATAATTTACATCTCTGACTAAGACCAACTAATTAACAGTAAAAAAAAAAAAAAAAAATCTCATTCCATTCTTTGCGATGAAATAAAACTAACACCTTTAAAATGGGTGAGTAGAATAGCTATTGTTCTGTTATGGAGTTCATTCAAAAAAAAAAAAAAAGTTATTTATTGAGATTTATTTCTACTCTTTAATAACTAAAAACACCTTTTTATTATGGTCAACTTATTTGTCCAATACTGTTGAAATAAATGTATGTAGTGGATTTTCTTTTCTTTTCTTTTTTTTCCTTTTAACAGAATTGAGACAATAAGAAAATAAGAGCATATTATTCCTACAATAAATAAGCGTTCTTAACTCAGATTTAAACTATTAAGACATCATGGTCCTAATTACACAGATGGCATGTAGACTGCCTTTAAGTGTAAATTTAGTATTCTGTAAGTAGGCAATGCTTCCACAGAAAAAATATCTTCATTGTGCTTTCCTGAGCAAACTGGTAAATTTACACAATATAAAAACGGGACATTATAAAATAATAAAAAAATGCCTGGAATGCTAAGAATTTCTATGAAATAAGTGAGTGACTTTATAAATTTAAAGAGAAATGGCTAAAGAATACAGTAATAGAGAAAAAAGGAAATTGGTATAAATCCAAAAGCAGGAACTAAATTTATCTTCCAAAGTGATCAATATAAATCTAAAAGGAGGACCGAATTTATTTAAAAGCTACTGCAGCCATTTTTTCCCACATGACTGCTGAAGGTGCTGGTGTAATTCTGCATTTATATAAATTCATTGAACATTAGAGTTCTATGCTGACATTATTCATTTCTGTATCTTTAAAAGGAAATAAAATTTCGAACTGTGATTAGGTATTCTTTTATATAAAGTCACAACCTCAATAATTTTTAGAATGATGGAAAATTTTCTCACAAACTGCATAACTGGCCCATACAATATTTGTCTCAGTATTTTTCTTGAGTACAAAATGCATCAGAAAAATGAATAACAAGAAAATACAAAATTTTAAAAGTTTATATAATAATGGTAGAAGTGCTGTCAATAGAATACATGAATATGGGCTACTGTTCAGGTCTGTAAAAGCTAATATAACTGGTTTAACCAATATTTAGTAACACTCTGATATACGGATGAGTTTCATTTTGGAATGTACAATCTAAATAGGAAAGACAGGGAGGAACAGATGTGCATTATGCTTCTGATAAAAAGCTGCCTAATTGTGATAAAACTGTACCCTGATTAAAAACTATTTCAGGAGAGCACAGAGTCTGCATGCTGTGAGATAATGTACATAAATGTAGAATGTGAGAATTTTGCTACAGACCGTGAGAGGAATAGGTATGATATGAGTCGCTATAAGCAGCTTAATTTGACAAGATTTCAGTGCTTTGAAAGTTCTAGTCCAGGGATGAAAACCGTGGACTGGAAATCAACCTGTGAAGTACATTCAACTGTTATTTGTATCAACATGTCTAGCATTTCAATATGTCTGTTTAAGGGTATTTCTATTTCTGCCTGAGAGAGAGAGAGAGAGAGAGAGAGAGAGAGAGAGAGTATAAGGGGCAGAAATACCTTGATCTGATCACCAATGACCTAAAAATATCATAAATATGATAGTACAGGAACCATTAGCAGTGAGTACCCAGAATCCTAAAATGGATGAAAACAAATGAAATTTCTGTAATCAGCTCAATCAATTCATATTGAGTCTATTACTGAAATATGAATTATATAAGATAAAATACACAGCTGAACTACAGGACACTTTTCAGACTTCATCATCGAAGCGGCAAGCACATTCATCTCACTGAGGTTCTTCATATCAAGATATCCATCTTGGTATCCAGATTTAAAAAAAAAAAAAAAAAAGATTTAGCATGCATTACAAGTGAAGGGGGGAAAAAAGGAAAGCATGGAACAAATATAGAGTGACAGCCAGCTCAGATTCATAATAATTATAAGCTGATTTGTAACAAGAAGTTGGGGAGAGCAGATTCATAAGTAAATACAAAGAGGAACAGAGCAAATTATATAAGACCTCTGCTCAGTGGGAATGGCACAAAAACAGATAATCCAAAAGATTGGTGAGCTTAAATACTTTTTTATCAATATTCACACAGTAAAAAGTCTCTTTCAGGATTAGAATGCTAATATACTTAAAACTGTATATTAAATTGAAAGTAATGATGGAATTTACCTACTTTATTACCCCAAGATTAGAATTACACAAAAAAAAAATAATAATAATAAAATAAAAATAAACTTAGCTGCATTCCTGCTCTGTCCAAATGGTATTCCCAGACTTTCCTCAAAATTATTCATAATTAATTAACTCATGTCACATGCTGCAGTGGATAAATTATACATCACAAAAATGCAATACAGTACATTGTATTATAAAGCACTTAGCTTCATTTATTACTTTTTTATTATTTTATTTTTTCCCCAAGGAGGACCGAGTTAGCTGTAGTACACAAGCAAACCAAAGTGAACCAACTACCACAGTGTAGTCACACTACTCAACAAATTCAAAGTAACATAATCCTTCACAAACATAGTCTCTTAAAAGAACAACACACACCCACACACACATTGTAACTAACGTTCTTTTAACAGCACAACCAAGAACAAACCATTGGATAACCAGTAACAACAATGAGCACTAAACTCCATGTGAATTGTTAATTCACATGGAGTTTAGTGCTACTTACTGAAATCTAATAATAATCTACCCTAACTCAGCCAAAACTGTGCTTCTTATATTTTAACAAAACTTCAAATCCTGTTTGGTTCAATTCATGAAAGTAAAGAAGTTAAAGCTAGAAACTTACTTCCCCAATTAAGGTGAATCTTTGCATGGTGGATTCTCTTGTCCATAAAATCAAATTTGAAAACTAAAATAACAATGTCAAGAGCTGTAATAAGGAGCAATTGAATCTCCTGCTTGTTATGGTAAAAACATCTGAAGGAGTAATTTCAATGATTCAAGGAATGTTGGGAAATTGCCCATATGGGACAATTTATCATTATTTGTTTCCATGACTGAAAGCAATGCATTTTAAATTCCATATTTCTGGAAAAAAAATTCAGATAGAACCTAGATTTCTATAATGATCACACTTTTACTATGTGAATATTAAGATAGTTTATTTAGCTATTAATTAAATGACTATAAATTAAGGAAATTTCCTTAATGTATAGTCATGATTCAGGAACCATGCCGGAACCCATTCTCAGACGATATATATATATATATATATATATATATATATATATATATATATATATATATATATATATATATATATATATATATATATATAGGCTTTTTTTTAAGGACAGAAAGAAAAAGAATAAATCAAATTACAATTATGTTAAAATTAATATTACATAAACAAAATGTCTAGTGAATAATTACAATATACAATTTATGTATACTACATAACATTATCACATGATACCAAGTAGGATTTCCTAAATCCATTGAATTTTATTTTATTTATTTATTATTATATTTTTTTTTATTTATTTATTTTTTTTGTAATTGTAGCCTCGAGGTGGATGGATCCAAACCTCATTCTCAGATGAGAATGAGGTTGAAGAATGCATCGAACTTAACTTGTCACTTCTCAAATCCATTCCAAATTCTGTACACTACTGGTCTCAACGCAAGAAAGATGTCTTTGCTATGATCAGACAACTTGGTAAACCAACTATGTTTCTGACATTGAGTGCGACGGAGGTCTGCTGGCCACATCTCTTGAAAACAATTCACAGACTAAACAGTAGCAAAGATACAGAAGTTGACAATACAATGAAAGAATTGACAGCATTGCAGCTTACAAAGCTAATCCACAAGGATCCAGTCACATGTGTAATATACTTCAATAAGCTAGTTGATGTTATAATGCATATACTGCAATCAAAAAAGTACAATCCTTTTGGAAAATTCAAAGTAATCAATTTCTCCAAGCGTATAGAATTCCAGCATCGTGGCAGTCTGCATGCTCACATTTTGCTATGGCTACAAAACGATCCTAAAGAATTGGTTTCGCAAGATATGTCAAGGACTACAGAAATAATAGATGAATTGTGCAGCATCGATGCTTTGGATCTTCCACCGTCTTACTCAAATCTAGTACAGAAGCATACATTTACTTGTTTCAAGGAGAATGATGATCGATGCAGATTCAATATTCCATACTGGCCCATGGATCAAACTCGAGTTTTAATACCAATGAACACACAAGACAATCTATGTTCAAGTTTCAAATGGCGTTTTCAACAATATAAGAAAGATCTTGAAGAGAAACATTACGAAACACTTGAGCAGTTTCTAGAAGGGCACAAGTTGGATATGAAAACTTACTTGGATGTTATTCGATCAGGATTGACGAGACCTACGGTTCTAATGAAAAGAAATATAACACAACTTTGAATGAATACCTTCAATCCTTGGATAGCTGGTATATTAAATTTGAACAAGGATTTAAAGTTCATACTCGAGGAACATTCATGCGCATCATACGTTGTAGAATATGTTAACAAAACCAACAGAGGCATAAGCCATTTGCATCGAGAGTTGATCAAATTGCAAGAATGGTATCCAGATCAGGGCTACACCGACTTGTTAAAACGCTTTAGCATTAAAATGTTGAAATGAGCTTGCAAGAGGCAGTTGGTATTTGCTTTGCTTGGTATTAACTTCTGTTCACAGAAAATTAATGGAAGCACTGGTTAAAGAAGCACTGCAGGATCATCTAGACAAGACTTCAGTTATAGCACAGACACAGCATAGTTTTGTTAAGGGGAAGTCTTGCCTGACCAATTTGATTGGATAGTATGATACAGTCACAAAAGAACTAGATGCAAGGAATAACTTTGATATTATATACTTGGATCTTAGAAAGGCTTATGATACTATTGCACATGGAAGACTGCTGCACAAATTGGAGCAGTGTGGCATTGGAGGCAAATTGCTGCTATGGATAAAGGGGTGGTTGAGAGGGAGAAGACAGAGAGTGGTAATCAATGGGCACTGCTCATCGTGGACTAATATTATTAGTGGAGTCCCTCAGGGTTCAGTATTGGGTCCATTATTGTTTTCTGTATTTATAAATGATATTGATGATGGTATATCAAGCTTAATGTCCAAGTTTGCAGACAATACGAAGGTTGGCAGGGTTGTCAAGAGCACTACTGACACTATGCTACTGCAACAGGATCTGGAAAGGTTGAGCAGATGGGCTGAGAGGTGGCAAATGAAGTTTAACATTGACAAATGTAAAGTACTACATATGGGAAACAGCAACCCCAGAGCAACTATCAACTCTGTGATACTACACTGACAGTGGTAGAGAATGAAAGGGACCTGGGGGTGGTTGTGCAGGCACAGATATGAAGTTTTCTGAGCAGTGCAGACAGGCTGCAAGAGTAGCTCATGGTGTATTGTCGATGATATATAGGAATTTTTCTAGCAGGGATAAGGAGGTGATTATTCCCTTGTATAAGGCAATGGTCAGGCCACACCTAGAGTACTGTATACAGGTCTGGAGGCCTCATTTCAAGAAGGATGTAGAGATGCTGGAACGAGTACAGAGAAGGGCAACAAGATTAGTGAATGGAACAAAGGGGTACTCTTACGAAGAAAGGCTTAAGTTTTGCAAATTACAGTGTCTGGAGTCTAGGCACCAGCGAGGTGATCTGATAGAGGTGTATAAAGCCTTGAATGGTTTGAGCATGCTCAATGCTGATAGGATTCTTCCTCTTGCTCAGAATAATCACCTGAGAGAGCATAAATTCAAACTGAGGAAAGATGGATGTAGGATAGACGTGAGGAAATTTGCCTTCAGCCAGCGGGTGGTTGGTTGGTGGAACAGACTTCCATCCCTTGTCGTGGAAGTTGATAGCCTAAATAAGTTTAAGGCTCAGCTGGACAGGTATTTCAAATGAACAGAAAGGTGAAGTGGAAGTGGTTATTTTTTATTTATTTATTTATTTATTATTTATGTTTTTTTTTTTGGCTGATGCTGCATAAGCTTGCTTTCTTGCATCAAATGCCTCTACTAATGCTAATGCCATCCAATGTCTGAGGCTAGTAGAGAAGTTGTGTACATTCCAACTACCTGGCCTCACGAGCATCAGAAAAATAAGAAGAGCAAGAAACAAACGCTGAAGGAAATCTCGATGATGATTCTACTGACATATGGAATGAAAATATTATACAAAAATATGAGAAAAGACCAAAAGATGGAGGGCTTGGTCAGCTTTGCTTGGCTGATTTTGCAGCGAAATACAATATTGTGAAGGGACAATGTAAACCTAGAAAACAGATATGAGTCATAAGGTATCGCCACTATGAAATGTCTGAATTGGCACAGAGTATAAACATGAGATGGTTTTACTTTACTGGCCTTTCGAAAATGAAATGGTTAATATCTTAGATTCAAACAAGTTTCTTCAGAAATACGATGAAAATGAAGAGTACTTTATAAATTGCCACAAAAAGTACAAGTCAGACATCGATATTGACAAAACAGAGTATTGTAGAAAACTCTGCATCAAAATGGATGATAAAGAGGATGCTCGAGCGAAATGCGAGGAATATGTTCAAAGTCGAATGGCAGAGGATGTTAGTAACAGACTTCAAGAGAACAATGATGATATTGAAATTATTTCTGCAAACTCGCTATCCCCTGTGGTACGTCGGCGAGATAATGTCATGACCAGTGACAATTACTGCAAGTTTGTTCCAATGACAAATAGAGAACAATGCGAGTTGATTCTTGAAGTTATACATTGAATAACAGATCGAGTTAACACAACACCACTTCAAATATTCTTTACTGGTCCAGCAGGCTGTGGCAAGACGTTTACCTTGAAAATTATGATGGAAACTTAAAATCACTTAAGTCAGGTGCACAACTCACTTAACAATGCATTCGTCACCTGCGCGTCAACTGGGAAGGCGACCGTAGCAATCAATGGTAAAACCTCTATCATAACGTGTTTCAAAACATCCAAACAGTATTCATCGATGAAGTTAGCATGATCGGAGCTGCCATTTTGCACACAATCAAAGCCAGACTGCAAGAGATCACTGGAGAATTCGATCAAGAGTTTGTTGGTTTAGATATATTTTGGGGGAAATTCACATTAGTCGCCGCCAGTGAATGCAAGGCAAATATTCAAGTCTCATAAGAATCGCGTCTGTGGTGCAATTTTGTGGCAGTCTCAGTTTCTTTACACTGGTGATTGATGTTGTATTCTCCAGCATATTAACCAAAATTGAAAAATTTTCTTCAACGTTAGACGTTGAAGAAAAGAAGTTAATCAAAAGTCGATTTAGAACATGAGACTTTGTCATGGAACAAGCACCAATGCTGTTCATTTGTTTCATCGTAACAACGATGTTCAATATAATGCTCAAGCGTTGGAAGGAAACACCACCATCGATTATACAGTCAATGATCACTTCACCGGTTACAAGAGTCATGAACAGTTCACTAGCACGCGAACAAAACTCCATCAAATGAGCATAGCAGAGACCGGAAGTTTGCCATGCATATTGCCATTTATCGACTGGAAAACCTTACATGATCACTACAAACATCGATGTTGAAGATGGTTTGGTCAATGGAGCGATCGGAACTTTACAGCACGTTGAGATGGAAGAAATAGAAATCAAAAGATTGTGGTTACATTTTGGAAGCAAGAATGTTGGAACTAAGAGTCGTCTCAAGTCTCACCCGCACATATTAATGCATATTTTAATATGCATTGTGGCATATTAAAATCTGGCTGGACTCCGATTATGAGACGTCCCGCCACAGTATCTTTCAAAACCAAAATGCTTAAATGCAAAAGAATCAAATTTTCTTTGGTTGAAGCTTGTGTTATGACGGTTCATAAATCTCAGGGTGGAACTTTCAAAGAAATCGCATTCAATTACGATACGAGTCTTGAACAGCAACTGGTATACGGTGCATTGTCGAGAGGTGCATTGTCGAGAGTTAGAAGCATCGATGGCCTGTACATCATTAAGACGACTTTACATTCTACCATGCTGGCGGTTGTAACGCACCTATGATGCAAGATCTTCGAACTGAATTGAAACGTTTGAATAACAATTGTTTGGAAACACTCTCTACAACTGCATTACAATTTTGGGATCAAGTTGTTCGTCAAGTCAGAATGGCATTGTTGAATACACAGAGTTTGAAACTTCATAGCGAAGGCTTTGCGACTAATCACGGAATCAAATGTCTTGGCATTAAATGAAACAAGGCTTTAAAACGATGAAAATGTTGATGTTCAAGGATACAAACGTATCATGCAATTCAAAAGACCTTCTGTGTGACCTGGTGGTGGTGTTGCGATCATGGTTCCCTCTAAGCTGCATGCGTGCTCCACCACGTACTGATTTCTATGAAGTTGCACAGGTGCTTTTACTTCTTGCGCACACAGCAGACATACTAGATGGCGACAGGAGTATTAGTGGAAGAATGGGTATAGGAAGGGGGATAGCTCATGCCATAAGATTCGCTATTGCATAAAATGTTCTCACATCTTTTATTTACAAATGCATAGTGCATAGTGAAAAGTTATTATGTGTCGATTTTTATTTATATGAAAAAAATTATTACATTACGAATATATAAAGGACTGTAGCAGTTGTAGTTTATATCATATGTTTTTAAGGTGAGTTTATTGTTATAAAAATTATATAAATACCAAATAATAGGGAAGGTCAGCATTTTTACATTCCATCCACTCAACCACACACAGTATGTGTGGGGGTAGGTGTATAAGGAATGTATTGTGATCGTGAAAATTTTCGTCGAAGTCAAGTTTTTTACATATTAATTTTTACTAATTAATACGTAAAAATATGTAGGCGGAATGTTGGCGGATCTACCGATCCAGATTTTTTTTTATGTATAACCAAAAATGGTTAGTATTACTTAATATTTTAGTACAACTTAAAATATGAAAAATTACACTTTTTTAAATTTTTATAAACTATTTTAATAATGCATTAAAAATGTGTGATTTTTCCTAATATTTTATAATAACTTCATTTACAAAATACAGAGAATTAATAAAATTCTTTAATTTTAAAATTTTTCAGATAAAATGTCCAAAAGAAAAACTGAAGCCGTAAATACTGTAAATAAAAAACTAGCAAAACATTTAAAAAGGATTGGATTTTAAAACAAACTGATGCTGAAATTCCATCATCGAACAAAAAAACACAAAGCCTAAAACTAGGAGATATTTTTCAATACAATGAAGAAAATGGTGTCGTCTTGTCTACTTTTCGTGCAGAAGCAAAAGTTGCAGGAGAATTTAGTACAGGAAGAAAATGGGAAGAATGGAAACTAGATTATTTAAAATGGCATCTAAGTCAGAAGATACATATAGACAGTTACCAAGTTAGTTAATCTGAAAAAAAGGTGGAATTTTAAGTATTTTGATGGAAACTGTAGAAGTACGTAACATAAAAAAGGAAAGAAGTGAAGGATTGAAATCAAATTTTCTATGGTTAAGGTTTTAATTAATGATGTGATATTAGCCATAAAAATTAATGCATCAATGAACTCTGTACAAGACATTCATGAACAAATGGAAAAATTTATAGATATACCTGAAAATTGGAGAAGCAAAAATTATTCATTTGAATTTATTGAATTTATAAATTCTATTCTCAAAAAATATCCTGAACAAAATAAAAGAATCTACTTTCCACACATTATTTGTAGACGAAAGTACTGATATTTCAGTACAAAAAGTATTAATTTTGTATTTTAAATTTCGAGTGAAAAATGAAACATATTACAAAACAGTATTTGCAGGTATTTTGAAGCTTACAAACTGTGACAGTATGTCCATTTTAGAAAATATAAAAAATTTTTATGACGAATATAATCTTGATATTCAAAAGATGGCAATGTTTACGTCAGATGGAGCAAGTGTTATGCTTGGAAGGAAAAATGGAGTAGCAGCAATTCTCAAAAAAGAAATATTATATCTATATCTGAACAACATTGTGTTGTACACCGAGAAGATCTAGGATTGGACAACGCCTGGAAAAATGTATCTATTACATGAAATATAGAGACGTTGCTTAGAACCGTATACACAATGGCAGGTCTAGCATAAAAAAAGGAAAATTAGAAGAACTAGCCCAGGCTACAGAACACGATATTGCATCTTTTAGACCATTAAATGAAGTCAGATGGTTATCCAGACATTCTGCAATTGATGCTTTAGTAAAAAAATTATTAAATATTAATTGAATATTGCAATGAGCAGGTTAACAAATGTAATGATCCTATTAGTAAATGCTGTTTACAAATTTTGACAAATTCACAATATCATGTGGCATTAATTGCACTCAATGACGTATTAGGAGAGCTTGCATCACTTTGCAAATATCTACAAAAAAGTTGCTTAAACATTATTGATGCACCATCAATATGTTAAAGCTAAAATAAAGAAATTAAGAAGCCAATATCTTGGAAAAAATATTTTCTGGAGTGAAAATGTGAAAGAAGTATTATCAAAAATTCAGTGATGTTGACACTGCAGCTATAATTTGCTTTATCAAACATGTATGTGATCACTTAGATAACAGATTTCCTGATGTTGAATTAAACAATTGGTGAGTATTTGATATTAATGCTATCACAAATGAAAGCAATAATTTTGACTTTGGGAAACTTTGAATATTCCGAATTAAAATTTATAATTGCCAAAAAAACTGAAACTGGAACATTTAAAACTTTCAGTGATACTTTAAACTTCATACTTACAAATTTAGAGTTTTGTAAAATATTCATTCTCTATGATATTATGGGAACATTTCAAGCATCAAGTGCAGACTGCAAGCGAAGATTTAGCACTATGAATTCAATTAAAGCAAAAAATCGAAATAGAATACATGAAGATCTGACCTTATGAGAATCAAATTGCATTTAGCTAATGGTGCAACAATAAATGTAGATGATGTCTACAAAGTATGGACTTCTACAAAGAACAGAAGAGAAAAATTCGAAGAAAAATGAATAACTGTAAATTGTAAATTTATTGTTAACATTTTATTTATTATTATGTATGTCCCTACTTATAATTAAAACAATTTGTAAAAATAGTGCACATATTTAATCATGTCTGAATTTTTTTTTACTCAGCTACATTTCTGCCCCGCACAGCTATAAGAAAAATTAGAGGGAACATTGGTTGCGACATACAATAAAGTCGAATCGATATGCCACATATGCCACATAGTCTCATTACCATGGATGCAGACTCACTACGGCAAATGACTGGTACAGATAATTGTGGCGAAATTTGTGCAGCTGAAGTTGAAATAAATGGACAGAAGACTTTTCCTGTAACATTCTACATCTCACCTAATTCAACATTGGAGCAGATTAAAGTTTTCTTAATATCCAATCTAGCGATTTGTATGCCAAATCTAGCGATTTATATGAAAAAGTTTGGAGACATACCTAAAGTTGCAAGGAAATTCAACTTTCAAAAGATCCCAATAATTTTAGTGGGTGATTTCAACACCGACGTTAAGAAACCTGAAAATGCTCCTTTCCTCGACTTCACTGAATCAACATTCAATCTTAAACTCGCATCAGATCCTACAAAATCTACTATGCATGGCCAATCATGTATCGACTTAGTCTTCAATCGCAATGTTAATAGTTTGAATTGTTTCAACTATTTATCCTACTTTAGTTACCACAAACCTTTATTGTTGATTGTAAATGAAAATACCGAATAAAATAAAACTGATTTTATTAGGCTTAAATTTTATTTTTTTTTTCATTTCACATGACGTTATTCACAGATCCACCTTCGGCTGCATGGAGCCAACGTTGACTTTTTTTTTTTAATAATAAAGAAAAGTATGGATCAATCACCTGTCTCCCAACCATGTACAAGATCCTTGCAAGCTGCATAACTAAAAAGATATACTATTTGGAGAGACTGAATCATGCCCGAGCAACAGAAGGGATAGAAAATATCTATCCTGCAACCGTCCTTCTTCTAAATAAAGTTATGACCCCCCCCCTTGTGTGTGGTCTCAGCAAAAGTAAAAATGCCAATCACATTTGCCAATCCTTTGTAGAAAGGATAGATGGAACAGGACCAGGGTATGTCTGCCAGGGGCAAAGGTTGATGACGTTGTAGAGTAGATATCACCTTTTAAGGGCACAAAAGGTGATATAGTTGTACATGCTGGCACTAATGATATTAAGAGTAGGACACCGGCAGAATTACTTAACAGGTACAGGTCACTGATGAAAAAAAGCCGTGAATTAGGGCTGAATTTGAAAGTGTCTGCAATTCTTCCCAGACACGATAGGAGGGAGTATACGATGAGAGCCTTGTCGATCAATTCGGCCCTGGAAAGATTGTGCAAGGCTCAAGGGGTAGAACTTTTTTCAGCCTGGACTGTACTTGTTAACAGGACAGACTGCTTCTACAGGGATGGGATACACTTAAATAGAAAGGGTGCAAGAATATTTGCTGATGCTATCGAGGCAGTGTTAGGTGGGTCGGAAAACTGATAGCTTGGGGGGATACAAGGACTAATAGTTTAACAGTAGCCGTAGGCAGAATTGAAGGTGATTCTTGCACAACTTCTATTAGAATAAGTTGTGCAATTCTAATAGAATAAGTTGTGCAACCGAGGGGTGTTGGGGGTTTCAGGAACGGATATCAGTCATCGTGAAACAGGTGGGTATATGGGATGTGTTAGAGTGGCTGGGAATAGAAATAGGTGCATGTATACTTGCATCTATACCAATGCTAGAAGTATAGTAAATAAATTTGATGAATTTGAAATGTTGGTCAAGACATCAAAAGCGGATATTGTTGGGATATCAGAGACGTGGTGTCACACAGATATAAGGAATGCCGAACTGGAATTTGGGGAGTACAATGTGTACAGAAAGGATAGACAGGATAGGAAGGGAGGAGGTGTTATGCTGTTAATAAACAAAAACATAAAATCAAAAGAAGTGCATCCAGTTGATATAGATGAACAGTGCACTGTTGAGTCAGTATGGTGTGACATAAGCACTGCGAAAGCAAAAATAAAAGTAGGAGTGTGTTATAGGCCTAATGACACGAATGAGTACAATGAACAATTGTACAGAGAAATAGAGTGGGCTAGTAAATCGGAATGTCTTATAATGGGGGATTTTAACTTCCCAGATATTGACTGGAACTTGTGGATTGGGCACTCACACACTAGTCAGACTTTTGTGGATTTATTGGATGATTTTTTTCTGCAGCAGCATGTTCAAGAGGCAACCAGAGAAAGTAATACTCTTGATCTGGTTACCAGCGTGATCATTCATGTATCAGGAATTTGCTGATAGAAGAACCACTAGGTGGCAGTGATCAGAGTGTACTGACGTGGGATTTACTTAAAGATTTGATTACCATCAGGGGTAAAGGAAAGGGTTTTTGCTTCCGTAAAGGCGAGTACAGTGGTCTCAGACAGTTTTTATATTCTGTACAGTGGGATCAACTGACGATGTTACCAACAGTAAATTCTAAGTGCGAAGCATTCAAGGAATTAATCGTGGAAACTACTAAAAATTTCATACCTATTAAGAAATATTGTTCAAGGTTTAGGCCTAAATGGTTGTCAAATGAACTAATGAGACTCGTAACAGAGAAGAAAAATGCATGGGATGCATATAAATTATCAAGCGACTCAGAAGTCTATGGCAGATATAAGTTAATCTGTAATCAGGTGACAAAGGAGGTTCGGCAGGTGAAGGCAGATTACGAGAAATCCTTGGCAAAAGATACTAAGAAAAACAGCAAGGATTTCTTTACTTATATAAACTCTAAAAGGAAGGGAATGAATCTGATTGATCCACTTGACATCGATGGTTCGACTGTTGATGATCCTGCTCAGATAGTAAACAAACTGAATGAGTATTTTGCATCTACATTCACACGTGAGGAATTATTAAGGTTTGAAAATGGCAGAAGGTTATCAAATTGTAGCAGGGTGCTTAATGATCTTGTAATAACTGAGAGCAAATTGGAAGAGAAATTGTTGAAGTTAAACGTAAGAAAAGTACCTGGGGTGGATGGGATCTATCCAGTTATATTAAAGGAGGCGGCAAAGCAACTAAGGAAACCCTTAGCCATAATTATGAGACCATCCTTGGACTGAGGGGAGGTTCCCACGGACTGGAGATGTGAAAATGTATTCCCAATTCACAAGGGGGGGGGGGATCGAAGGGTGACACGAGTAATTACAGATCAGTTAGTTTAACTTCTGTTCCGGGTAAAATAATGGACTCGCTGGTTAAAGATGCATTGCAGGATCATCTAGACAGGACTGCAGCAATAATTCAGACACAGCATGGGTTTGTTAAGGGAAAGTCTTGTCTGACAAATTTGATAGGATATTATGATGTGGTTACAAAGGAACTGGATGCAAAAAATAATTTTGATATCATATATTTGGATTTCAGGAAAGCTTTTGACACTGTTGCGCATGGAAGACTATTGTACAAATTGGAGCAGAATGGTATTAAGGGTTACTTGCTACAATAGATAAAAGAATGGTTAAGTGCGAGAAGACAGAGGGTGGTAATCAATGGATGCTGCTCTTCTTGGACTAATGTTATTAGTGGAGTCCCACAGGGTTCGGTGTTAGGTCCACTGTTGTTTTGTATATTTATCAATGATATTGATGAAGGTATATCAGGCTTAATGTCGAAGTTTGCAGATGATACAAAGTTGGCAGGGTTGTTAATGACAGTAATGGCAGTGTGCTACTGCAACAGGATCTAGATAATTTGGGCAGATGGGCTAAGAAGTGGCAACTGAAGTTTAACCTTGACAAATGCAAAGTACTGCATACGGGTAGAAGTAACCCCAGAGAAATGTACCAACTGTGTGGTACTACACTTAAGGTGGTAGAAAATGAAAAAGACCTGAGAGTAATTGTGCAGTCAGATATGAAGTTCTCTGAGCAATGCAGACAGGTGCCAGGGCAGGTCATGGGGTTTTGTCAATGATATATAGGAATTTTGCTAGCAGGGAAAAGGAGGTGATTATCCCTCTGTATAAGGCAATGGTCAGGCCACGCCTTGAGTACTGCGTACAGGTCTGGAGGCCTCATTTCAGGAAGGATGTAGATTTACTTTAGCGTGTACAGAGAAGGGCAACAAGATTGGTGAGGGGAATGAAGGGATCCTCTTACCAAGAGAGGCTTAAGTTCTGCAAATTGCAGTGGCTGGAGACAAGGCATCTGTGCGGTGATCTGATTGAGGTATATAAGGCCTTGAATGAGTTGAGGACACTGAATTCTGATGGGATCCTTCCACTTGTTCAGATTACGAACCTAAGGGGGCATAAATTCAAATTAAGAAAAGACAGATGTAGAATAGATGTGCGGAAATTTGCCTTTAGCCAGCGGGTGGTTAATTGCTGGAACAAACTTCCATCTGTCGTTATGGAAGTTGATAGGTTGAATAAATTTAAGGAGGAACTGGACAGGCATTTGGAGGGAATGGTGTGATTTTTTTTTTTTTTTTTTTTTGGCTGATGCTTCATAAGCTCATACATTTGCTTTCTTGCATCACATGCCACTACTACTACTACTACATTCAGCTTACTCCATCCATTCAAGGGTTTAAACACCTCAATTAGATCACTTCCTTTTCTTCCCTTCTCCAATCTGGTTACCCTTCTCTGCACCCATTCCAGCAGATCTACATTCTTCCTGAAGTGAGGCCTCCAAACCAGTATACAATACTCAAGATACAGACTAACCATGGCCTTGTACAAAGTATTAATCACATTGTTATCCCTACTAGCAAAGTTTCTGTATAACATTGACAAAACCCCATGAGCAATCCTGCACTGCTCAGAGAATTTCATATCTGCCATTTACCCCCAGGTCTTTTTCATTTTTCACTACCCTGAGTGTAGTATCACAGAGTTCATAAGTTACTCTGCAATTACTGCTATCCAGATGCAGTACCTTGCAAATTTCAATGTTAAACGTCAATGGCCATTTCTCGGGCCACTGACCTAATTTCCTTAGACCTTGTTGCAGTAGCTCACCCTGATTACTGTCATTAAACCCCTTACAACCTTAGTATCATCTGCAAACTTTGATATTCCACTTGATATACAGGCACCTCCGTAGCCAGGTGAGAAGGAGCAGCAGTGCATAGCACATGCTTCTTGATTAGACCGGGGTTCGAGCCCGTCACCACCAAATACAGAGGATGCGGAAAGGTCAGGGAATGACCACCGCATATTCCTGGAGCAATATGGCCTTAGTTGCTAATGCTCCTAAAAACCAAATAACAAACAACAAACAAACAAAACTTGATATACATCCATCAATATCATTAATCTTCTTTGTCTTCACCTTTTCCCACATTATATGGGGTAGGCATTCAATGTTCCCAATTCACACTTTACATCCTCTTCTTCTCCTCTAGTTGGATTAACTTCCTAACCAGAACACATCTACTGGTTTTGGCATAGTTTTCACGACCGGATGCCCTTCCTGACGTCAACCCTCCCCATTTATCCGGGCTTGGGATTTTTTTTTTTTTTTTTTTTGGTTAGTTGTTGGCGCATCGGCTTCTGTGGCCATAATGCACCTCTCAAAGTGTTTGCATTTTACTATACATGCAAGTGAGAAAGGAATGACAAGTTACGAATCTTTAAAAATAGGAATGAAGAGAAGATTATGAAAATTAATTTTTTTTTTATATGATTGAAGATTTCATGGAAGTGTAAACACATTTCACCATAAAAACCCACAGAATTCCAGCTGTCAGTATTATCGCAAATTCAATAAGATCGAGTTTACTATCCATTTATGATAGATTGCGCTAACAGAAAAGCCCAATAAACAGGTGACTGCTAATTGTTTTTATTATTTTATGGTTGTGACCTCCAGAAATCAGACCGAACCACGTGGTACAGTCAGAGACAATCGTAGGGTGATCTCCGGTGCTGTGGTCTCCTGCCCCGATTAAACGGCACGTTGTCCCAATTAATCGAAGTAAACCCTGGCTATTTTCTCGATTGGGTTCTGTTTTTTAGGATTTTCCCCAAATAAACGGCTGCCCCGATTAACCGGTGGCCCAAATAACTGGAATCCACTGTATATGATATCAAAAATTATATATTTTTTCATCCAGTTTCTTGGTCACTGCATCACAGTATCCTATCAGACTGTTTAGCCAAGACGGCCCCTTAACAAATCCATGCTGTGATTGCAGTATAATTGCATTCCTGCCCGATGGTCCTGCATTACGCTTAACCAGTGACTCCATTGTTTTCCCTGGAACAGATATTAAGCTAACATGTCTGTAATTACTCATGTCGCCTTTTTATCCCCATTTATGAATTTGGGATACATTTGCACTTCTCCAGTCCATAGGGAACTCCCCTGAATCCAAGGATGTTCTCCTAATTATGGATAAGAGTTTGCTTACATCCTTTGCTGCCTCCCTTAATATAATTGGATAGATTCCATCCACCCTGGGTGCCCTTTTTTTTTTTTTTTTTTTGTCTCAGCAATTTAACTTCCACTTATCACAGTCATTTATTATTATTATTAGCCATATGGTGCAAGGAAGCCTTGGCACCATATAGCTAATATTCCTGAGGCTTATGCTGCACCAGCCAAAAAAAAATTCTAAATTACCCAGAGAGAGAGAGAAAGAAAGTAGAAGGGAATTCACAAGAAAGAGAAAAATGATGATATCCAGCTCAGGACCCTGAGTGTGCCAAGCCCATACTCACCAGATGTGAGCCCCTGGGGTTTAGCTCTTCTTTAGAATTTGATAAACTTCTGGCATGCCCTACCCTAGAGAATTCCTCATGTGCAAATCTAGATGCAAAATACCTATTCAATTTATCAACAACCTGAGTGTGGTCATCAACAATTAACCCGCTAACATCAAGTGGCTCAATGTGATTCAATCCCTTTCTTCTACTGTTATTATAAGCATAGAAGTCTTGGCTGCTTTCCTTTGCATTCTTTGCCAGAGACTTCTCACAATCTGCCTTAGCTTGCCTAACCTCCTTTGTGAATTTATTACAGAGTAAATATCTAACATGTCCTTCTGAATCAACTGGTAAGTAATATGCATCCCATACATATTTCATTTCTGCCACTTGTCTCAATAGGTCATTTGACATTGATTTTGGTCTAAGCCTTACCAGTATTTCTTCATTGGTATAAAAAGACTAGTAGCCTCTTTGATTATATCTCTGAATGCTTCTCATTTAGAATTTGCTGTTGGTAATATCATCCATTGGTCCCACTACATAGAATTTAAAAACTGTCCGAAACCAATGTAGTCACCCATATTAAAGCAAAAGCTTTCCCATTAGCCTTGATAATAATTATGTCTTTAATTAACACATTAGTACACTGTGATCACTACACCCAGTGGGTCTTTTACCTGCACATTCATAATACAGGTAAAATCTCTTCTGATAACCAGATCAAGAGTATTATTTCCTCTTGCTGCTTCTGTAACATGCTTCTGTAAAAAACAGTCATCCAATAAATTCAAAAAGATTTTGCTAGTGTGCAAGTGACCTATGCACCCTTTCAAGAAGCTCGATGTCTTTCTTTAGGTGCGGTCTCCATACTTGAACACAGTATTCCAAGTGTGGTCTAACAAAAGCCTTATATAATGGGATTATCACGTCCCTATCTCTACTTGCAAAAGTTCAATAGATCATCGATAGGACACCATGGGCCTACCTTGCAACCTGTTTACAATGCTCAGAGAATTTCATGTCTGACCGTATCGTAACGCCCATGTCCCTTTCCTACAGTACTGGGTTTAGTTGAACTCCACCAAGTGAATAAGTTATTTTGGGATTACTGTTTCCCAGATGTAATACCTTACACTTTGTTGGATTAAAGCATAGCTGCCATTTTCTGACCATTCCAAGTCTATCTAGGTCTCTCTGAAGAAGCTCAGCTTGACAGTGATCATTAACTACGCTACCAATTTTAACATCATCAGCAAATTTAGACATCACACCCTCTATCCCTTCATCGATGTCATTTATGAAAATTAAAAACAACAGTGGTCCTAATACTGATCGTCGGGGAACCCCACTTCTTACATCAACCCAATCTGAGGAATAGCTATTTATCAAAACCGTCTGCCTCCTGCCCTGAAGCCATCCTGCTATCCATCTAAGGATTTTTCCAGCTTATAAAGCAACCCTTCATGTGGGAATGAGTCAAAAGCTTTGCTGAAATCTAAATAAACAATGTTTAAATTATTCCCTAAATCCAGCTCGTGAGTGACCCGTTCAAAATAGCGAACCACATTTGTTAAACATGATTTTCCCTTTACAAAACCATGCTGAGTATCCTTGAGAATTTCAATTCGATACAAATGATCCTGAATTCCACCCTTGATCATTGCCTCCATGATTTTCCCTGCCACTGAAGTCAGACTGACAGGTCGATAATTTCCCACTTCATTCTTAGAGCCACCCTTATGTATGGGAGATACATTGGCACTTTTCCAATCCAAGGTAATTTCCCCAGAGTCTAGTGATGCTTGCATAATTAGCCTCAATGGTTCAATGCACTCACTTGCCGCCTCCCTTAAGATTATAGGGTATATTCCATCAACTCCAGGGGCCTTACTGGCCTGTAGGCTCGAAAGTTTTTTCATTAAATAATCTTGTGAAATTTCAATATCATTAATTACATATTTTTCAACTACGCTCCCACAATATCCCATTGCTACAAAAGGTTTTTCATTTGTAAATATTGATGCAAAATAACTGTTGATTTCATCTGCAATGGCGGCTGGTGTATTTAATACTATCCCCTTTCCCTTACGTAAAGGTCCGATCTGGTTTATCCTTCTCTTCTTGGCATTTATATATGTGAAGAATTCCTTATCCCCCCCCCCTTTGCTCTGTTTGCTAGTGATTTCTCATAAACTGCTTTTGCCTGTCAAATGTTTTCTGTGGCTCTATTACAGATCATCTTGTAGCTGTTATAGGCGTCAGTACTTTTTACTGCTCTGCAACCTTTCCATGCCACCTTTTTCTGCTCAAGTAATGTGGCAACTTCACTATTCATCCAACTTGGAACCCTCCTCGTGGAATATTTTTTTAATAGTAAATACGCATTCAAGGCATCTGTGATTAATGTTTTTAAAAGCATACCACAGTTCAATTGCATTCATTCTCTGTGGGATATCTACCCAGGTAATAGAGGCCATGTAGTGCGGCATCGTAATTTCCTTTTCTGAAATTAAAACCCATTCCTTTGCCTTTTACTACTGCTACCTCTCTCATCATCATCCACCGTATATCTCCATGGTCACTTCCTGCTACTGGTTCCTCTACTGTCAGCCCTGTTATGTCATCTGATTCGTGGGTGATGATGAGGTCTAGGATATTCTTTTCTCTAGTACTTTCCCTGATATGTTGATACAAATAACAGTCATCTAGTTGATTTAAAAATTTTGTTCCCCATGTCGAGTTTCCTTCCCATTTACTCCAATCAATTAGAGGCAAATTGAAATCACCCATAATAAGACATTGCCGCTTACTTGCCCATTCCATTTGCATGTAGAGGCTTTAGTCATAATCTTCACAATCACCTGGTTTGTAGATTACTCCTACTCACATTATACTTTTGTTTCCAACTATCTCACACCATACAGATTCTATACATGTGAAACGTCTGAACCCGGGAAAGCTATTTTTGCACTCAGGCTGCTTCTGATAAGAAATATTACCCCACCACCCCTTCATCTACCCTATCCTTCCTAAATACATTATACAAGCCGTACTGAAACTCATCATCCCCAATTTCCGGGTGGCACCACGTCTCTGTAAGCCCTATTATGTTCCACGTTACTTGTTTTAACCAGCAGTTCAAATTCGCTCATTTTATTGACGACATTTCTAACATTACTATATAAACAATTAAGACTTACTGTTCTTGTATATTTAACTACCCTAACACAACCCTTGAAGTTTTTGAGGCTCTCTTCCTTGGCATTAGCTACCCGCTCACTTGAAACGTTTCTGCCCCCAGAAGATCTAGATAATATGTTCAGTTGGGGTTACAGATTGGGGTAACAGATTACGCGATCAATTGGGATAATGATTATGAACAGCCACCAACACCACCTAAAGTTACCCATCATGAGACTGACCATAGCCCGCAAAGAGGGATGGGGGGACTGGACTGCATAACCTCACTAAACAAGAGAAGGTAGCAATAAAGAACCTACAGATTACTTCTAGGAAAACACCTTACCAATCTACCAAGCCATAGGAAAGGTACACAAATTGCACACAACACTCAATCTTAACAAGGAAATCCCACTCACATAGACAGAAAGATGGATGAAGAAGGTACTTGATGGCAGACACTGACTTCCAACACTTGACTCACAAACAGGAAGCCCTTCCCCATAACCAAACGATTCATGCTCTCCATCCAAGGCCAGGTAATCTACACCAGGAAATACATCACCAAGGACTCCAGGGTGACAGATGACATGTTGATGATGTCAACTGGCCTGAGAAACAATCCAGCACATCACTGCAGGATGTGAACTCTAGGCCATACTACAGACTCCTACTGACAAACTATACTGGGACTGTGAAATAATAATGGACTAGACAATTCAGCACAACAGAACAGACAACCTCATTGACAAGAATGAAATGGCTATCTACCTGATCGACATAGCGGTGCCCAACACCAGAACCTGCAGAAAAGCTACAAGGAAAAGATCAGGAACACAGACCTCAGACGGGAAGTCAAAGAAATGAGGTATATGGCACAAGTAATGACTATCCAATCACTGTGTCAACCACCAGTATGATGACAAAGAGCCTCCATAAGAACCTAGCAGCAATCGGCCTCCCAGAGAACACTTACATGGAACTCCAAAAAGCAGCGATCCCGAATACCTGTAGGATAGTAAGACAGTTTCTCAACGAACCTTAATATAATCACGAGGCAACCAACCAACACACAGTGCACACTTAGTACCAATATTATCTGTCACAGGCAGAATCCCATAAAAGGAGAAAAGTGTTTTTTTTTTTTTTTTTAAGTGACTGTTTGTCACTTTATAAAAGTGGTAGCAGTGGTAGCATCCCAGTTTACAAACTGGGATGCTACCACTGCTACCATCCCAGTTTACAAACTGGGATGCTACCACTGCTGCATTAAGTTGCACATTGTTAAATTCAGTGTTGTCACTAACTGAAAAAAATAAATAATATATCTATGTATCTGAAAAATAACACAAGCTTTTCTAAAAACCAGAAAAGAAACTAAACTTCTAAAAAAACTAGAATACACATAATTGGATAAATCAGAAAAGATGGCAAGTTGATTTATCACACATGTATGTGCTTTTGACTGCTATAAGTTCCAACTGACATGCACATGAGAAAGTAACATACTTAAAAGAACAAGTGAAAATACCAGAGATAAAATTAGTATTTTGGCTTCATATTGAAGAATGTATATTAAAAAAATATGCTGATCAACTATCACTTCCTCTCTCTCTCTCTCTCTCTCTCTCTCTCTCTCTCTCTCTCTCTCTCTCACACACACACACACACACACACACACACACACACACACACACACACACACACACACACACACACACACACACACAATTAACTTACTTGTGTTCCTGTAGGAAACAATAAGATTGGAGCCTTCTTTTTCTTTGGATCCCGTTCTACTGTGCCACCTATAATATTTTATCAAATTTTATTTCTTTCAGATGAAAAAATAAAAAAATATATATTCTTATTATGTCAAGTATATGTTTCAATCTTATCATAATAATAAAAAATTTATCATTAAGGCGTTCAGCTGACTAGTGTAAAAAATTAATATCAGTCAGTGGAACTTAATCCTGTCTCCTGCACAGATAACTTTTTATCTGAAATTTGCCATTTATTTCATTTTTGCCATACCATCTTTAAAAACACTATTTTTTTATTATAATTATTATTATTTATTTATTATTATTTTATTTTTTGTGTAATTAAAGTTGGTTGCTACCTTGTAGCTGGTGTCTTTTTCGAAATTGTCAAACTTTTCAATAAATATTTGTGTATGCACCTAATTCGTTATATATAATTAATAAATTTAAGACTTTTAATAGGTTTAGTGGGCAATGAATGTGATCAAGCCTATTAATACTTTTAATAAGCTTCATAGCCAATGAGGTAAACAATGGATTTGAAAGCGTTGTATAGTGAATTTAAAATCAGCGTCAGTATGGAGGACTGGAAAGATCAGACTGGAGGTGATCCTAACAAAAATCTGCTTATTTGGTATATCAAAATGACCATGAATCCAAAAGATTATTTGTTGACTCACTGAATGAAGTTGTACTAACTTAGTCCAAATAACAAGGGTTGCTTGTACATGAAAGGAAATTTTCAATATCAAGACATAACATTAAATGTTCATTCTTAAAAAGCACATTTTGAATGTTTGTTTTCAGCTCTGTTCATCAAATCAAGTAATGACCTAGCAAAAGTCATTATTTTTGACTTCAATATTTTGGGTCTCTAGTAACCATATGTCAGTCTGTCATTAATTAATTTTTTCTGATATTTTTCCCAAGCAACTAGTCAGAGTGATAGGAAGGTTATTTGTGGTCCTACCCTGCTTTTTTTTAGGAAGGCAAATAGCAATAGAACAGCCAGCAAGGTAGCAGTCCACAGAAAAAATCCTATTGAATAATTGAAAAAAATGAAGTTTGGGAAACTTTACTCAAATGATTAATCATGGAATAATAAATTCTGTCAGGACCTGCAGCACTACTTCTTGACTGCATATGTATAACTGCATAGGCCAGTTGTGGTAAGAGATAAATTATATGAAAATCAGTGTGCTGTATTAAAATTCAAATTGTTTTTCTATCTGAACTTCATGCAAATGAAAAGCTGGCTCATACGAGGTTACATGTGAGCATGTTTCAAACAATGTGCCTAGAGCATTAGCAATTTCCTGGGTTTGATTACTTTTTCCCCCTTTTATTTACTTTGATCTGATTCAGTTTTAAATGGTGCATAGGCAATTTAGGCCATGACCGTAAAAGCCCAAAAATAAAATGCATTAAAAAGCAGAGGCATACAAACAGGTTACCATTTGAAAAAGCATAAACATGTATAAAGCAATAGAAGGTTGTACTGCTTTGATTAGTAAAACAAGAAAATTAAACCACAAACGTATATGATTACTAATTTATAAATAAGGACTGTTCACAATAAAGAATGATCATAATTTTTCATGAACAACTATACTGGTTGCTATTTCTAGCTGAGCTGTGGAATTTAAGACCAAACCAACCTGCATCACATAGCAACTGCACAGTTGACTCGTGTGTCTGGTGTCACCTTGGCTTTTAGTAAAGTTTATGACTGTTCAGTTTTGCCTACATAACAATGGATGGGACATATGAGGAACAGTATGCTGCTCTCAAATTTTGTTTCCATCTCAAGAAACATCTGCTGAAGCATATGAAATGTTAAAAGAGGCCAATGGTTAATCTGCACTTCCATACAACACAGCTTGCAGGAGGTTTAGAATGTTTAAAGATGAATGTGATTCGATCTCAAAAATCGGCAGTCCTGGAGCTCCAATGACTGATCTCACCACAGAAACCAAAAACACTGCTTCTGTAATCATGAAAGAAAATTGCCGCATAACAGTAAAGCAAATGACAGAGATATTGAGAATATCAATAGGAAGCATATATGGTATTTATTCTCCACTGCCTTTTACATATGGCACGTGTTTGTGCAAACTGGGTTCCAAGACTACTCACACATTAGCAACAAGTTCACATGGTGATTTTTCAAGAGCTGCAACATATTGTTAATGAATATTAGTATTAGCAATGGCCACATGGTGCAAGAAAGCCTATGGCTTATGCTGTACCAGCCAGAAAAATAAAATAAAAAAATAATAATAATTAATAAAAGAAAAGGAAATAGACAACCTATGCATTTCCCTCCTCTCATAGGTAATTCCAGCTGACCTTTGAATTTCCCCAAACTATCAGCTTCTACCACCAATGTAGGTAACTTATTCCAGTAATTTATAACTTGCTGGCTAAAATAAAACTTTCTGCAATCCAGTCTAAACATCTCCCCCATAACTTGAACTTATGGCCCCTAGTTCTAGAATTATATATAATGATGAAAATTTTGCCCTCCTTCATTTCACTTATGTCTCTCAGAGCCTTAAATATCTCAATCAAGTCTCCTGTAAGGTGCCTAGTTTCCAAGCTCTGCAACCTACAAATTCGGTCTTTCCTCATATGGACGCCCTTTTGCCAATCTCAAAAGACGAGTTACCCATCTTTGGACCCTTTCATGAAGCTCAATGTCTTTCTTTAGTTGCGATCTCCATAGTTCAACACAGTATCCCAAGTGTGGTCTAACAACAGAATTATATAATGGGATTATGACGTCCTTATCTCTATTAGTAAATGTTCAATAAATCATTGATAGGACACCATGAGTCTTCCATGCAACCTGTCTACAATGCTCGGAGAACTTCGTGCCTGACCATATCATAACATCAAAGTCCCTTTCCTCCACTACTGGCTTTAGTTCAACTCCACCAAGTGTATAAGTTATTTTGGGGTGACTGTTCCCCAGGTGTAATACATTATACTTTGCTGGATTAAAGCATGGCTGCCATTTTTCTGACCATCCCTGAAATCTATCTAGGTCACTCTGAAGAAGTTAGACGGACCTGCCGGTAATTTCACACTTCACTCTTAGAACTATCCTTATGTATTGGAGATGCATTGGCACTTTTCCAATCCAACAGAATCACTACTGAGTCCAGTGATGCTCTCATAATTAGCCTTAATGGTTCAATGCACTTGCTTGCCGCCTCCCTTAAGATTATAGGGTATATGCCATAAACACCAAGGAGCCTTACTGGCATGTAGGATCGAAAGTTTTTTCATTAAATAAACAAGTGAAATTTCAATATCATTAAATTAGATATTTTTTGACTTCACTCCCCTACACTTTGACAGAGTAACCTAGCAAGAGATAATTCTCTTCTACACTTTGACAGGGTAACCAAGCATAGACACCTCCTTTCTACCAGATGCTGTCAACAAGAGGATGAGAATTCTTCTCATCCTGGAGGATGTGGAACAGAGGAGCACTAGTAATAATCGTTCCCAGTGTCAGCGATAATCTTACCCAAAAGTGGGTTTGCATGGTGGAATCCCACACTAGGCACAACGAGCTACATGTCTGCAAAAGGAGTCACTCGGAGAGTTGGAGGGAGGGATCGCAAGCCGGAGCAGAGAAGCCTCAGCATCAGCAATTATCCTACCCCAAGCAATTTATGTAGAAAATGCCACACTAGCACATAGAACCTGATCAGCATGAATAGATGGTGAATGAGTCCCAGGCTGGGTTAGTGCAGTGGTTTTCAATTGTGGTGATTTTTTGTTATTTTTTTTTTTAGGAGCATTAGCAACTAAGGCCATATTGCTCCAGAGATATGCGGTGGTCATTCCCTGACCTTTCCGCATCCTCTGTATTTGGTGGTCACGGGCTCGAACCACGGTCTAATCAAGAAACGTGTGCTACGCACTGCTGCTCCTGCCCACCTGGCTATGGAGGCACCTTCAATTGTGGTGCTGAAACAACATTTCAGGAGTGCCACGTAATTTGGGTTTAAATTACTTAAACTTATTTTTTTCAAATTTATATATTAATTTCATTATAAAAATGTACGTCCTTATTTTTGTGTTCCATAAACCACAATGACAGTATTTACATATGCCAACTGATCATTCTATTTACAATTCCAAAATAAAAAAATAAAAAATACAAAAACCTTGCATTATAAAAGATAACAGTTATTTTTTGCTTCGTCTGCCCTAACTAGCCTAGACCTCATGAAACACGATATTCCATTTGTTTGTTTTTTTTAGCGATTGCTCTTCCTCTATTTACAAAAGCGAGTTTACAAAAGAGCCTCTCTCTCTATTTATAAAAGAGCATCACAGTTTTTCATAAAGCTTTATCGAGAAAGCAAAAAAAAAATGCACACAACTGTTTCTTGGCATAAGGAACAATAACAAAAGAATCACAACATTTTGACAAGAAGAAGTTAATTTAGAATTGTAGGGTAAGCACACGGCAGAAGTAGTGCAGTGAAAAAGGTTAAAGAAGAAAAACTAATCTTAGAAAAAACTGGTATTAATTTTCATTACAATAATATGACAAAAGTGATTACTTAATAATCAGCTGAAATGTTTACCTAAGTACTGTAATGAACTGTATGTAATGAAATTTGTGTGTGCAATGAAAATTCATATTTTCATTGCACACACAAATTTCAATTAGTTAAATATCCTTGATAGTAAGATGGACAAGTTTGTTACGAAGAAAAGAAGACGATTGTAGTGAAGGCAAAAAAGAATACAGACATCAAGATGATTACAGTAAAGACAAAAATGAAGATTTGAGTAAAAAAAGAATAATTATAACTGTTTCACTGTTTCCCCTTTTAGCAAGTCTGCTGTGAAGGTGAGGAAGAAAAATCGTAAGTATTTGGACAGTTATTTTAAACTTGAATTTACTTGGTGTAGGAATAAAGGTAGTCCTAGCTCAAAATGTGTTACATGTGGTGAAATATTGTCCAAAGAAGCAATGGTACCTAGTAAATTAGAGACATTTAATTGCAAAAAAAAATAGTCATCTGGCTAACAAGCCTAGAATGTACTTTGAGAGACTTTTAAATAACCATAGAAAACAGAATCTGAGTTTTACCAAAATAGCCAAATTTTCTAATAAAGCTCAAGAGTATTCATATTTTTAGTATACATATTTTCATGCTAAAAATATGAAGCCTCACACAGAAGCACACACTTATTCTCTCTGCCTGCAATGCTATAATAAGGACACTTTTTGGAAGTGAAGCAGAAAATGGAGTTAAAAAAACTCCTCTTTCAAATAATACCATTAGCAGACGGATTGGTGATATGGCGACAGACAGACAGAAGAAAGAGTATGTGCCTCTGTGAAGAGAAGTGAAATTTTTGCACTCCAAATCAACTGAAATTGGAGGAAAGGTTCAACTACTCGCATTTATTTGCTTTGTCCATAATGATAAAATAGTATATCAGTTTTTTGCTGAAAAGAACTTGAAGAAACAACGAAAGGCCAAGATATTTTCAATACATTAAGTACCTACTTGGAAACTCATGGTTTATGCTGAAAATCTTGTGTGGGAATTTGTACAGATGGTGCTCCATCAATGGTCAGCTCAGTGAAAGGGTTTGTATCTTTAGTGAAGAAAGTTAACAGTGATGCCATAACAACGCATTGCTTTCTTCATCGTGAAGTGCTGGTTGGGAAAACACTTAGTAATGATCAGAAAAATGTGGTAGACACAGTTGTGAAAATGGTTAACTATATAAAAAGTAGGCCTCTTCAATCACGTCTTTTTGAAGAAGTTGGGGCAAAACATGTTAATCTTCTCCTTCATACGGAAGCAAGAAGACTTTCTAGGGGCAAAGTGTTGTCAAGAGTACTTGAACTGAAGGATGAGATTCACTCTTTCTTTGCCATTTGAAAAGCAAGAAGAATTTTATATGTTACTTGCAATTGGTATGCAAAATTGTTGTATTTGGTGGATATCTTTGAAACTTTAAACAAGGCTAATTCCAGTATGTAAGGCAAAGTTGAAAATATCTTATCATCAACTGACAGAATCAGAGCTCTCAGAAATAAGTTAAGCTTGTGGGCCACCATGGTGAAGGTAAGCAACGTGGATATGTTTCCATATTTTGCTACAACTTAGAATAAAGAAATCATATCACTGATTTCTGAGAATCTTATAGCATTGGAAAAAAAAATTCAGTACTATTTTCCAAACTTACGTACCAAAGACTATGACTGGTTGAGGAACCCATTTATTGCATCAGTTTCAAGCCATTCTAAGCTCAGTGTCATAGATCAGGAGGAATTAATTGAAATACACAATGATGGCAGGTCAAAATTAAAACATAAAGAAAGAAAGAAGTATCTATTGAAAAATTCTGGATAGAGATGAAGAATGAATATCCTTATATTGCAAAAAAAGCTCTGGTAATTCTGTTGAAATTTTTTACATCTTAATTGTGCGAGTTTGGATTTTCTGTGCTTACCACTATAAAAAATTACAAGAGGTAAAGACTACAAACGATTGAGAAAAATGAAAATTGTCTCTCTCCAATATTACACCTAATATCAAAAAGATCTGCAAATCACACCAGGCACAAATATTGCATTGAAAAGTTACGTAAACCAAGTGTTTAAATATCTTCCATTGTAAGGTATGTTTTTAATTTTGTGGTGATCTGTAATTGATGTTCATTTAGTACCTCTACATAAAGAATAAAATTATTATATAAGTATATATAATTTGTACTATGAATTGTAATTTCATTTATAATTATATTATTAAAATAACCATCATATAACATATATTTTTTAATATTACACACACACACACACACACACACACACACACACACACACACACACACACACACACACACACACACACACACACACACACACACACACAGTGTGGACAGAAATAATCTAGTAATGGGTAGCCCACCTTTCGCCCAGATAAGGGCAGTCATACGGCAAGTCATTGAGTCCACTAGTTCATGAAAGCATTCCACAGGTATTTCCATCCATGCTTGCTGCACTGCTGTCCATAATTCCGTCGCATTCTTGGGTGGAAGATCCAAAGCTCAAACGAACCTTAACACAGCCTCCCAAAGATGCTCCACGGGGTTCATGTCTGGTGAACAAGGATGCCATTCCATGGTTGTAAAATCTACGGAATGCTCTTTGAACTATGTTCTAGTCACCACGGCTTTGTGTGGAGACGCATTATCCTGGTTACCATTTCTGGCATGTAGAGCCAGGCAAGGGCCTATTGTTCTTATTCCCTACACGGTTCAAGCTTTCTCTCTGGTCCAAGAAGGGAGGGATAAGGCATTGTTTCCCAAAGTGTGGTATGCATACTTTCAGGTGTATGCAAAAGGATTTTAAAGGGTATATGGCACACTTTTATTTTAGTCTATCATAGTTTTTTTTTTTTTTTAGCTGCAGAAAACGATTCATTAAAATTTAATACAGTAGGTTCTGCTTATAGGAATCACTGGTTAAATGAATCAGACACTTTATTGTACCAGAAAGGGGAGAAACTTGAAAACCCAAACCCTTTATACGTTGCAGCATGCAAAGCTCTTTTCTTATTACAAACACAATTGCAGTTTATTGAATCTATAATTTCTCCCCCATCTAATTTTATTGGACTAAACTCTTAAATGATATGGTATATGTGTATTAGCTCACTGTGTGTGCATGTGCGTGCATGTTGTTTACATGTAGTGACCCAAGCAACATTTTACCAGACATCTGTGGAAAGTAGTCACTTGAATTATGAACACAATTGCAGTTGACTGAATTCATGATTTTCCCCATCTAATTTTATTGGACTAAACTCTTAAATGATATGGTATATGTGTATTAGCTCACTGTGTGTGCAAGTGCGTGCATGTTGTTTACGTGTAGTGACCCAAGCAACGTTTTACCAGACATCTGTGGAAAGTAATCACTTGAATTATGCAAGGTGTTTACTACCCATTGTCTCCCCTTTCTGCAAATGAACTCTACTATGTTGTATAGTTCATTCACAGAAAGGGGAGTTTTGAATAGTAATTGAGTATTGGGTAATACATATATACCTCACAAATTGGCAATCTAATATTTCCAAAAAAAATTCACAAAAATACCATTTGTATTCAAGCCATCAGATTAGCCAACATATGCAGTAACCATATCCTTTTCAGCAAAGCAATAAAAGTTTTTTATAACAAGCTTTTAAATAATAATATACCTCCCTTTTCATCAAATACTGTTTCAGTATAGTTTCTTCTATAATTAAAAATAAATTCAATTTCGATTTACTTGGCACCTGTCCGTGTTAAAGGTATTGTACAGTTGTATATTATTTGGTGGGATTTCCACAACTTAGAGAGTAAAGCAACAGTAATCATTCTGAAAAGGAACCTTAAACAGTGATTATTAACTAAGTTTTTTCACACGTTTAGTTTGAATTCGTCCTCTCTTATTTTTGGAATCCTGTACATATGGCTTTTTTTTCCTGGACTTCTTAAGTGTCTCTCTTCCCTGATTACAACCGCTAGGTTTGGCACTTTGCTTCCCTGACACCGGTCTCCAATCTACTGTCTGTATGTAGCCCTGCATCATTTAACCAGGCCTTTTATTTGGTGAATAAATTTTATCATTGGATATGAAAATTCTTCTTCTTCAAGGATTTTAATTCTGTTTCCTTCTATGGATTTCACTAAACCTCCAATGAACTGCAGATGTGCCTAACTGTGCTTTTCTCTTTCTAAAACGGTTTGTCATCTTGGATCTTTGGAGCTGTAATCTATAAACCCTGTTATTTATCTCCTGTAGTTCTGTTTTTGCATATTCCTTCAATTTGTTCGCATATTACTTCAGTTTGTTCATTTTGGTATGTTCACGGCCTTCTGTCTGACGTTTCATGTTTTTAGGCCATCTTTCTCAAATTTTTTTTCAACGATAGAGGTCATCCCTATCTGTTTCTCTAAATCTATAAAAACTCGGTGACTTGTTATTATTTCTCCCTTTTGCTTCCTGGCTGTGTACGTCGTTCCTCCGCTCTATTAATGACTCCAGGTAACTCTTAGTTTTAGTTTTGATTTCCCTTCTTCTCTACAAGTCTATGGTATTAACACCCATTTTTATTAAAGCTTGCTTATACCAGAACCCTTTTTTTAAGGTTGGGCCTTACATGCCCAGTAAGTTCAGTATTTTTAATGACTTTTTCTACACTTTTTTTCTTTATACTGTCTTTTTCTACACTTTTCTTTATACTGTCTTTTTCTACACTTTTCTTTATACTGTCTTTTTCTACACTTTTCTTTATACTGTCTTTTTCTACACTTTTTTTTATTTATACTGTCTTTTTCTACACTTTTTTTTTATTTATACTGTCTTTTTCTATTTTTTTTTCCCGTTCATAAAACTATTAGTGCAATACGAGGGTGATACAAATGCTATCGCTATTTTCGCCTTCTTTTGAACATCTTTTCTTCCCTTCCCTTCCCCTAGAATTTACCATTCCCTATACAATCTGCTTGTCTATACTTTTTCATGCACTTCACATACATTTGTATTATATTCCACATTACACTTTTGTAAATTTGTATATATTTGTATTTATTTTAATTTACATTTTTTACACTGCGTGGGGACTACCTTGTCTACTAGTATTACAATAAAAGGCTGCAAGTTTGCTCCCCCTTTTTCTAATACTACAGTATTAGTTTGGAAACGCAGTGTCTGATACATGGTAAGGAGTAGCCCCCTGATAAATTTCCTGGCTATGCATCATATTTTCATCTACTATATTCAGATTATGCATAATTGCCATCTTCTGATTCGACCTCTTGCTATAATTGCCCTCCCATATCTGAATATAGTGTTATTTATTTACTTATATATTTCTTCCCCCCCACCTCAGTCCCAGTTCATTTTTGCACTAGGTTTTTAAAATTCTTTCACCTGTTTAACCGCTACTTCACTTCCACTTTCTACTATCCCTTAAACTTCTCTTAGTTCTGGCACCTTGTACACTTTTCATTCCCATTTTCACAGACACTTTATTTATTCAACAAACCACACATTATTTATATCCTTTTGCTTCCTCTACTGCTGCACTGCGCATTTTGGAGCATTAGACATACTATAATTTTTGTTATTTTACTTTTTCTGCTTATTTTGCTTCTTAACTGTTATATATTATTACTTATATATATATATCTATATATATATATATATGCTGTCCTATCAGAATATTTGTTGATTTTTAGTATTAATTCCATTTTTTAATTATTACTTCTATATATAGTATATAGGTATAACAACTTTTATTATATATCAGTAAATGAATACTGTATGTGGTACTGTATTTGCTCTAGTCAAGATAAAATAGCTAAAAATACATATAAAATTATTAAAGCTACAAATAAACTCTCTTCATCCGAGAAGGGATACACCAGTAAAAGTAAACTCTCAAAATTGATATGCAATTATTCTAATTCTGAGAAAAATGAGGGTAAGGGATAAATATCCTGGCCTGAATCAGGGCTGGCTATTAAAAAAATAAATAAATAATTTTTTTTTTTTTTTTTTTTTAAATCCAAGTCCATTTCAGTTTGGTTTCAGGTTAAATTAATTTTGGTTTGGCATATTTCATCATGAGTCACTCAGGACCTCTTCAGTGTAAGCTATGATTAAGTGGTTAAGTCCAGATTGAAGTCTGACCAGAGTCGAGTTACGAAAATAGCTGGAAGATTCAGCTATAGCCTGAGTCCATTAGCCAGAATTCCTAAAAGTGATAAGAATGGGATCGCCCTCTACCAGTAAGTAGCCTACGACTCCTAAGTCTAAAAAATACTAAAAGCTGTAAAAGCTAAATACTAAAAGTTGTAGCTGGTTGGCATTGGTTGTGGAATTGAGTATCTCATCCATAACAAAGGATATATCTGTTTTGAAAATTCCTTGACTGTACACAAAGAAAAGGCTTCACAATATGTGTTGTTGTATTTTTGTTTACCTTATTTTAAATTGTGCATAGATCGAAGCTTGATTTAGGCTCAATATAGTCAAGGGGCCAAATGGTTACTACATTGTGATGGTGTAATAACATTCCACAGTATATGAATTAAAGAATTTTCCTACATATTTAAACATCTTCATAAGTTTAAACAGAAACTAAATAAAATAGCAGTACTGTTCCTAGATTTCTGTATCATTTAGAGTTAACAATATTCCTCTACATAAAAATTTACAGGAAGACCACAGACATGGCTCTGTTCTCTAATGGACATAAAAACAGGAATACTGAAGGGTTTTATCATGAAAGCCTGTGAGTATAGGCTCTGGATGATAAAATTAAGTCTTGGTTACTCACAAAGACCAAATAAATTAATTGAGAATTCTAAAATTTTAAATTTCCAATGCTTCAGCATAGGAAACAGTAGTAGATCATAAGCAAAACTCACTGTGGTTATAACAATGTTTTTAAGAGATTAAAAGGGTGTCTAATTTCAATTTAATAAGTATTATATAATTAAACCAATTTGTAACCATCCTCGTCCTGCTGTCTTTATAACCACTGGTAAAGTGATAAGAGAGTAGCATGAAACATTTGATCTATAATTGTTTCCAGGAGGAATTAAAGCCAGATTTTAACTCTACACAGCATGAAATATTTCACATTCTCAAAATTTCAGTTCTGACTATATCATCATCTTAGCAAGTAATATATTAAATGGTTGCATTTACTTTGACAAGATCACTTAGTTTTCCAAGAGAGGAATATTTTCGTTTCTTCTTTAATAAGCAGCCATGTCATGAAATTAGTTAAAGTTCTTTAAAAATGAACTGACATGACTGCAACACAAATATTTACCATGTGCAAACAAATTTCAAAGTGGCTACAATTCAGAATACATACTTAAAAATATACACACCTACAACAGTCTGAATAGAACAACTGGTTAATGCCGAATTCTCATCCTCATCAAATCCAGCATCCTAGACAAAGAAAGGTCAAAAATTCATTAGATATATGGTTTCGGAAGCAATTTTCCAGACTTTACAAATAGAAATCTTACATAAAAATCAATTCATTTATATAGGTATCTCAAGTAAAAACAGCAAAGATTTCTTTACAAATTTGTACTTATGCAAACTCTAGAAGGAAGGGGATGAATCAGATTGGTCCACTTGATACTGGTGATTCAACTGTTAATGATCCTGCTGCTCAAGTAGATGACAAACTGAATGAGCATTTTGCAACTACATTCACACATGAGGAATTCTGTAGGGAAGAGGAGGCCAGAAGATTATCAGACTAACAGGGAGCTAAATGATTCTGTAATAAGTGAGAGCAAAGTGGAGGAGAAATTGTTGAAGTTAAACATAGAAAAGGCACTTGGGATGGATGGGATCCATGCAGTTTTATTAAGGGAGGCAGAAGAAAGAAAGTAAGCAAACAATTAGCCAAAATTATGAGAGCATCCTTGGATTTAGGGAAGGTCCCCATGGACTGGAGAACTGCAAACATATCCCCAGTTCACAAAGCAGGAACAAAGAGTGACATGTAATTACAGACCTGTTAGTTTAAATTCTGTCCAGGGGAAAGTAATGGAGTCACTGGTTAAAGAAGCAAGGTAGGATCATCTAGAAAAGTTAACCACTGGTGAAGTAATAAGAAAGTAGCATGAAACATTTGATCTATAATTGTTTACAGGAGGAAATAAGGCCAGCAATAGTTAAGACACAGCATGGGTTTGTTAAGAGAAAATCTTACCTGACCAATCTGATTCAATACTATGATGTGGTCACAAAGAAACTGCAGGCCAAAAATAATTTTGATATCATACACAGCAAACTCTCGATTTACCGGGATCGGATTAACTGGGATACTTCAAGACTCCAAATAAAAAAATAAAAAAAATCAACCAGAAATCATAAAATTCAAGTAATAACTAGAATAGGTATAAACAAGTATTTTGCAAGTCGTAAATAAGTGACAAGAAGCGGCATTATAAGTCGTCATTAGGAGATTAGTATACCTATTATTAGTATTCCTCTTGCAACCCCCGCTGTCTTCACACCCACTGCTCAAAAAAAAAAAACGACCAAATGTTTAGTTTGTTTTAGTAAGTCGCGTTGATTGTTGTGTTCCATCGCACCGTTAAATGACAAATTTTGTTTCTTTATTTATGTCAGAGATGTTGGAATTTTTTTTTAATAGTAATTTTTTTTTTTTTTTTTTTTTTTTGTTTTGTTTAGAAATCATGAAAATGATGGGTAAACGCAAGAGTTGTGCTTTCAATTAAACAAAAGCTTGAAATTATTCAAACTTTTGACATAAAACAAATGCGTGTCCAATAAGCGAGTAGTGCGTATTGGACACGCATTTATGTGCGTAAAATATAATATATATATATATTATACATTTTATTTTATTTTTTCGGTCTATATAAGCTGGTTAAGCTTACATTATGTCGATGGTGTGGCTCTGCTCTGGAGTGCTGGTCTGTTCTATAGTTTATTTCTCACTGCATAAGGATCACCACTATACAAATCCTCTGCATTTTTGGATCAATCGGGGGAATTTAGGAGTGGTTCGGTCCTTTGATCGGTTCACCTTTGCGACGATTTGCCTAGCGATTGAAATGCAGCAATTCCATGACCATTATTGGCTAGATATGGGGCATAATGGTCAGTCTATTATTTTGTTACTTAGTTTTATTTTAGTAGTTCATTTTAGTCCCGTTTTTGGTGATATTTCACGTCTCTCGGAACTGGTATCTTACAAAGGGGATGCCGCTAAATTAGTATATAATTGGCTTTATATTTTAAATTTAAAATGGATTTATTATTAATTTGGTTTAATTGAACTTCTAAATTATTTCAGAGACTTTCGACTATAGATTCAGTCTTTTACCTTTACTTTTCCCCTCCCTGTTGATTTAATTTTTATGTTAATTTTTCGCTCTACAGTTTTGCCATGCTACTGGCGGATGTATTAATTTGATTTTTATATTAATTCTCGATTATATATATATATAATTATGTGTAAGTAGGAAATGCAAAAAGGGAAAAGAAAGAGAGACAGAGAGAGAAACAGGAACTGCACCTTTTGCAATTTTTTTTTTTTTTTTTTTTTGGAATACCGGTATTGTGAGCTCTACTTAGGGGTAATTGTGCAGTCAGATATGAAGTTCTCTGAGCAGTGAAGACAGGCTGTCAGAGCAAGTCATGGAGTTTTAGGAATTTTTCCACTGCTAGGAATATTTCTAGCAGAGATGTGATTATACCTTTGTATAAATAAACCTTGAGTATGGCGTACAGGTCTAGAGGCCTGATTTTAGGAAGGATGTAGTGTTGTTAGAACGAGTACAGAGAATGGCAACAAAACTGGTGAGAGGAAAAAAGGAGTGCACTTACAAAGAAAGGCTTAAGTTCTGCAAGTTGCAGCATCTGGAGACTAGATACCTGCGAGGTGATCTTATTGAGGTATATAAGGCCTTGAATGGTTTGAGCAGGCTCAATGCTGATGGGATACTTCCACTGCTCAGATTAAGAACCTGAAGGGGCATAGATTCAAACTGAGAAAAGACAGTTGTAGAATAGATGTGCAGAAGTTTGCCTTTAGCCAGCAGGTAGTTCACTGCTGGAAAAGACTTCCATTTGTTGTTGTGGAAGTTGATAGCTTAAATAAATTTAAGGCTGAACTAGATAAACATTTGGAGTGACCAGATGGGTGAAATGGGTAGGGTTTTTTTTTTTTTTTTAGGCTGTTGCTGTATAAGCTTGCCTTTCTCTCTTGCATCATATGCCTCAACTAATGCTAATATCAGAAGACAGAGCCAACTACCATCACCCACAGTGAGTGGTTAGAGAGAAATCTGGATACTCAATTATGAAAAACAGTTGGCAAACCATAAGATAGAAGTTTATTTAGAAGACCTTTATGCCAAACATGATCAAATGCTTTTGAATTGTCAAAAGGCAGCAGAACCATCCGATTTTGACAGAGGTGGTAATAGAGTTGGGCAAAAGTTGCAGCCAATAGCTTTGGAAAGAGACCAGAATGCTCAACTAATGTTTGGACAAAAAGCAAGTTTTCTACTCTCAGCCTGTTCGAAATCTAGTTTGGATTGATTAATAACTGCTTTACAATTGGTGCGAGCTTTGGTGTAGGCAGAAAATGAACCTGGAGATTTGAATATAAGCCAATTGTGATATTTAACATTTTTATTTTGAACAGCCTTAGCACGTTTATTGGAAAACCAAGGTTAAGATAAAGGACAAGATTTAAGGTGGAGTGTGGAATGAAGAATTCCAGCCCTACAAGAATAATTTCACTTCAGTGTGAATTAAAAATTGAAACCAGCCGGAGTTGTGAATATTATAATCCCAAAGAAAAATTATCTCACTATTAGGAACGTTGTACTGGAGAAAGCCAAGTTTCAGTGAGTCAAAGAGTTCCAAGCGATTAGTGGAGTTGGGAGAATGACAGAGGCAACAGTCGTTTTTGACAGAATGTGACCAAGAGATTTTAAGCCAGAGAAGATTAAAAAGAGGAGATTCTGAATTACCAAGACTCTGATGGGGGAATATCAGAGCAAAAATATACATGAGTGGCACCTATGAAGCAAAAGGAATCATACAGCAAACAATTAGGACAAGTGAGATGAGCAGTGGTTGAATCAACCGATGATCGGAATTCTCTCAGAAAAAATGTGGGGTCTGGCAGACTGCCAGAGGAAATAGACATAGAGATTGGAACTGGGATCACATATATATTTGTGAAATGAATGAGGAAGTGTTTGAAAGGTGTAGATCTTTTTGCAGATCAAGTTGTTCTATCAGTGATAATTCATGATGTATTCAGTAGTAACAAAAGGGATGGTGGAGGATGCCACCTTTTCTTACTACTGAATAAGAAAAGGTGGAGAGGAAGTATGAAATATTGCAATTTTTGGATAGGGCATACACATGACAAGAATATACCCAGCTCTTCAACGATACCCCACTCCCCATATACACTACTCAGACTCCCTGCAGTCACTATCTGACAGTGTAGAGGATCTTGTCGAACTTGTGGCAGTAGCTTACTCTGATTACTGTCATTATCCACCCTTTGAACCTTTTTTTTTGTATCATCTGCAAATGACATTAAACCTGATACACTTTCATCAGTATCATTAATAAATATAGAAAACAACAATGGGAGACTGAATCCTGGGAGACTCCACTAATAAGTCCATGAAGAGCAGTGTCCAACCATTTATTTAAATTTGCCAGTAGATAGCAAGTGCTGTGGCAACCTTCTCCCAGATCTTGAGAGGAAAAGTCACAAATTGGAAGATGGGCTTGCCAGGGTAGAAGAAACTGCCTTGGTGACTGGGCAACAATGTCTACTATCATGTTTAATTCACTTAACAGCTATTGGATTTGAATACCAAAAGATCAGTTAGCAATCTGATGGGTGTTGTACAGATTTTCCCATCATAGCTCAAAGATTGGGTGATTGGACAGGGATTTCAACTTAAAGGCATACTGTAAGGAGGAAACTGTCAAAGAAACAGAAATGGTTTGTTTGCTTCAAAGTAAAAGCTTTGGACTGGAGAAGTGTGAAATACTCTGGTGGCACTCTGAGTCTAACCACTGAAGTAAACTACCTCTAGCAGAAGCACAAACCAGATAACCATAATTAAATTGAATGAACAAGAGACAAAGAAAGGTACATCAATCTGCACCCCCATGAAGTTGATGAAAGGGCACAGGGCACAAAGGATGTTAAGCTTTTCCTCAGCTGATAAAGTGTCACAGAAATGTCAACTTCTTTTCAAAAATTTGACTTCTGCTACCACTGGGACATGCCAAAGCCATAACTGTGGGTCAGGATGAAGATTATCTTTTCAAACAAAAGTATACACAATTGGTCTTCTGTGATGAAAATCTGAACCCATTACCCAATGACCAAGATGTAAGGTGATCAATTGCTCTTTGCAGTTGCCTTTCAATGATTCTCATATTGCATGAATGATAAAATATCGTAGTCATCAATGTTTGGTTGTTTGTTATTTGGTTTTTAGGAGCATTAGCAACTAAGGCCATATTGCTCCGGGGATATGCGGTGGTCATTTCCTGACCTTTCCGCATCCTCCGTATTTGGTGGTCATGGGCTCGAACCCAGCTCTAATCAAGAAGCGTGTGCTACGCACTGCTGCTCCAGCTCACCTGGCTACGGAGACGCCAGTCATCAATGTAGATACCATGTTTGCTGTTGGGGAAAATTTTTGCTTTTATAGAATTCATTTTGATAGCAGCAAAAAGCGTGACACTTAGAATGGGTGGCTTGTAGAACTCCCACCTTTTGGAAAAACACTCAAGAGTGTGAATCCGAAAAACTTGAAATTGGGCTATTAGAAAGAAAATGAAAATTTCTTTATAAAAACAGGAAAGTTATGCCTAGTCATGGAAATCTCACAATATGCCAAATCGCGAGAAATTGAAAGAGGACACAACACAGCCAGGCTGTTGTATCCTTTTTCAGTATCAAATAAAACTGCTACCAGATGTTCAAATTTAATAAAAGCATAACAATTATTAAAGAAGCATTGCAAAATCATCTAGACAAGGCTGCAGTAATAGTTAAGACACAGAATGGTTTGTTAAAGGGAGGTCTTGTCTGACCAATTTGATTGGATACTATGATGTGGTCAAAAAGGAACTGGAAGCAAAAAATAATGTTGATATTGAATACTTGGATTTCAGGAAAGCTTTTGATACTGTTGCACATGGAAGATTACTGTACAAATTGGAGTGGTATGGCATTAAGGGCAAGTTGCTGCAATGGATAAAGGGATGGTTGAGGACAGGGAGTGGTAATCAATGGACACTGCTCTTCGTGGACTAATGTTATCAGAGGAGTTCCCTAGGATTCGGGGTGCTGAGCCCATTATTGTTTTGTGTATTCATCAATGATATTGATGAAGGAATATCAAGCTTAATGTCCAAGTTTGATGATACAAAGATTGGCAGGGTTGTTAACGACAGTAGGCTACTGCAATTGGATCTAGATAAGTTAGGCAAATAGGCTGAGTGGCAACTGAAGTTTAACATTGACAAAAGCAAAGTACTGCATAGGGATAGCAGTAACCCAAGGGAAACGTACCAACTGTGTGGTACTATACTTAGGGAAGTGGAGAGTGAAAAAGACCTGCGGGTAATTGCACAGTCAGATATGAAATTCACTGGGCAGTGCAGATGGGTTGCCAGAGCAGCTCATGGTGTCTTGGTCTTGTCAATGATATACAGGAATTTTGCTAGCAGGGATAAGGAGGTGATTGTCCCCTTGTATAAGGCAATGGTCAGGCCACACCTTAAGTACTGTATACAGGTCTGGAGGCCTCATATTAGGAAAGACGTAGTGTTGCTAGAAAGAATACAAAGAAGGATAACAAGATTGGTGAGGGGAACAAAGGGGTGCTCTCACCAAGAAAGGCTTAAGTTCTGCAAATTGCAGCACCTGGAGAGTAGGCACATGCGAGATGATCTGATTGAGGTGTATAAGACCTTGAACAGATTGAGCAAGTTCAATGCTGATGGGATTCTTCCTCTTGCTCAGATTAAGAACCTGAGGGGGCATAGATTCAAATTGAGGAAAGAGAGTTGTAGAATAGTCAGCGGGTAGTTGATTGTTGGACAAACTTCCATCTCTTGTTGTGGAAGTCAACAGCTTAAATAAATTTACAGCTGAACTAGACAGGCTTGACATTTAGAGTGAATGTATGGGTGAAGTGGGAGGGTTATTTATTTATTTATTTATTTTTTTTTTTTTTTTTTTGGCTGATGCTGCATAATCTTGCTTTCTTTCACCATATGCCTCAACTAATGCTAAATGATGTACATTTCAAGTCTGATTAAATGATCCAAAGTGGCTATGTTTTTTCACTGTGTCCTATACATCAGACCATTTTTTTCCAAATGCCACATAAAGCAAGCATTTTAGCCATTCTTGCTGGGACCTTGGACAAACAACTTGTCAGAGTGATGGGACAATAGTTCCATATATTTCTAGGATCCTTCCTGGTTTTGGCAAGGCAATAACAATTGTCTTCTTGCAGGAATCCGGAAATTCATTGCCAAGAAAAATACTATTAAATAAAACTATAAGATGAGTCTTAGATTGAAATACAAAAGGTGTTTGTTTGTTTGTTATTTGGTTTTTAGGAGCATTAGCAACTAAGGCCATACTGCTCCGGGGATATGCGGTGATCATTCCCTGACCTTTCCGCATCCTCCATATTTGGTAGTCACGGGCTCGAACCCGGTCTAATCAAGAAGCTTGTGCTATGCACTGCTGCTCCTGCCCACCTCGCTATGGAGGCGGCCACAAAAGGTGTATTTCTAACACTTCTGAAAAATTAAGGGTGAAGTTCTAACACTTCTACTACTTGTTAACATATATTGGTTGAAGATTGAAAAATGAAAGAAGATACTTGTTGATATTATACTTGAATTTCTCTGGATTGTAATTTTCAGGAAATAGATGTGAAGGAAAGTTACATGTGTCAAGATTCTATAATGCTGAAGTTGAAAGGACAAATGAGAAAGTAAGAAGGAAAGTTATCGAAGTCATGTGAAGGAAAGCTATTAAAGTCATGTGATTAAAGTCATGTGAAGGAAATTTATTCCAGAATGCTGAAGTTGAAAGACAAATGATGAAGAAGAAAAGTTGGTTCTGTGAGTTTGAAGTTTGATGGTAAATGGATGCTGACTGGTTTCGAAAAGAGAAAAGAAGAATTACAGAAGCCATTTCAGAACAATAGTGCACATGTATGTATATCTATAGAAAAAGTATTCAGCAGAAACAGAACATCTATGAGACAGAGAGTGGAGAAACTTACAAGACTGGTCAATTAACCTGACTGCCATATTTTGAATGCAGTCTACATGAGGGAGGTTTTGAGGGCATCACCCTATATGGGGTAACAATATTCCATGACAGGACAAATTAAGATTTTTACAGAGAGAGAGAGCAGTTGTTTAGGAAAAAAGTATCACTGAACACCACCACCAACAAAAGAAAATATGGTGTTTTTACATGCAGATTTCCTTTTTTGTGATGTGCTTCTGTCAAGAGAAATTAGAAGTCAGTGTAATCCCTAATAGAGATATGTGACCTTGTCTACACATTGGAATGGTATTAAAGACAAAAATAAGGGCTGTTTTGTGAAATATAAGACAGGGCCAAGTTTTGGATGGATTGAAATTAACTATGTCATCGAGATCAACATTTAAGGAACTGGTGGTTGATATTAGAGAAGTTGAAAAGGTTATGCAATGTAAGGTGTCATTCGAGAAGTTGAAAAGGTTTATGCAATGCAGAAGGTGGAATGAAATGTGCTATCATCAGCAACACTATGCATAGGGCTTCCACTCAGTGGAAGAAGATTGTTAATACAAGGAAAAAAGAGAAAGAACTAAACCATAGGAAACACCAGCATTAACAGAGAAGTTAGAAGACAGAGAGCCATCTACTATCACCGGCGGAGAGCAAGCAGAGAGAAAATTGGACACCCAATTGCAAAAAACAGTCAGAAATCCATAAGATGGAAGCTTGGTAAGAAGATCTTTATGCAAAACAAGATTAAAAGCCTTAAAAATATGAAGAGCAACTGCTTGAGTTTAACAAACTTTTCCATTAATATTATCCACACATAGGAAACTTAAGACAAAATATCAGCAGAGGATGGAATCAATATTAGCAATCATTGATAAGATGAAAGGTTTTGAGATAGTTTAGGAGTTAATGGGTTAACAGATTTCTCCATTACTTTGGAAAGAGCCGAGTAAGGAAAGGATGGGGGGAATTTATCAACCTCTTTAGGAACTGGAATGGATATGAGCAAATTTCCAAGATAAACACCATGGAATAAGAAAGTCTAAAAAAGGAAACATACGAAAGGAATAAGCTCAGGAGCACATAATTTAAAAACAAGCAGAGAAACAGCAGAAGTGTAAACCTGTATAATTGTGCTGGAGTACAAACAAAACATTTATACAGCTCCTCTTTAGATAAACCTACACAAATGTATATGGGAATTTATTACAACAGTCAGTCACTCTTTGATTAGAGGAAAACGTTTTTTAGAGGGAAAAACAGATTAGAAGAAAATTATCTGCTCTCAATTTAAAATTTTATGCTCCTTGTGTGTCATAAGAATAAGCATAAAAAATTGCCCCATCATATTTAATTTATTCAGGCCTTCCAATAACTTAAACATCTCATTCAGATCTCACCATAAGTGCCTTGTTTCCAAATACTGCATCTCACAAAACCAAGTCTTGCTTCCTAAGAATACCCTTTTATGCCGTTAACAGTTTCATTACTCTTCTCAGTCCTTTACAAATGGTTGTAGAGGGCTAAGAAGTCGGCTGAGTTATGGGCAAGTAAGGAAAGATACAAAAAGAACCAGGTCTCTCCCAAACTCCTTTGCCACAGGATCAATTATTTCTTTTCTCTAACCTGAATTTCAGCTTCTTCAATATTCAAATTAAAACTTTCTCTTAAATATTTGTATTTCTCTTATGTTCTAATTACCCTAATATTTGTAATAAGCACTTTCACACTTATTACATCTGGGGTGGGGGGGAAGGAAATTTGGTTCTAATAATTAAACTATTATGTTTAACATTAGAGATTTTTTTAAAGCAATTTAAAAGCACAATCAATCTTAAGAAACATTAATAAAAAGCAATATTAATGCCTTAATATATATTACATAACTTTGAGTAACTTTCTTGAATTTCCTTAAAAAAAAAGTATGCTGAGTTAGCATTGCAACTTATATAGGAACCTCCTGTAATAAATCTTTTATTTAATTTTCTAACTGATCCAGTATATAAAAAAATATGAAATACACACATGCAACCTGCAGAAACATCTGAATGAATTTCTGTTTCAGTTAATGGCATTATTTGCATTTTTCTGTCTTCTGTTTATTCAAAATATTATTTAAACTTCCTATCTTCCCTTACATTTTCTTGTTCTAGACAGAGCGTACATATTTAATGTGGCATCGCATTGATTTATGTCTTAACTATAATCAAATAACTGATGTCCATGAATCTATTCTGTTAATCTCTTTAACCCAGCCTTCTGTTAACATGCCAACTCAGCATTCTGATGGGTGCCTATGACAGTTTGAACAGTCAAGTTTATGCTCTCAAAGGTATTAAAGTAGGGGACCCATCAAGCTCTCAGCTGCCAAATTCAATGCCTCTTGTGCATCAGGCTATAGTGGCAATCTCCAAGGCTGAATGCAGTGGTCCCTAAGGAGATAGCTATTGTCAATGACTCCATTGTCAGGGAGATAATAATATATTGTGTAAAAAGAATAGGTGGAATAGGACCAGGGTATATCTGCCAGGGGGAAAAAGTTCATGACATTTTAGCACAGTATCATCATTTAAGGGCACAAAGGGTGATATTGTTGTACATGTTGGCACTAATGACATTAAGAGTAGGAGATCTGCGGATTAACTTAACAAATACAGGTCAATGCTGAAAACCAGTTCTGAGCTAGGGTTAAATTTAAGTGTCTGCAATTCTGCCCAGACACAATAGGAGGAAGTAGATGACGAAAGCCTTGTCAATCAATTTAGCCCTGTGTGCAAGGCCCATAGAGTAGAATTTTTCTCAATGTGGTCTATGATGAGTAGGACGTAACAGGAGAGACTGCTTCTACAGGGATGGGATACACTTAAATAGAAGGAGTACAAAAATACTTGCTGATGTTTCGAGCCAGTGTTAGGTGGGTCGGAAAACTGCTAGCTTGGGGTGATTCACAGACTAAAGGATTAACAGTAACCGCAAGCAAAGGTGCAAAGTGATTTTTGCACTGCTTCTATTAGACTGGAGGGCAGGAGTCATCACGGAACAAATAAATACATGGGCTGTGTTAGGGTAACTAAGGATACGTTCATGTATACTTGCATGAACACCAATAGTAGGAATACAGTAAATAAATCTGATGAATCTGAAGTGCTAGTCAAGACATCAAAGGTGGATATTGTTGTATTGTATATCTGAGACATGATGTAACACTGATATAAGGAATGCAGAATTTGAATTTGGGGAGCACAATGTGTACAGAAAGGACACTCGTGATAGGAAGGATGAGGGGTTATGCTGTTAGTTAAGAAACATATAAAACCCTAAGGAAGTACATCCAGTTGACACAGATGGTCAGTGCAATGTTGAGTCAGTTTGGTGTGATGTAAGCAGTGGGAAACCAAAAATGAGAGTAGGAATGTGTTATAGGCCTAATGACTCTGATGAGTAGGACATACAACTGTACAGAGAAATAGAATGGGCCAGTAAATCAGATTGTTTAATAGTGAGGCATTTTAACTTCCCAGAAGTTGAGGTTAAAATAAATTCAAGGAGGAACTGGACAAACATTTAGAGGGAATGGATGTTCGAAATGGTGGGTTTTTTTTTTTTTTTTTTTTTTTTGGCTAATGCTACATAAGCTTGCTTTCTTGCATCACATGCCTCTACTACAACTACACTGACTACTTTCAACAAATATTTTTTTGTTCTTCCCCCTCCCCATAATTTCCTTCTTATACATTTCCCAGAAAAGAACTGCAATTTTCAAAAATTCAAGTGCAATGTAAACAAGAATCTCCTGTCTTCTCAACTATGCTGCTACAACACTAAAATCCATCGTCTCAACTTTTGATGCTCCTTCCACAGAGAGCCTAGTTACAATGGGAATTGTGGAAAATGACATGAAAAAGACAGCACTTAAGTCTAAATTTGATATATGTGAAATACATAAATTCAAAAAGCTGTTCTGAAGAAAACCTGGTCAATTAAATCTACAATATTTTATTTTAAAATGAAACTGTTACAAAGAAGATCCTGATTGCACAACTAAGATAAATCTTACCCTTCTTCTTGAAATAAGTAAAAGTTAAGGTTAATGGTTTATATTAATTTAAACATTTATGTTAACATCTGCATTAATACATTTTAAACCACATTAAAATGTCAATTTTAATTAAACTATTTACATTTTAAATAGAGGGAGCAATATCAGAAAAAATTTCAATATTATTAAATTAAGCTATATGCATTTTTAAATATGCAGGAAGATACTGTAAAACTTTTGTAACAGCTATAGATTCTGAAAGGAGATCACTTAGTGGATGATTTCAATGCCATGATATATTTGCCAAAGTAGTTATTTAGTCTGAAATTAGGTGAGATGGACTTTAGAATATCCAATAACCAATTAGAATTGGTTATTCCAATTAAAATATCCAATTTAGTTAACCAATTAGAATATCCAATTTAGATAACCAATTAGAATATCCAATTTAGAATATCCTCTTAGATTTGAAGTTACCCAAAAGAGACATAACCTAAGGAAGATGCAACCTTGAATGGTGCTTCCCTTACAAGGCTGCACCAAGGTGTAGCAATTATCTGTAATTTGTTTCTGCAATTGTTGCAGCAGATAACAGAAACATAAGCAGTATGGAAGTAGCAATATGGTAAAGCATGTATACATTTCTAGTATCCTCCATAATCATTTTATACCATTTGTAATTATATTATATATTTAGTTATTTGTTTATATTTTTTAGTTATTTGTTTATAGTTTTATAACTTTGTCATTCAATAAAAGTTTAACTTAAAAAAAAGGGACATGTGTGACACCATAATAATTATGGTGACACCATAGTAATTATTACCAATTTTAAAACAAAAAAAAAAAACTATTTATTTATTATTTATTTTTTTAAAACTACTTGCAATAAATGCAAGTCCAAACAATAACTTGCGATAAATGATATAAACACGGATAGACTTTATAAGATGCTAAAAAAATTTTATAATTTAAAATAGAATCAATTTTACATTTATCCAATTTAGTGCACAAAATTTCCCCCCAAAAAATATTGTTACGTACATCCAATGTATCCTTCATTTTCACCATTTCGTCAACACCTTTTCCAAGTCCCACTGCAGTTAACTGAGTGGCCAATAATCTTGCCAAGTGTTTAATTTGAGGGGTAGTCCCAGCTACAGCAATAGGGGTATATGATGCTTGAAAATGAGCTGGCATAGAATCAGGAAGAGAAAGCTGGGAGAAAAAATAAAACAAATAAAATAATGTACATATTACCGTGCATAATTATTCCATTAATTAATTTACAAAGATGTTCAAAAATAAAAGTAACAGATATTTATTTATAGTTAAATAAATATCTGTTACTTTAATAATTTCAATATGATCATATAAAAATTTTCACTACTTGCTTGACACACAGTAGAAAAATTATCATTCAGCTGGATGAAAAATCATCTGACTTTAAGTACCATTTTCTTCCAATTTAAGACACGAAAACCTAGATATTTCTGTCAAAAAAACTTTCACCAAAGATTAATTGGGACCCATGAGATGAAATCCCAAAAAAAAGTATCTGCAAAAAATTAAACTTTTGAAACTCTTTATATGCAACAATTAATAATTTTAATAAACAAGCATCATATTACAAAACCCTTTATCAGGTCCTTGTTCACATGATGAGTAAACAAAAGTCTGGTAATCAGTAAGAACAAGGATTATAAATTATGTTTTCTCTAATTGCTAATACCGTGTCAAAAGAGGCATCCCCAATCCAGTATCTAATATTCACACAGCCTTTTGTTTCCTGATAATAACCCACCCCCCAGTACACTCCATTATTCCCTATTTAATTTTATTCTTGAAAAGACCATTCCATAAATCCCATCTTTCTCTCTTGTTTCTGTTTTGTCACGTGGCTAAACTTCTTAATGTAAAAGGCTTGTTTTAACTTTTTTTTCAAAGTCTCTTTCCTCCTATTACCATAAAGTTCCCATCACTACATGCCTGACTGCATTCTGACAATTCAGATTCTTTAGTGTTCCCTTTAGCAACATGTTCGTTATATTCATCTATGTGAATTTTGGCGCCTCCGTAGCCAGGTGGGAAGGAGCAGCAGTGCGTAGCACACGCTTCTTGATTAGACCGGGGTTCGAGCCCGTCACCACCAAATACGAAGGACGGGGAAAGGTCAGGGAATGACCACCGCATATCCCGGAGCAATATGGCCTTAGTTGCTAATGCTCCTAGAAAACCAAATAACAAAATGTGAATTTTAAATCTTCTTCCAGTCTTGCCTATGTATACTTTGACACATTTACACACATTTTTGTATATTATATACCTTCTGATATGCTGTTGTCAGATCTTTGAACCAGCTCCCCATATTATTAATCAGCTCAAAGATCACTTTAATCCACTACATTTTACAGATTCTTCTTTGTTTTTAGCCCAATACCTTTCATGTATGAAATTGCTACTGTACTTCCGTAATCCATATTGCATTTGTATTATTGTTTATATTATTCAAATATTTTTCTATAGCCTTGACTAAATTACTCGGGTACCCAAGTAATTTAGTCAAGGCTATAGAAAATTTAGTTCATAGTGCTGATTTCCTCCATGACATTTTGTCATTGTCACAAATTTTCAAACATCTGTTCATTAAAGTTTTGATAGGTACCTGTTTTAATTTTGTGCAGGTGATTAGATGCAAAGTTTATGTATTGGCCCAATTCTGTCGGCTTCCTGTAGACCTATGAACATAACCTGTCTTTCTCTTGTCAACAGGATGGCAAAAAAAGGGAAGCCGTGACTGGCTTCAATCTCAAGTGACATGATCTGTCTTCTACGTTAATGCCCTTTTTATCTTAACATTATTGATTGAATCATTCGCCACAGTCCCTTAGGTTAAACCTGGAGGTCCCTACAAACCTAAGATTAAGTGAGTGGTCAGAGAGAAAACTGGATACCCAATTACAAAACAAACAGTTGGCAAACCATACGATGGAAGCTTATTTATGAGACCTTTATGACAAACATGATTATGTTTGTCATAAAAGCAACTGCTTGAGTTTCGCTTAACTTTTCCACTGAATTTGCCCATGGATAACATATGCCAGTAAATCACGAGTGGATTAACAATGACGGAATCCATACTGGTGATTATTGATCAGAAGGAAGAAAGGAAGGAATTGATGGTTTCTAGATAGTTTAAAAAAGTTGGTGGTTAATAGATTTCTCCCTTACTTTAGGAAGGAGAGAAGTAAGGTGCAATGGGATGATAAATGGATGGAAGGGTTTGTCACTCTTTTTAGGAACTGGCTAGGTATGAGCAAATTTCCTAGCAGAAGGGAAAACGCCTGTAGAATAAGAAAGTGAAAAAAAACATAACAAACAGAACAAGGGTAAGCTCACCAGCACAGGTTTTGAGAAATATTATTAGGTGGAGAAATACTATCAGGACCTGGATATTATCAGGACTTGTTTTCCATCGAGACTGTTCCAAGTTCTCCAGACATCCTTTTGACGAAATACCACATGAGGCATTGAATAGAGTGTACTGAGAATCATAGGAGGTGGTTACAAGAAAAGTAAGATGCTAGCAGGTTGTCTTTATCTTTATCTGAAGTGGCAACAGAATCATCTGGTTTTGATGGAGGGAAGAACAGATATGGGCAAAAGTTGCAGCCAATAGCTATGGCAAGAGATTAAAATGCCTGACTACCATTTGAACAAAAAGGAAATTTTCTACCCTTAGCCTGTTCCAAATCTAGTTTGGACTGATTAATAACTGCTTTACAATTGTTGCAAACTTTGGTGTGATCACAAAGCAGCTCGTACTTTTTTGTGAGGGCCTTGATGTCATCGGCATTTTGTTGGAATCCTCAACAATTCCACTGTAGGAATTTAGCCATTTTTGCCTTAGTGGATCCATCGGTTAGTTTCTGAATTTCCACGGGCTTACTTTCCTCAGCCTTGGATTTCTCCTTTGGGGGGGGGGGGGTAATGGATGCTGTTCTGTGTCCATTTCCTCCTCTACCAAAGTTCCAAGACTTAGTCATCTGTTACTGCCTCCTCCTCTACATCTATTAATTCTTGTGGTTGAGATGGGAGCTGTTTTCACTGCTTTTCCTTCTCACTCACTTTTTTCGGAGGTAGTAGTGTAAGAGGTATGGATATAAGTGTGAAAGCTGATCGATTCTTTTCAGTTGATTTCAGTGAGCTCATTAAATGGCAGGCAAGAGGAGTAAATGACTCTGATGGTGGTATAGTCATCTCTGTTTGTGTTCTGGTTGTATACTTCCTAGAATCTTTCTGGGTGTATGACAGCTTGCTGTTATTTATGAGTTGGATGCATTTTCTGGCTTCTTGATAGATGTTCAGCTCTGTTTTCAGTTTTTGAATTTATTTTTTTTCCTTCCACCACTGGCATTGCTCAAGAGTATGCAGGGTGCTCTCCTTGGCAATTTATCCAAATTGGCTTTGAAGGTGGACATTCCTTATTCTCGTGGTCTTTAGCACCACTTCAAACAGAGGCAGGGTTTCCCCAACAAACTATTGATACCTACCATACTTTTGGCACTTAAAACACCTCAGTGGATTCGGAATGTAGAATAGAATAGAATAGAATAGAATCTTTAATTGCAGCATGGTGGTGCCAGGGATTTACAAAACCCCTGGCACCACCGGGTAATCCTTACTGGGCAATTTAAATAGCCTGCCTTGATGGATATTGGAAGCTTTGGGGTGTTGAATGTAAAGATGAGAACTCGAGTAGAAACGAGATTCTCATCCTTGTGCATCAATATTCTCTTGACAGCTGTCACACCTTGATCTTTTAATTCAGAGCAGATCTCTCCTTCAGACATGAAGATCCCACTCTGATAAGCCATCACGTGAAGTTCACAGTTTTAGCAGATGTATTGGTGTAGTATACTTCAAACTGAATTCAGAAAAGTCAGTCAAAAACTTATTCCAGAAACAAAAAACAATGTTAGGCAGGTAATAATCACAGGTTTACAATTTGTAACAACCAAATTACATTGGCTGTTACGAAAACATAAAAATCACATGGTGACAAATCCGGTTGCATACAGAATGTTTGGGAAACTCCTAGCCCATATTTTGAAGCAAAGATCTAAATCAGGTTGGCAACAAGTGGGCATGCATTTCATAAAGTGTGATGATCCTTCCTGTCAGTTGTCCCAGTCACTCCCTTAACAAACCCATGCTGTCTCTGAATTATTGCTGCAGTCTTGTCTAGATGATCCTGCAATGCATCTTTAACCAGTGACTCCATTATTTTACCCAGAACAGAAGTTAAACTAACTGGTCTGTAATTACTCATGTCACCCTTCGACCCCCCCCCCCTTGTGAATTGGGAATACATTTTCACATCTCCAGTCCATGGGAACCTCCCCTGAGTTTTTTTTTTTTTTTTTTTTAAATGAAAACCCCAAACACAAAAGGTATCAAAACCTATAGTACTTAGTACCGTGCATGGGTTGAAGGAGAAGTATTGGGGGGGGGGGGGGGATGCCGGAAACTTTGCTCTAGAGACTAAACATGGGATGGGTTTCACCACTACAAGCCTCCAATAAGCAAAGTGGTGGTATTTCACCGGTTGATGAAAGTCATCTACCAAGGATGCTCTTATAATTATGGCTAAGGGTTTGCTTAGTTGCTTTGCCGCCTCCTTTAATATAACTGGATAGATCCCATTCACCCCAGTGGTTTTCTTATGTTTAACTTCAACAATTTCTCCTCCACTTTGCTCTCAGTTATTACAAAATCATTAAGTATTCTGCTACAATTTGATAACCTTCTGCCATTTTCAAACCTTAATAATTCCTCATGTGTGAATGTAGATGCAAAATACTCATTCAGTTTGTTTGTTATATGAGCAGGATCATCAACAGTCAAACCATCGATGTCAAGTGGACCAATCAGATTCATCCCCTTCCTTTTAGAGTTTATATAAGTAAATAAATCCTTGCTGCAAATTCTCGTAATCTGCCTTCGCCTGCCTAACCTCCTTTGTGATCTGAATACAGACTTGCTCATATCTGCCATAGGCTTCTGAGTCGCTTGATAATTTATATGCATTCCATGCATTTTTCTTCTCTGTTACGAGTCTCATTAGTTCATTAGATAACCATTTAGGCCTAAACCTTGAACAATATATCTTAATAGGTATGAAACTTTTAATAGCATCCACGGTTAATTCCTTGAATGCTTCCCACTTAGAATTTACTGTTGGTAACATTGTCAGTTGATCCCATGTACAGAATTTAAAAACTTTCTGAGACCACTGTACTCACCTTTATGGAAGCAAAAACTCTTTCCTTTACCCCCTTTTTTTTTTTTTTTTTTTTTTTATGAAAACCCCAAACACGAAAGGTATCAAAACCTATAGTACTTAGTACCGTGCATGGGTTGAAGGAGAAGTATGGGGGGGAGGGGAATGCCCTGATGGTAATTAAATCTTTAAGTAAATCCCACATCAGTACACTGTGATCACTGCCACCTAGTGGTTCCTTTATCTGCAAATTCTTAATACATGAATGATCACTGCTGATAACCAGACCAAGAGTATTACTTTCTCTGGTTGCCTCTCAAACATGCTGCTGCAGAAAACAATCATCCAATAAATCCACAAAAGTCTGACTAGTGTGTGAGTGACCAACCCACAAGTTACAGTCAATATCTGGGAAGTTAAAATCCCCCATTATAAGACATTCTGATTTACTAGCCCACTCTATTTCTCTGTAAAATTGTTCATTGTACTCATTCAAGTCATTAGGCCTATAACACACTCCTACTCTTACTTTCGCAGTGCTTATGTCACACCAAACTGACTCAACAGTGCACTGTTCAATATATATCAACTGGGTGCACTTCTTTTGATTTTATGTTTTTGTTAATTAACAGCATAAAACCTCCCTTTCTATCCTTTCTGTACGCATTGTACTCCCCAAATTCCAGTTCTACATTCCTTATATCTGTGTGACAGCATGTCTCTACTATCCCAACAATATCCACCTTTGATGTCTTGAGCAACACTTCAAATTCATCAAATTTATTTACTATACTTCTAGCATTGGTATACATGCAAGCATACATGCTCCTATTCCTAGTACCCTAACACATCCCATATACCCACCTATTTCACGATGACTGTCATCCATCCCTGAAATCCCAAACACCCCTCGCTCCAGGTCGCTACTTATTCTATTAGAAGTTGTGCAAGAATCACCTTCACCTCTGTCTGCAGCTACTGTTAAACTATTAGTCCTTGTATCCCCCCAAGCTATCAGTTTTCCGACCCACCTAACACTGCCTCGATAGCATCAGCAAATATTCTTGCACCCTTTCTATTTAAGTGTATCCCAACCCTGTAGAAGCAGTCTCTCCTGTTAACAAGTATAGACCAGGCTGAAAAAAATTCTATCCCTTGAGCCTTGCCCAATCTTTCCAGGGCCGAATTGATCGACAAGACTCTCATCATATACTCCCTTCTATCATGTCTGGGCAGAATTGCAGACACTTTCAAATTCAACCCTAATTCTTGGCTTTTTTTCAACAGTGACCTGTACTTGTTAAGTAATTCTGCTGGTCTCCTACTCTTAATATCATTAGTGCCAACATGTACAACTATATCACTTTTGTGCCCTTAAAAGATGATATCCGCTCTACGTTATCAACCTTTGCTCCTGGCAGACATACCCTGCTCCTGTTCCACCTATCCTTTTTACAAAGGATGTTCCCCGTTTCCCTGACAATAGTCACCAACAACTACTAGTTCCTGTGGGACCAGCGCATTCTGCCTTGGGGGTTGCCGCTGTGTTGCGTGATGACCAAGTGCAAGCTCTGGCGTTGATGTGGGCAGCTGAGAGCTTGATGGGCTCCTCAATTTAGATCCTTCAAGCTCTCATATAGGCCTATAACAACGCTGAGTTGTCGCCTGATTTCCTTACAATCCTTACATCGCGCACACACACAAAGACGTCCCCCATGGCAATATCATGTTCCGTTCCAGAGAGTTCGGCAAACATTTCACAAGTTGCACATTTTTTTAGGCTGTGATGCGTTGGAGAATCGCCCCCCCCCCTTTCTCCCCTGAGTCACAGCACTCCTGCCACTTTGTGCCCATTGCTTTGCTACTCTAGTTTGGAGCATGCTATTTTAAATTAATAAGATCAATAAATTAAATTAATTAAATGTCAATACTACACTATCTAATAAAAACAGTGAAGCGTATTACTGTTTCTATAATTATACGTTAAAAATTTGAATCCCCTACCACTATATATAAAAACAATGGCTGCAAGATTCGAACGAAATAACGGTTTTACATATATTAAGTAGTAATCCACAAAAATTCTTTCTAAATTAAAATAAAAATAACCAGCATAACTATAAGACTATGTATTAAGTAAAATATTAACAATTATGTAAATAAAAAGGCAAACATATCGCTTTTTCGGAGCCTGTAACTCACAGCTGTAATTTTTAGTTATCAGTTAACTAAATTACTTTAGTTAACTGATAACATAAATATATACAGACAAGTAAAGTAACAAACATAATAAATAAGAGCAGATAACAACAGTCAATAGGCAAAGACAATTTATTTATTCATATTATTAAATTAGTAGTTTCTTAAAAAACACTTTCATAATCTAGACTGATTATGAAAGTGTTTGATTATGCTAACCGGAGACACATCTAAAAAGTGGATCCACTGATTCTCGCATTTGACATTCTAAAACTCTACAGTGCATTGGTAGGAACCATTCCTGTAATTAGTATTTATCCCGTAGCGTTCAGAGAGTGGAATAAACAATAACCAAGCAGAGTAAAGGTCAACTTTAGTCACTCCAAAGCATGAAGTTTCGTTAAATTTATGGTTTTGTGATTAATTTGTGATTTTCACAACAACGTTCTACCCTTGTCTATTGTTTTGTTTCTATACAGTCAGCAAGACCCGGGCTTTTTTGCTGGCCATGAATAATATTCTTCCTTTCTTGGTGATTTCCTTCTACTTCTCTCTCTCTCTCTCTCTCTCTCTCTCTCTCTCTCTCTCTCTCTCTCTCTCTCTCTCTCTCTCTCTCTCTCAGGGTAACTCAGAAATTTTTTTTTGGCTGGTGCAGCATAAGCCTCAGGCTTCCTTGCACCATATGGCTAATAATAATAATACATTTTATAACAGTTTTATGTGTATCTGTTCTGTTTTCATTTGTGGTGGGAAAATTTGTTGCAAAGTTACTTGAAGGAATAACTTTAAAACAAGAGAGAGAGAGAGAGAGAAGAAACAAAAGAATTTAGCATATCACAGCGATTTTCATTTCCTTTACTGGCAAAGAAAGAAAGTTCTGCAGCTGTTATGAAGCATTGTGCTATTATTCTACACATCAAGTTTCTCAGAGCAAGAAAAACTGTGTCAACCAATATGATTGCATTTATTATTCCAGTTTTCATTAGTTTAATTTACACAACAGACCATTCACAAATTATGAATGATCCATGCTGTCAGTGATCGTCAAATGTTGTCCAGTTTGTGATACTAATATATGTTACTCATTGATGTAAATTTAGTTTATTATCATTATTATTTATTTTTTTACTACTCTTTTCATTTTGTTACAATTGGACAGTTATTTGTAATTTTATTTACTGTTATTTGTAATTTTATTACTCTGATGTCAGTAATTTTTTATTTTAAATAATAATAACAAAGTAAGTAGACAGTTGTTCGTAGAATTGCCATCCTCCTGGTATTTTATTTCTTTGTTCGGAAAAAGTAAAAACGAAAATATGACCAGTATTTTTCCGAAACAAATGGGTAATATGTTGAGGGGTTTTTTTGTTTGTTTGTTTTTTTTCCCTCTTCACCTTTTCAGGTTGTGTTAGCAGGGAAGGGTAGGATCTTTGACCTGTGTTTGCATTGAGGCAAATTTGCTGTAGTTATGCCACTGCCTTACAACAAAAAATTTCCAATTTTGATTATTATTTGTTGGCTTTTGACGAAAGCACTGATTTGGCAAATACAGCTAACCTATCTATTTTTATCAGTGGAATAGATAAAAATTTTAATGGAGCAGAACAACTGTTATCATTTACTCAACTTAAAACAACAACGATGGGTGAAGATGCTAGAATACAAGCTTGAATACAGTAACGATTGGAATACCCACTGATGAAGCAAGATCTATGGTAGGGCAGTACAAGGGCGCTTTGGCATATTTGAGAAAGGATATGGGCAAAAGTTTATATGCTGAAAAATTTATTTTTCATTGCATAATTCACCAAGAAAGACTATGTTCAAAGATAGTGAATGTTGAAAATGTGATGAACATAGTTGCAAAATGCATCAACGAAATTACATCTAAATTCTCACTTGGTCATCGTGAATTTATGGAACTACTGAAAGACATTGAATCTGAGTGTTGCATGTATACTTTGTGCGGAATTTGTATTAAGTGATTGTGGTGCCAAGTCACAGACAATATACTCATGTATTTGTTCAAGAGGATTCAATCGGGACTAAAGTAAGAGATGCATAGACATGCCGTATGAGAAGACAGAATATTATCATTTAGAAAAGCATTTTTATTGCCAATAAAATTTTAAGATTAGCACAAATAATAAAGATAAGTGTTTTTAACTCATTAAATAAAAGAGTGCGTTAAAATTACTCAAATATCTTAGAGCAAAATTCACTATACAGGGTGTTTCAAAAGTGATGGTCAATAATTTTAAGGTGAACTGTACAGCCTACAATATGCAAAAGAAAGCCTAGTAAACATGGGTCCTCTTAAGTGAATCATTTTTGAGATATTGCACATTTCTAGTTGGGATCTACCACTGACAAGGTGAACTGTACAGAGTTGTGATCTACCACTGACTTGTTTGTTTAGATTAGGTTATGCTAATTTTCTCTCCCTTCCCCCTCTTAATGCTATGAGACGTAGCAGGCATACTAGTACCTGTCAAAGGACCATTAACATGGAAAGAGGTTACAGCAATGAAGAATATGCAGACGTGCACTTCATGTATGGTAAAGTTAACAACAGGGTTGCTCTGCAAAAGCATGTACTGGGTCATAGCAGTGTGTGGCAAATTTTACATAGCCAATTACTGTTCCCCCTACTATATCCAGTGTGTACAAGGTCTCAGCAATACAGACTACTCTCCCAGAGGGTAGTCTGTATTGCTGATCATTCAAGAGGTGAGTGCTAAGAATTAAGCTACACTATCTTAATACATTAGGCATAGGACAGGATTATTATATAGTTTTGTGTATCAGTTTCAGTAAAAATTTAATTTAAATTTGTGTCATTGTGTTCATATTACTAGTAAAAACTAAAAGTTTTTCAGAAATGTTCTTTCCTTTTAAAAATATGACAATGGGGGCACAAATACTTGCTGCATGCAGGCGGCCAAGGTGTCAGGAATGGTCCTGATGTTGAGGATAAAAAAAAAAAAGTAAAGTGCAGCCATTATCAACCCCCCTGCAGGATGGAAGCCTCCTCAACAATTCATGCTGAGGGAAGTTGAGGATACTCTTCCTTAACATCAATCCAAAGGTCTTTGGCGAACTTAATTTGTGGAGTTCTGTTCAAATCAGCAAATTCCTCTTTCATTTTTACTAAAATGACTTTCAACAGAAATGTTGACAGATGGTGTGTATAGGGATTGCAAATTCCAATCATACTGTTCCATTTTCATTGAAAGAAACAAGACAAAAATTATCTTGTAGCACATTCAAATGTTTTCAGCCAAAATATAATATTTCTGATCTGTTGCTTTCTTCACTATAACACCATTTTTCCGGTAGTACATTTCTAATAATGCACGTTTAAGTTAATTTTGCCATAGCCCTAATTATTCTTGAACCCATTTAATATGTCCAAACATGTTAAATATTTTCTTTAGGGCCTTGCATTTTCTTATTTAAATCATTAAGATTCTCAAATATGTCTCCTATGTAAGCAAGTTTAGCCAACCAAAAGTTATTAAAAAACCAAATTTATTATTAGAACCAAAAGTTATTATTAAAACCAAAAGTTAAGGCATTTTAGAAAATCAGACTCATTATGATTTTATAGAAATTGCTAAATCTCATTAAAAAACATGTATAATTTGGACATGTACAATTGCCTCAGGAAATTCAACAAATTTCTGTGTGGAAAAGCAAGGAATGATGTTCTGATTACATTCCTTTACAAAATGCTTTGAATAAATGAGAGGTAGTGGCCCTTGATTTCAGCCAGCAAATTAACAATTCTTATGCATTCATTCAAAGTCACACTAAGATGCTCTGGCAAGGTTTCTGCCATTAATGTTTCACAATGGAGGAAACAGTAAGTAACTTGTATTGATGAGTTATATCTTTTTATGCACAACCCAAAATCTTTTTATTTTCCCTATCACAGCTGCAGTGCCATTGGTGCAAAAACTTTTGCAGTGTTTCCATTTGATACCATTTTAAAAAAGTCATCAGTTGTTCAAAAAAATGTCTTCACTAGTCATTGTTTCAGAAATCTCTTTGCAAATAAATAATGCTCTTTAATGGAGCCTTGGTCAACAAAACACACAATACTTATTAACTATGCATGGCTCTGTATGTCAGTTGACTCATCAATTTGAAGAGAAAAACAATCAACCTCTTTTAATCTTGCAATCAGAGTTTCTAATATGTCACTTAACATATTGTCAAGTCTCTTCAGTATCAGCTAAAAGAGATACACTACTCACTTCTTTAATAACTTTGAACAATTTTCGAATAAGTCGAACTATTTCCATGCACGCTGATTTCACGAGGGTCTCACCAATCATATGGGTTTTTTATCATTGCAAGCAATTAATTTCACTACATGATAACTAGCTTCTAACACATTGTGAGAGTAATATGTCATACTCTTTGTTTTGAGTTCTGTTTTAAAAGCTGCTTAAAAAAAATATTTATATCATTCTTCATGTAGTATGGACGATTTGTTAATAGGTGCCATAATACTTCATTTGGCACCACTGCCTCATCTGAAAGTTTTTCTCTACAAACCACACACCCTGGTTTTGGTGCCAACACATCTAGAAAATAATAATCCAATTAACAACTTTGAACTAAAACAACATGTAAGATACAAAATCAAAACCAAAAAATAAATTAATATTAGACATCCACTAGAAGTAATTTTTTGACCATGATGTTCATTTTTTACTACAAAGAGGCATGCAGCATGCAGCATTCTCAACAAGTGTTTAAGTCTACTGTTACATGAACCAGCACATAGGTGTATGCAGAACACATAATACTCAAATTTGATTTTTTTTTTTTTTTTTTTTTTACAGGCATACTTCTCAAATCAGACAGTTCTATCAATTGCTTTTATCCCAGTATGTTCCTTCTAAGTGGATTTTATATCTGTGGAACTTGCACGGCCATCATGGGGATAGACACTTCAAAACTCAATCCTATGCTGCAGTATGTTTCTGTTTCAGTTTGGTTCCAGATTTTCTTTCTACATACCCAGTCTCATGTTTCTTTTTAGATAATTTCAGTAACTTCATTAAGCATGATTGTGACATCATAATATTCAAAAATGATAAAAATTTAGAACTCCAGACACTGTCGTATCCAGTTATCATCGTAAGGTGAGGCATGACAACCAGGTTTTAAAGGTTTTTTTTTTTTTAGATAGACGTGGGAATGTTTTACACATTCACTTATACGCATGGTTAGGGGGGGGTAAATAAGCCACATCTGTCCACCCCCTAAATCCGCCCGACTCGAGATATCATACTGGTCACGAAAAATGTGTCACGCGTTCTAATCACACTACTATTAGTACGAACGTGGGAAGCGCCTCTGGTGGAATCTGCAGATAACATCACTTCCATGATGTATCAAATTTACTGAGCAGAAAGTTGGAAAAACTGTGAGCCCGTTGTTAAAATATTCACAGCTCACCATTGGTGACATCCTCTGTAGGTGACCAGAGGTGTGTGCATACGCACAGTTGGAAATTTTGACAGCACACAGGCTTTTGAAAACTGGAAGTTACAAAGCATAGGCTAATACTAGAAAGAGAGAGAGAGAGAGAGAGAGAGAGAGAGAGAGAGAGAGAGAGAGAGAGAGAGAGAGAGAGAGAGAGAGAGAGAGAGAGAGAGAGAAATCTTTATTGAAACCTAAAAAAAAAGATAAAGATGGGTACAGAGAACTCACTGTTGAAACCGACCCATCATGGCACGCAGGCAAAGGGTTAACAATGCAAAGACAAGTGGTGAACTTAAAAAAAAAAAAAAAAAAACTCTGTCCAACTGAGTTTTCCAAACAAAGACATCTTTGCATGGAAAGCACCTTCTTTCTATATCTTTTATCACGTGTGAATTTGTTAAGATCAGCATCAAGTTTGTAGACCTGGGAGAGCATCTGAAAAGGGAGGAATCGATCTGTCAGGAAAAGTCTTGAATTCTGGGCAGCCAGTCTAGGAGTAGTCCACAAGGCAGATGGGAGTTATCCAGCAGTATGTATCCCATATGGATGGCTCGGAGATAAATCCTGCAACCATTTTCACTGTGACAACCAACCTCCGGGAATCAATAAGTTCAGAGAGATGGGGAAACCCCATTGAATTTGCTAATAGGCTGTTGTTCTAGCTTGTGGAGGCAGATTGGATTTCCAATTGGCCCATTTCAGTAGCTAATATTCAGATGCAATGAGGGGCTTTTTAGTCATTTAGGTGGCTGAGGTGCAGACTTCCGATGTGTACGGTAATGGTGGGTAGATAATCGTTATGATATATTTCCTGATTATTTTGGGATCTTTACTGTGCAACAGATTTTGTTTTGTTATCCAATGAAGCCTGTGAAACGAGTATATCCAGCTACCATCACATCCAGAAAAGGAATGCAATTTATGCCTCTAATTCCGTAGTTAACTAAATGTGTAAGAAAGAGAATTAAGATAAGGGAGACTTAACAGTGCCACCCAGGGGGAATAATCATGAACACATCATCAATACAGCACAACAGAAGCAGATCAGAATCAACAAATTTGAAAAAAATATTAACTCTGAGCTCCTCCACGGCAATGTTGACAATAATGGAGCAAGTAGGCATGCCTCAACCAATCATCAGAAAAAGGTACTTGAAATTTGAAACCTTTGGATATAATACAATTAACTTTTAACTGTGGGCAAGACTCAAATTGCTGTCTATTGCAAACCATCATCAAAAACAGACTTCAATTTCTTTGGGGGAAAGGACTTTTTCGGTCAGCGACCATATCAATAATAAAATTATTTTATACAACCTGACTGAACTTTGTAAAAAGTATACAAAATAAATATTAAAAAAAATGAAGAATGAACAAAGAATATAAAGCAATAAAAATACACAGTAAAATGATTTAAAATCACAGAACATGAGTGGAAAAATAAATTAAAATCACAAATTTAAATGATAGCTTTGAAGGCAAGGCAACTCTCTGTTAACTAAAACTAGCACATGGAACAATAACATAAGCAGTAGGTTTGTCATATGACATGCGGTAAGCCACGCACTACAAAGCTAATAAAAAAAAGAGAGAGAGAGGAAAGGATCAACTAATCAGGATCAGGTAATGATAAAGACTGACATATTTAAGAGATCATGCAAAATCCTCCTATTAAAATATTCAAGAAAATGAAATCTAAACCTAATAGGATTGTATATTCCTGATTTCTGCAGAACAAGATTGAAAAACCACTACACTGGGCACCTCATGCATCGGGATGTCAGTTTCCCAACTTTAGGGGGTTACATAAGTCCATAAACTAGGTGTTCCTTTGTATCCTATAGCTATGGGCGCGCCTCCATAGCCAGGTGGGAAGGAGCAGCAGTGCGTAGCACACACTTCTTGATTAGACCGGGGTTCGAGCCCGTCACCACCAAATACGGAGGATGCGGGAAAGGTCAGGAAATGACCACCGCATATTCCTGGAGCAATATGGCCTTAGTTGCTAATGCTCCTAAAAACCAAACAACAACAGCTGTGGGCTGTGGCACAACAACAGATGAGTTCTCTAAATTCATCACCAATCTTTTAATATCCCCTTGTAGGCAAAACTTGTTATACCATCATGAGTAGTGCTCAATTTTTCCAGGTTATTAGAGATGTTGATATTTCTGAAGGCAAGATAGTGGTTTCCTTTGATGTGGTCTCATTTACATCTGTTTCCCTCAAATAAGCAATCAAATGATCAAGATGATAATGATTGTTGGATGATAATATAATAATATTATCATCCATCTTATCATATTATCATATGATAAGATGATAATACATTGAAAAAAAAGACCTTGGTTTTTCTTTTCTGAGGATATTACAAGCTGCATTAAATTTGCATGTTTGACCAGGACAACGATGATGTTCGATCATTCTTTACCTGCAGACTCGGGGTACAGCTATGGATGCCCCTGAATGTGTTTTTGTGTTTTTTATTGTTTTAAACATAAGTTTATATGTATAAACATAGTTACTGAAGATGTGTCAAGGAAGAACAAAAAGGCCAAGCTCTCAAAGGATGAAGGACGAAACCCTCCAGATTTTGTCCTTCATCCTTGAGAACTTGGACTTTGCAGAGGTGGGAAGCCCTCAGGACAAACCCTTCACAGGACACCTATTTTTGTGTTTAAGGGATGGTTGGATGAGAAAAAAACAGAGGACAGATCCAGTATCAGTAAGTTTCCTATAAATTTGTGTTGTAATGGTGTTGTTGGTTCTGCTTAGTAGCAGGTCAAGAAATGGTAGTTTTTAATCTTCTAATTCAATTTCTGAACAAGGTGCGTGGATGTAGGTTATTGATATATATGAAAGTTGGTTGAGTTCCTCAATGCCATGTGACCAAAATTAGCTTTTTCTGTGGCCTTGTTTTCAAAGGAATTCATAAAAATCTTTGACAGTGGGGGGGGGGGGGGAGTGTACTGCCCATATTCAGACATTGTTTTTGTGTTTTGAAGCTGAAATAACCTTCTACTACTGACAAACCTATTACATCAAGAATGTCTGAAAATATCTAGAGGATGTATCTAGTTGCCTGGTATTTAGTGAAGGATGGTCTTAGTCTCTTCTAATGGGACATTAGTGAGCATGTTATTGACATCAAAGAAGACTAGAAGCTCTTTGTTATTGATACCAGTGTTTTCTAGCTGATTGAGTAAATGTTGCAAGTCTTTTATCATTCTATGTTTTATAGGTAAGGCTGGTGTGACAGTTTTTACAAGCCACTGGGCTACATTTCTCCCTGGATGGTTTCTACTATTAACTATGCATCCAATGGGAAAGTGCTTTGATATTTCCAAACAATGTTGGGGGGCTCAAGATTTATTGGTAGAAGTTGTTTTTAATGGCGTCATTAATTTTATTCTGTGCAAGTAAGAGTTTTAATTTTGTTTTTGTCTGTGGAATTGGTAAGTCTCTTTGATGGTTTCATAAATGTTTTCATCTTCTGCTAATACAGATAAGATGCTATTAAACTTCCTATCCCTATTAGCAATTTAAACTTATTAACCATAGCCAACCCTCCAACCAAATAACTCCCTCCACCTCCAACTAAGAAGTAGACTACAACCTAGATCAATTCCTACCAGATTCCTCTTAAGTGGTAAAGTTTTCCAATGATATTATTTAGGTTATATAATTTAGTTCATTCATTTAATTTTGTCTTATTCTATTCTACTTTAATTTAAACAATTTTTATTTCTATTTATTTAATTTTTATCACATATCTTTAAATGTGTATCAACATCCTCCATTAAGCTAATACCTGCAGTAGTGATACCTTTAATCCTGGGATCGGACTATAAAAGATAATCCCTTATACTCTTGTCTACCAAACCACCTGGAAATGAGATTAAGCAAACCACAGTATATATATATGTGTTTTGCCCATAAACAAAGCAAGTTCATGTGACCAAAGTGATCTTTTGTGATGGTGATATTGCAAACACAGCTGGTAGATGTTTACGCATTATTGTTATTTACCAAATAAAAATTAACCTTAAAACAAAATTCTTCGAATCAGATAGGTAAGTTTTAATAAAAACTTTAATCCTAATAAAAATATAATAATAATAACCCTTGGTTACTATCTTTACAGTCACTGAAGAAGTGGTAAAAAAAATACCACGAAACATTTGATTCCACTATGTATATATTTCCAATTTGGAAATAAACATAATACCAAAGTAGGTTGGTTTAGAATGCTTTATTGTCTTCAAACAATGCTTTATTCAAGCAAGAAAACAGGAAAATGAACAGACTTTCTGCACAATGCCTTTTTCATATTCTTTTTCTTGAGTTCATCAATTTGTCTCCTTTCAAAACTTCTTTTGGATCATGAACTGAATTTTAAAATGAGTCAGTGTCACTTGTGTTAACTCTGAGAAGTTCTCATATAGATTCTTTCACTCTTCTACTCTAGTTACACATTTAATTAAAGATAACAAATATATACACACATGCTTAAAAATTTTTAATTCAGTGTTAATCAGCTGAAAGTCTATCTTTTCTTTTAGCACTTCTTTCTAGATAGTAGTAAATTTCCACCAAGGATACATCCATTTTCACAGGAAGGCATGCAGATCCCCCTTTCAGCACCCAAATTAATACGATGACAAGGACAGTCTATTACCACAAATTGCTCAATCTCTTCTTTTAATATCATTGTTACTCCAGCTTTTAGGCCTACAAAAACAGGTGTATTATCAACACTAAGGGCCAGACAGTTTTTTTTTTTTTTTTTTAAGGAATCCGACATGCTTTCAGGTTGTTCAGAAGATGGCCAATGTTGTAGAGTCACCTTCCAATGCTGGAAATGAGAGCAAGCTATTCTCAATTTGATTTTTTTTTCTTTTTTTGTTTATTACAAAAAGTCACCATAATGGGATATAGTTTGGAATCCCTTTTGTTTATGCCTTCTGTAACAACCAATTTCAGAGCCATCACCAACGACTTTTGATAATCATGCAATTTCACTAAAAATGTCTATTATTTTTGTTCTTCACAGGCATATTTTTTTTGCTGTTTCACCACCAAGAACCATATTTCTGAACAACACACCAACATAACTCAGAGAATGTTACATTCTATGACAAAATATGCGATGTTGTTGTTGTTGTTAGGTTTTTAGGAACATTAGCAACTAAGGCCATATTGCTCCGGGAATATGCGGTGGTCATTCCCTGACCTTTCCGCATTCTCCGTATTTGGTGGTGACAGGCTCGAACCCCGGTCTAATCAAGAAGCGTGTGCTACGCACTGCTGCTCCTTCCCACCTGGCTACAGAGGCGCCGACAAAATATGCAAACAAACATTCAGCAAGTATGACATCATAATTAACCCCAGGGGTTCACATCTAGCGAGTATGGGCTTGGCACACCTAGGGTCCTGGGCTAGATATCATCATTCTTCTCTCTCTCTCTCTCTCTCGGTAACTCGGGAATTTTTTTTTTTTTTTTTTTTGGCTCATGCAGCATAGGCCTCAGGCTTCCTTGCACCATATGGCTAATAATAATTATTATGAAATTGTACACTTGCATACTTTCCAACCTCAGTACCTTGTTTGTTTGTTTGTTTGTTTGTTATTTGGTTTTTAGGAGCATTAGCAACTAAGGCCATATTGCTCCGGGATATGCGGTGGTCATTCCCTGACCTTTCCACATCCTCCGTATTTGGTGGTGACGGGCTCGAACCCCGGTCTAATCAAGAAGCGTGTGCTACGCACTCTCAGTACCTTGATAACATTCAATAATCACATGGAACATATTCACATTATGTTGAACAGCTAACAGGAAGAAGACTGAATACTCCCAGTATAGACTGTTTATTGGACTCTCACATCATCCACCCCGCCAACCCCACCAAAAAAAATGCTTCCACAAAAATCAACTAAAAACTGAACCAGTAAAGCCCTACAGGTTACAAGCTTATTCTCCATCTCATGCAACTTTAGTGGACACTTACCAGACAAAAAATAAATAAATAAAAATTTGCTACAGTATGCAACTAAGGTAAGAACATGGCTCAAAATGGTATTAAATTATGACATCCTTAAAAACTCTTTTCTGGTTATTCTAAATGTCACTCTCAGAAGTTCGACAAATATGTAAATCATAATTTTTTTTTATATATTTTTAAAACACTTTATACAAAGCTTTCAAAGGTGAACACTCCATAAACTATACAACGTGTTACTCACAGGGTCTGTGATTCACACTTATTCATGTAACCCAAGCCCTTCTAGTCAATCTTTATCCCACGGGCATCTCCTCAAGGAGAAAATAAATTGATATTAATGATAAGAATAAATTTTTGCATTTCTTTCTATGCATGTTGTCCTTAAGCTTATTTGTTTGCAAATGTCTGATTACATTGCATTTCCTACTATTAAAACTGAAAAATCACATCTACACACGCTACACAAGGCAAACGGTGGTCATTCCCTGACCTTTTTCAGGGAATGACCACCGTTTACCTTTTTCAGATTTTACAATACATGGAAAATCTTGTATTCTTTCTTTGGAAACTTATTGAAAAACACTGTTATTAACTTTGCAGACACACGTTTGGTCTTCCATAACAAGTGGCTTGTCACTTGTTTGGGATAAAATCCTATCAATGAGTGGAGAAATTTCTAAAGCCTCTTCAATCAGCACTGCAATTAGCTTATCTCAGACAGAGGGAATAGGGTACCCCATGGGTTATTCCATGGTTAATCGACTTGCACATGTCCATCAGGCTACACAACTGCATTGGCATTGCCAGAGAGTACTTCAAAGGCAATAAACATTGAAATTGCATATTTAAAATAATGAATGATTTAAAAAATATTTCTCATTTCTTTATAGCCACATTTTGTATACACACCTGAATACACACACTTTGCAAGTGTGTGTATTCAGGGGCCACCTTGCGTGTTATGTGGGCCAAAAAACCTGGGGCTAACCAGAACCCAGACTGAAGAAGCCTTTAATAATTCCTCCAATCTCCAATGGGAATCTGAAGAAGTCACAAGTAGCAAAAACACTACCTACACTCCCACAGAGGATTTCTTTTGAGGAAATGCAACAATTTTATAACTATGTTCTATGAACTGGACTTTTCAGCTGAGCTAACTTTGGCACAAAACAGCACTTAACAATAAATTAATTTTATGTGGATAGAGTAAGAAATAACACTGGTCAGCATCAATTTTCTCCCAGAAATAATTAACAATTTCTCGTAGGAAACATGTTCAAAAATTCGGATGCTTAAAAAGTTCCCATCACCCTCAGTTTTCAAATATCATAGGTTAATGACAGAAAACAGACCTGTAGTTGGTTTATTCATCTTTTGCTTCAATTTTATCTATTGATTTTTTAAAAAAATTTTTCTAGGGCATTTGGGAGCTTTCTCTAACATTCAAAAATGTTTCAGAATGTCCTAGAATGTGCGGAAGAAAGGTCAGGATGTTTCTGGAAAGTTCTAGAACTTTCAACAGAGTTCTCTAGAAACATTGAGCCTTCTAGAAACTTTTCTACTGGTATATACACAAGTGAGTTCCAAACCAAGCAAGCATTTTTGGATTTCAAAAAGTCTGTGTTTCAGAGAGCAAGTGTTGAACAAGTGCTTTAGTGAATTAGTGTTTGTAAACAAGTGTTGTGTGCATTAGCGTAAATTATAAACTGTGTTTAAATTACAAATAAAAATCACAAATTCTTAATTGGGTTTTTATGTGCACGTACCTCAACCGTATATGCCATATACAGTTGCGGTATGAGCAAAGCCTATGAGCTCTATTTTGGATGTTAAGTCAGAGATCAAGATAAAATCCAAAGATTTCTTGTAGCTCATGTTCAAGGACATTAACAGCCTGACTTAGAGGTAGTCATAAATCAATGTGTTTTGCTGTTCTGGTGATATGGCAGAAACCTTGAGATCACATAAACAATTGTTACTTTTGCATGACCAATATTTCTGGTTTTTCTAGAAAATCCAAACATAAAGTAGAGTATCCCGACATACCTTTTGTGCCCTAAGGCCAGTTCCTTATGATGATACAATGCAGTATCTTTAAGCCGCTAGAAACTTATGGGCTGGACTCTGATTCGGGATCGGAAAAGGAGTCTCCTTAAGATACAGAACCCAGAACTAGTACAGATCCATACTTTTCAACTTTTGATACTGCAAAGCCGCATCTAATCACTCAGGCAGAATTGAACAATTTGCTCAGAGATTCGGAAACGTCTCCAAAACCAAGGCTCGATTACTAGGATCACAGCCTCAGCAGTGGAATCATCTTGAAAAGGACATCAAGGCATCTTTTTATAGGAAGAGGTAATCTAACATAATGACCTATTACTTCATGCATGGTGTTTTGGTTTATCGTAACAATGTCCAGAAATTAATGAGAGTTACATTAATTTTTTTTTTATATGTATGACCCAAGTATGACCCAAGTATGACCCAAGCAATAGATTCATTTCACTGATTCATCCAAGGTCAGTTTGAAAGCAGTTTTACTCCATAATATAAACAAGTATTCACTATACCATTGTACCATGCAGTTGAAATGAAGGAAATGTACAAGAAACTATAGGTTCTTTTGCAAAAAATATGCTATCAAAAATACAAATATCTGTGCCGACTTAAAAGTGGTAGCTTTGCTGACTAGGTTGCAAGGTGGACACACTAAATACTTCTGCTTTTTATGCAAGTGGGACAGCCGAGTAAAAGACTGTCACTAAAGGGTAAAAAAAAAAAAAAAAAAAATGGCTAGACCATTCAGAACCTACACCAGAAAAATGTAGCACATCCTCCTTTGGTGGATAAGTGAAAAATCTATTTACCTCCATTGCACATCAAGCTAGGTTTGATAAAAATATTTGTGAAAGCAATGGACAAAAAAGGAGAAGGATTTTCCTGTTTTAGGCAAAAGTTTCCTTGAATCAGTGAGGCCAAATTTGATTTGTGGGTCCTCAAATCAAACTGCTATTCGAAGATGAGGAATTCATTAAAAAATTAAATGCTACAGAAATAAGAGTCTGGGAGACATTTGAAAACATCTGCCAGAACTTTTTAGGCAATAAGAAATTACAAAATTACAGTGAAATTGTGGATGAGCTAATTTTAGCAAACAGAGAGTTGGGATGTAATGTGTTGTTAAAGCTTCATTTCCTACATTCCCGTTTAGAATTTTTGCCTGAAATCTTGGGAGCAGTCTCCGATAAACAGGGTGAGAGGTTTCACCAAGATATTTCTCAAATGGAGAAAAGATACCAGGGAAAATGGGGGTCCAAATATGTTGGCAGACTACTGTTGGAATCTCATACCAATGGACAATTATAAAAGGCAAAAAATGACAAAATCGGTGTTTTGTATCACAAACATTTTTATAAATAGAATAACGTTAATAGACCCATTGTATTTAGTACTGTATGTAACATTTTCTTAAAATATATGAAATCTTTTTTACTAAAACTTAGTGTTTGACTCCCTACTCCCTTAAAATTGGTGAGTGTCATATTTGGTTGCCATATTTGAATTCAGCAACATCAAATCTACAAGAATCGCCCTGAATTTTAACAGGGAGCGAAAAAAATGGGTTTTTTTGCCAACCAGTGTAATTAGCAAAATTACTAATAATAATTTTCTACCTTTTCATGAGAGAATAAACTTTCTGGGGGAGAGGGAACTCTAGTAATAAATGAGCTATAAAAATGCTTACCATGCTGATAAGTACCAAATCAGTGACATTGACATAGTTTAGCTTTGGAAACACATCTTCAGCAGTAATATCTATAGCTGTATTCGTTGCTGATTTGGAGATCTTCAACTGAGGCTGTAAATCATCATCCTTATCATCATCCATTTCTGTTTCAACCTAAAATTACATCATAATCATAATTCACCTGCACAATAAGAAAACTGGCATCAAAACTAATTAGAAATTACATGAAGCATTTTGAAGGACTAAGTAGTTTTACTATATCTACAAAACTATCTCACACTATTAAGATTAAGTATAAAAAATGAAAACACGTTTATTGAATGAATTTTAATACTAAATGTGTGAAATAAATGAAGGGAGGTATAACTGAAGGAAATAAGTAATGGTTAAGGCAAACATAAGTAAAATTCAAAACGATGTAAACAGATGTTTCTGAAATTAGAACTGAATCTATATATTTGGGAATTGAATATAGAAGCTATTGAATGCTTCGAATTTGTTTGTGGTTAACATGTGAGACCTGTGTGGGGAAATGAAATAAAAGGGATATAAGAATTCAAGAAGTCCAAAAAAATTCCTATAATTCCATAAAGAAGCAAAAAATGCTAATTTAGCAGATATTTATGTCATCCCAATGTTACTTAGTTCTCTTGTCTGTGGGGGTGGGGGCTTTAACCTGCAGCGACCATTTTCATCATCTGCACATCCAGGTCCACCACAGCAAGTTTATAAGGCCAATTAGTGGATAGTCTCACTGCCAGAGGCCAAATTTCGTTTTTTGAAATTGAGTATACTTTCTTTTTTCTCCTTGTGCACAAGTTGAGAAAACTGATAAGGTAAGAAATATATGTTTCATTCTTTTTCAATGTTTACCTTAAAGAAATGATAATGGGATAACTAATGTGACACATATCCTGCAAGGAAGCACATCAAAATCAAACAATCTAAAAATTAAAATTCATTTGAGTTTTAAATGATACATTTTGATTTTTTTAATTATACTTGCTCTTTCTAACCATATCTAAACTATGATTAAATATATTTTCACTAATTCACTCACTCACTCTACATTTCCTCTTTAATATTTTTAACAGTTTTTTAAATATGTTTTTCCTCTTTAATTTTTTCTGTTCCTGGGTATTGATATCGGTGTTTAAAGGCACAAGGGCAGCTGAGGCCAAAATGCCAGGTCCTATATTATTCTCCTAAAGAAATATAATTTGTTCCATTTTGACATCAGAGGATTTCATATATAAGTATTTGTTTCAGAAAGGTATAGAGTTCAGCTAAGTTAGCACTATTTCCAATCATGAGGGTAAGCAATAATGGTTCTTGCAGTTGTGATTGAGAGTGGAAAGTACTTTTTCTGAAATGAGAATAGCGAGGACAATCTAAAAGTATATGCTTGACTGTAAGTGGTAAGGTACAATGCAGGCATCAAGGTGAGTCATTCCCCATGAGAAAAAAAACGTATGAGTTAGGCGCACATTGTCCTATCCTTAGTCTTGCTAGTACAACTTCTTCCTGTCTATTTTGTCTGAAGCTGGAAATCCATAATGCTGGTTCTTCTTTGATTTGGAGCAATTTGTTATTCCTTTGTGACTGCCATATTTCTCTGTTCCTGAGAAAATAATGGAGTCACTGATTAAAGAAGCATTGCCAGATCATCTAGACAAAACTGCAGTAATAATTCAGACACATGATGGGCTTGTTAAGGGAAAGTCTTATCTGACCAATTTGATTGGATACTATGATGTGGTCATAAAGGAACTGGATGCAAAAAAACAATTTTGATATCAAATACTTGGATTTCAGGAAAGATTTTGATACTGTACGGAAGACTGCTTTTGCACATTGAAGACTACTGTACAAATTGGAGCAATATGGCATTAAGGGCAAGTTGCTACCATGGATAAAAGGATGGTTGAGTGGGAGAAGGCAGAGAGTGGTAATCAATGGACACTGCTCTTCGTGAACTAATGTTATTAGTGTAGTCCCCCAGGGTTCGGTGTTGGGCCCACTGTTGTTTTGTATATATATCAATGATATTGATGAAGGCATATCAGGCTTAATGTCCAAGTTTGCAGATGATACAAAGGTTGCCAGGGTTGTTAATGACAGTGACGACAGTATGCTACTCCAACAGGATCTAGAAAAGTTGTGAAAATGGGCTGGGAAGAGACAACTGAAGTTTAACAAATGCAAAGTACTGCATATGGGCAGTAACCCCAGAGAAATGAACCAACTGTGTGGTACTACACTCAGGGTGGTAAAAAAGACCTGGGGGTAACTGTACAGTCAGATATGAAGTTTTCTGAACAGCAGGAATGCAGGAATTTTGCTAGTAGGGATAAGGAAGCGATTATCCCTTTGTATAAGGCAATGGTCAGGCCATGCCTTGGGTACTGCATACAAGTCTGGAAGCCTCATTTTAGGAAGAATGTAGAGTTGCTAGAACAAGTTCAGAGAAGGGCAACAAAGTTGGTGAGAGGAATGAAGGGTTCCTCTTACCAAGAAAGTTTTGCGAATTGCAGCATCTAGAGATTAGGTGATCTGATTGAGATGTAAAAGGCCTTGAATGGTTTCAGCAGGCTCAATGCTGATGGAATTCTTCCCCTTGCTCAGAGTACAAACCTAAGGGGACATTAATTCAAATTGAGGAAAGAGAGTTGTCGAATAAATGTGTAAAAATTTGCCTTTAGCCAGCAGGTAGTTGATTACTGGAACAAAATGCCATCCATGCACCATTATTCTAGCGTTACACCTGCTTTAAGCACTCTAATTTTTTCAAAGTAAATGTGCCAGTCACCCAAGACACTCGGTGAAGAGAATCAAGGAAAACAGGCGAGATTGTTCAGGCCGGGCGGTGGACCACCCGTCTGGAACAGAGTTGATAGCCCTTCCAGGTGGCTGATGCTGTATCAGCGTGCTTTCCTGCATCATATACCTCTACTAATGCTAATAACAATATCATTAGTAGAGGAATATGATGGGGGCTCAATTATCCATAGGATCGGATTAACCATGGTCCTATATATGTATGTAGTTTTATTTTTAACAAATATTTAAAGAATATTATTTATCTGTGCAAATGGATTCATAAAGTACATACTGGAAATCACTGTCGCTTCTCTTGTTTTGCCAGCTAGTAAATCACGTCAGGTGTGTTTACACCTGGTGATTGAAACACCTGCTGCATTTTTAACACCAAATAACATACAAATGTAACCTATTCACATTTGTCTACTAAACATCGCAAAAGCTTGTTCCAGTGCTTTCAGTGTGCTGTACATAACATTTATCTTGCATTTCAACCCCCAAAAATTCAGGTAAATTAAAATGAATTGTTTTATCAGTGGAAAAGAAACTGTAACTTATTAAAAGACGTGAAAAAGGTGAAAGTGTTTCAAAGCTTGCAGAAGAATTTGAAATTGGCCAGTAAACTGTATGGGATATCATTAAAAACCAGCCCAATACAGATGAACTTGTTTCTAAATGTGACACATTTGCTTGCGCTTCATAAAGAAAATCACTCAAAGGTGCTACAAATGAACAACTTGAAAGTGTAATGATAAAGTGGTTTTTACAACAAAGAGCTGAAGGAACTCCAATATCTGGACCAATGATTTTAAGCAAGGCAAAACATTTTTTGACAAATTTGAAATTCCTGGAACAGCTACATTTTCATATGGTTGGTTGAAACGATTTGAAGACATGCATGGTATAAGAGAGTTAGAGATACAAGGTGAAAAGCTCAGTGCAGGTAATGTGGGAGCAACTTTATTCTGTGATAAATTAGCTACGATTATTAAAGAAAAGAGTGTTGTTGAATCGCAAATTTATAATGCAGATGAGATGGGGCTTTATTAGTGAGCAATGCCCAATCGCATGTTGGAGTCTGTACAAGAAAGAAAGAAATGCACCACCACGATATAAAATTAGCAAAGACAGGATAACAATTGTATGCTGTGCAAATGTTTCAGGGGATATGACAAATTAAAATTTGTCATATCCCCTGATGAGAAAATAGTGAGATACAATTGCTATGTGTGCAAACGTCATTGGGACACATTGTTTGTGCTCGTTAATGATAAGTCAAGAAAACCGAGCGCATTTAAAAATCTTTCTAATTTTCCTGTTTTGTACAAAAATCATAAAATGCCTGGATGGATGTTTCTGTTTTCTGAGATTGGTTTATAATTTATTTTATTTAATTAATCTTATTTAATTTAATCATAATATAAATTTAATCTTACCAGAAAAATTATCCGGAAATTTTCCAGTTCAATTATACAGAAAATTTGGCTATCCGGAAGAGGTCTGACATCAATTATTCCTCTGGAATAATTGATGTCAGACTGATGCTCTACTGTATTTTAAATTTAGTTCAAAATATTAAAGGATGCGAAGACTTAGATGAGGTAAGTGTTAATCAATGGTTAAATATAGACAAAAATTAACCTGGCTACAAAAAAAAATGACTGACGATGACTTAATCAAAAGTGTGCAAGAACCTACAGCAGGACTTGACAAGGACGATAATGAGGAACTACAGCCAGCTTGCAAAGTAAGTTGTAATGAAGCTATAACAGCTGCAGAGACATTACTTAAATTCGTGGGAAGTCAAGATGATGTAGATTATATTGAAATTTTTATAAATTCGTGGACACAAAAAAAAAAAAAAAAAAAAAAAACCAATAAAAAAAAATCGCAGAATTTCTATCAATATGATTAAAATATTATTGCTGTTGTTATATACCTGTAATATCTTATGTCTTTACACGTTTTGGAAGTTATTTAAACAAATAAAAACGTAATTTTGATTTACCGTGTTTTTCAATTATCCAGGCTCTAGCATCCCCAAATTACCATGGATAAGCGAAGTTTTACTGTATTTGTAAATATCATAAAGATGCTAGTTTCAGAAGGCTTCAATCCTTGAGGCATGTAGCAGGAATTGTCTCAGGTATGACAAACTAGGGTTTGCTGCTACCTGGGAATTAAAAATGCCAAAGGAATTGATATTAAGGTGAAAACTGTGATTCAAGTGGTGCGAATTTCAGTGAAGTCTGATCATTCTATGAAAACCAAATCCTTTGCTTGTACTTTCATAGTGGTGAGACTGTTAGTAACCATGGGTATAATCTACAAAATGCTACACCTAATATACAGAGTGACCAATCAGGTGTGAAGAAACAGACAGGATCAAGGTGTGGTGTCCACACCATATAGCGGAATGCCACCCCTCTGTCTTACCAGTAAATAATCATGATAGATAAATCTCTTCAATCGAAACAACACAACCACACTTTGTTTGCTGGCAAAAAAAAAAAAAAAGAGGCAAAAATCCACATTTGGTCTCCAAGGCTAAGCCTCTGGCAATCCACATCTATCCCATTATGAGTATAAATGACGTCTTTTGAGGTTATGGGCATCGTGAAGATATCTAACCTTCCTTACATTTCAAGGGTACAGTTCTAAAACAGTGTTTGCAGGCCAACTTCTAGAAAGTGCACTGGATCAAAATTATCGGTAATTTCTAGGAGGGCAAAATCAGTTAGTGTATAATGTTGCTGCCTCCACTCTGCCAGATAGTAACTGGAGAGTGTCTGATTAGTGTTTATGCACAGGCACTGTCAAGGCCACATTATGTCAAGAAGATGGGTATATTCTTGCTGCATGTCATATCCAAAAATTTCATTACTTCATATATAGCTCCCCCTACCTCCCCCCTTTTGTTTACTACTGAATACATTGTGAATAGTCTAACTAACAGAAAAAACTTATCTGCCAAGCACACTTACTTTTTCTGACAGAATCCCAATTATTGGTTGCCTCAACCACTGCTCATCTGAGCTGTCCTAATTATTCACTGTATGACTCCTTTCACTTCACTTGTGCATATCTAACATTCTCTGTCAGAGACTTAGTAAGCTGGAATCTCCTTTTTGTTCTTCTCTGGCTTAAATCTCTCTAACCCTATTCTAGTAAATTCATCTACAGTGTCTATTGTTCTCCCAAACCCACTAATCACTTGGAACTCTTTGACTTCCTGCAGGCCAGCTTTAGTGACAATGAAGTAATTTTCCTTGGTGAGTTTAATGTTCACAACCCAACTGACTTCCATTTTCTAGTCACACAAACACAGCTCATCAAGATGCTAAGTCCTTTGCAATTACTAAATGACCTCACACAGATTGTTCATTTACCTACCGAAATACCAGGCTATCATAACCACGCAGCCAATGCTTTGATCTTTTTCTCATGAACAGTCCTTCCAAGAACATGGTTGAGGTGGGTAGTGCTCTAGACTCCTCAGATGACAACTTGGTGATGATTACCCCAGGGGCTCAACATCTAGTGAGTATGGGCTTGGCAAACCCAGGGTCCTGAGCTGGATATCATCATTCTTCACTTTCTTGATGATTCCCTTCTACTCTCTCTCACTCTCAGGGTAACGTGGGAATTTTATTTTTTTGGCTGGTGCAGCATAAGCCTCAGGCTTCCTTGCACCATATGGCTAATAATTAATAATCTCTTCCGCAATGGAGCCTTTCTCTTGTGGCCATTCTGAGCTTCGCACTGTTTGGTATTATAAGAATGCAAAATGGGATGATCTATGAGATTTATTCTTTTCCGTGGTTGGATTACTGTTTTAAATCTTCTGATGTCAATGTTTGCTCAGACTGTGTCAGTGATATTCATGTAGTAATGAAATCCTTTAGTCACACTCGACCTTAAAATGTCATTCTTTAGTTAAACCTTGATTTTCCAATAAGTGTGATAAGGCTGTTCAAGAAAAGAATGTTGTATATTGCAACTGGCTCATATCTCCAGTATTCTGCCTAGTCTTTGGTGTATGCAGAATACCTGGAGATTTGGATAAGCTGTACAAATTTTGTGAGAAATACCTTGCAACAATTGTAAAGCAGTTTTTAATCACTCAACACCAAATTTTGATGAAAAAACTTGCTTCAAAACAGTAGTTAAGCAATCTGGGCTCTTACTAACACTATTGGCCACAACTTTTGCCCATCTTCCCACCACTGTTAAAACCTGATTGTTGTATTCTATCCTCAGCTAAAGATAAAGTCAACTTACTAGCATCCAACTTTTCTTCTAACTCTTGTACTGATGATCTAGGTAAACTTCATCCTACCATTTCCAGTACACTCCACTCAATGCCACTTTGAGTATTAATGCCAATTTGAGTATAATTTTGAACAATCTTGATGGCAAGAAAGCTCCAAGTCCTGATCGTATTTCTCCACTTGTTCTCAAATTCTGTGCTTACTTCTGTGCATACTCCTGTTTTGTGTTGCCTTCTTACACTTTCTTATTCCAGTGGTGGTTTTTATTATGCTTAGAAATTTGCTCTTATCCAGCCAATTCCTAAAAAAGGTGACTAGTTCCTTCCATCCGATTATCATCTAGTTGCATTTACTCGACTCTTTCCAAAGTAATGGAGAAATCCATTAGCTGCCAACTCCTAAACGAACTCAAAATCTTTCATCTGATCAATGATCACCAATACTGATGCTGACGGTGTCTATCCTCTGGTGATATTTTGGCTTATGTTACCTATCTATGGACAAATTAAGTGGAAAAGTTTCACGAATCTCAAGCTCTCCTGATGTCAATCAAGGCTTTTGACTGACTTTGGCATAAATGCCGACTGTTTTTTGAAATTGGGTATCCAGTCTTCTCTCTGACCACTTGCTGCAGTTGATGGTTGATGCACCTCTCTGCCATCTAAATTCTCCACTAATGCTGTTATTTCCCAAGTTTCTATTCTTTCTCCTATTCTTTTTCTTATTAATGACTTTCTTCCACTGACTAAAAATCCTGGCCATAGTTTTGCTGATTATAGTAGATTGCAAATTATCATCCAGTTTGAGAAACCTTCCTGCATAACTTCAAATTCTCAAATATCCACCCACAATTCCTAAAATGCAGATCTCCAGGTAATTCATTAGCATTTGCGTTTCACCCAGTCATTCACTCCAAAAGTTTGTCTAGTTCAGCCTTGATTTATTTAAAGTGTCCATTTCCACAATGACAGATGGAAGTTTGTTCCAGCAATCAAGCGCCTGCTGGCTAAAGGCAAATTTCCGCACATCTATTCTACAACTATCCTTCCTCAATTCGAATTTATGACCCCTCAGGTGCGCAATCTGAACAAAAGGAAGAATCCTATTGGCATTGAGCTTGCTCAAACCATTCAAGGCCTTATACATCTTAATCACATCACCTTGCAGGTGTTTGGTCTTGGTAACAGGGTTGCTGTTACGAACATAGGCTTAATTTCAAGAACTTAAGACTACCTTGGTAACAGTAACCCTTTGTTCCACTCACTACTCTCGTTGCCCTTCTCTGTACTCATTCTAGTAGCTCATCATCTTTCCTAAAATGAGGCCATTAGACCTGTATACGGTACTTAAGGTGTGACCTGATCATTGCTTTATACCAGCGTTTCCCAAACTGTGTTCTGCGGAACACTAGTGTTCCGTGAGATGTGAAGTGTTCCAGGAAAAATCACAATGAATAATTAAAAAAATAAAATAAATAAATTTTGTATATTTGTAGGGTACACCACTTTTGTATCATTATAATATTTAACATAATTAATTTTTTTTTTGATTATTAATTTACTGGCTAAATTAATAATTTCGGTTAAATCAATAACCGAAAAAAAAATTATGCTAAATATTATCATTATAATATTTAACATAAATTTTTTTTTTTTTTTTTTTTTCCCCGGGTATTAATTTACTGGCATTGACTAATAATTAAATGGGCTGCTGAACACTTTATTTTGGCGGGCTTTGCATAGAGAAGTATGGTGTAGAGGTAATGACACCTGCAGAAAAGTAGCAATGTACTGATCTAGTATGCCATTTGCACATGATTTAGCCTGGAGTACACAGGTTGAAGGAGAGGAGGAAGCAAACCAATATCATAACTAAACTCACTTCCTTGTATAAATTTTTTTCATAATTATTAGTATTTCAAAATATTATTATTAAAATATGTAACCATGGACTTTGGTTGAAAAAAGAGAAGCAAAGTTTAGGAACTCCAAGAATTACTTATATAATACTCGACTTTACGTGAGTTTTTGCTGGCTGGTGCAAACTGATAAAAATATGGAAACATATTTTGTATCTGTAGGGATAAATGGAGGTATTATGAAAATATTGTAATGTGAATCCATAACAAATGTGGGTTTTTTTTTTTTTTTTTTTTGGGTTTTTTTGTAATTCGTTCCAAGTCCTTGGAAGTTGAAAATTTCACTATATTGCTAAGCTATTTATCTCTCTAAAAGGTCATATTTATAATGGAAATTCCACTACACTTTCATCATTATCATATGTTCCCATTATAAGAATCAATTTTGAATGCCTTTGTGATATTTTTCTAAAGCATGTTTCTGGAGGTCACGACCAAAAAACAATAAAAACAATTTGCACTTTCCGATTTATTGGGCTTTTCTGTTAGCACAATCTATTATAAACGGGTAGTAAATTCGATCTTATTGCATTTGCAATAATACTGATAACTGGAATTCTGTGGTTTTTTTACGTTATTATGGTGAAATAAATTCCCCTTCATTGAAATCTTCAATCATATAAAAAACAAATTTTCAGAAACTTCTCTTCATTCCTATTTACGTATTACAATGATGAAGGGAAAGGGACCAACAGAAAGTGCACGTGCTGGCAGTGCTAAGAAAAGAAACAAGATTCATTTAGAAATGAAGATGATTAATTAAGAAGTACAAAGCATCTTACATTTACCACAGCATCTTAAACATTAATAAGGCCTGGGCAGAAATTACTAAAAGTTGTTTAAATGGCACATGGAAGAAAATATGCCCACAGCATGTAAAAGGCTTAGAAGGATGTTGTTGTTGTTGTTTTCGTTTTTTAGGAGCATTAGCAGCTAAGGCCATATTGCTCCGGGATATGCAGTGGTCATTCCCTGACCTTTCCGCATTTTGCCGTATTTGGTGGTGACGGGCTCGAACCCCGGTCTAATCAAGAAGCGTGTGCTATGCACTGCTGCTCCTTCCCACCTGGCTACGGAGGCGCGCTTAGAAGGAACTGAAAAAGATGAATCATATGAAGAGGTTACAGATAAGATTGTAAAGGTTGCAGAGCTACTTCAGTTCGAGGTTGTTGCCAAAGACGTCGAGGAGTTAATAGAGGAAGAAGAGAAGGAATTATCTAACGAAGAACTTATTGACTTGCAGGCAGCGAATGTGAAAGAAGAAAATGCTGATGAAGCTCAAGATGAACCAAATGAGAAGCCAAGACGCTTCATCACCAGAGGGATGGCAATGGCATTTCGTGAAATTGCATTGGCAAGGTTTGAGAAGATGGATCCTGACAGTGAACGATTCTTAAAAGTTAACAGAGGGGTGAATGATATGCTTGCTTGCTACAAAGAAATCTACAATGAAAATAAAAGCCACCATCCAGTCATTCATTAATATGTTCTTTCGTAAGGTTGAGCAGCCAACCCCTTCTAAATCTCCACAGCCATTAGCCTCCATAGTGTACTTATCAGCTGAAGACGTTGATTCTGGCCATGTTCAAGAGGTAAAACTTACTGATGTTATGCCTGTCTCCTCTTTTTTTTGTAATTTTATAATTTTGAAATTTTTTAAATCGTACGCTTTTGTAATTTTTCCTGCACATGAGAAAAAATTAAATAAATATAATAAATAGTTCTATTTGCATGTTCATCGAACGTTTCTTTTTTTGATTCAATCAATTCAATGAGCACAGTTGTGAGTGCTGCACAAGCATGGGGGAAATTCCAACTTACGTAAAATCCGACTTACATAGAGTTCTGTGGAACGCAACTCGTACATTAATCGGGGAGTGGCTGTACTTCTAGTAGTGCAACTGTGGTCGATGAAAACAAACACAATATTGTCACGCTTCAAAGTGAGGATGAACAATCGAAGCCTTTTGTTCCCCAAATATCCGAAGTGAAAAAAACAGGAACCAACTAATAAAATATCAAAACGAAAGTATAATGACAGTTATTTGAATTTCGGCTTTTCGTGTGTTGAAAATAAAGATGCTCCTGATGCACAGTATGTCGTATGTAATAAAAAATTAGCAAACAGTTCTTTGGCTCACGCTAAACTTTGTTTCATAAATATTCTGTGAATATATTGTGAGATGAAAAGTGTTCCGTGACTAAAAAAGTTTGGGAAATGCTGCCTTATACAATGGGATAATCACCTCCTTATCCCTGCTAGAAAAATTCCAATATATCATTGACAAGACACCATGAGCTACTCTTGCAGCCTGTCTGCACTGATCAGAAAATTTAATATCTGACTGCATAATTACCCCAAGTCTTTTTCATTCTCGACTACCCTGAGTTAGTACCGCATAGTCGGTATGTTACTCTGAGGTTATTGCTACCCATATGCAGTACTTTGCATTTGTCAATGTCAAACTTCACACCTCTCAGCTCATCTGCTCAGCTTTTCTAGATCCTGTTTCAGTAGCGTACCATTCTTACTGTCATTAACAACCCTATCAACCTTTGTATTGTCTGCAAACTTGGACATTAAGCCTGATATACATTCATCAATATCATTGATAAATACAGAAAACAACGGTCCAAACACAGCACCTGGGGAACTCCACTAACAACATTAGTCCATGTAGAGCAGTGTCCATTGATTAGAAGTCTCTGTATTCTACCACTCAACCATCATTTTGTCCATTGTAGCAACTTGCCCTTAATGCCATACTGCTGCAACTTGTGCAATAGTCTTCCATGTGCAAACTTATCAAAAGCGTTCCTAAAATCGAAGTATATGATATCAAAATTATTTTTTGCATTTAATTCCGTTGTGACAACATCATCGTATCCAATTAAATTGGTCAGATAAGACTTTCCCTTAACAAATCCATGCTGTGTCTTGACTATGTTTGTTCTTTGTTACTTGGTTTTTAGGAGCATTAGCAACTAAGGCCATATTGTTCCGGGGATATGCGGTGGTCATTCCCTGACCTTTCCGCATCCTCCGTATTTGGTGGTGATGGGCTCAAACATCGGTTTAATCAAGAAGCGTGTGCTACGCACTGCTGCTCCTTCCCACCTGGCTACGGAAGCGCCTGTCTTGACTATAACTGTAGTCTTGTCTAGATGATCCTGCAGTGCTTCTTTAACAAGTGACTCCATTAGTTTCCCCGGAACAGAAGTTAAACTAACAGGTCTGTAATTATTCATGTCACCTTTCGAATTCCCTTTGTGAATTTGGGATACATTTGCACATCTCCAGTGCATGGGGATCTCCTCTGAATCCAAGGATGCCCTCATAATCATGGCTAAAGGCCTGCTCACTTCCTTTGCTGCTTCCTTTAATATAACTGGATAGATCCCATCCATCCCAGGTGCCTTCCTTATGTTTAACTTCAGCAATTTCTCTTCCACTTTACTCTCAGTTATTGTAAGCTCATTTGTAATAACTGAGGCCTATCAATCATTTGCTAAGCTACCTGAGCAGAATCATCAATAATCAAGCCATCAATATCATGTGTACCAATTTGATTCATTGTGAATCACATTGGTACACATCCTGAAAAATTAAAATCTACAGAAATTCAAGTCTAACATCAATAAGTATTTTCTTCTGTCTTCTCAATCTTCAACCCATGCACAGTACTAAGTACTATAGGTTCTAATATCTTGTGCGTTTGCCCATATTTTGACCAACAAGCAAAAAACTTTAGCTTTTTTTTTTTTTTTTTTTTTTTTTTGCAAAAAGCAGTTCTTCACAAGAAAACAAGAGACTTTTTTGTGCAAAATGTACAAAAAATTAAATTTAATTGACAACACACATCTTTTATAGTGAAAAACAGCCATTGGATATTTACTAGTACAGTATTTCAAAACTTGGCTTAGCTAGGATTTTCTTCAGTTGTCTGTTGGATATAAACTAGGTTTTAATCATTTCTGGGCATATGTCTTTTGTATTTAGCTAAGGATATAACTAATTTAACATTGTGATCATTACGGCACAGAGTAACTTGATAGTGTATATCTCAAATGTGGCATGTATTGTGTTGTATAGTCAAGTGTAGTATAATATAGTCTATTAATCAATTAATTTTATTAACCTTATTAATTTTCATTTCTAATTAATTAAATCATAAGTAAAACTAGGTCTAACAAATGGAAATCATGCCCCAGACTAGAGATGCAAAGCAACGTGCACAAAATAGTCGGAGTGCTGTGGCTCAGGGAAGAACCAAAAGGCAGTGCCGGATTAAGCTTTTGTAAGCCCCTGGGCTACAGGTACTATGAGGCCCCCCCTAGTAATATTTTCAAAAGGAAAAAAAAAGAGAAAAATTAAATTTATTTTTACAAAGTTAACAACAATTAAAATTCAAACATTTGCGATGCAGCTCAAAGTAGGCTAGTTGTTAGACCTAGTTTTACTTATGATTTAATTAATTAGAAATGAAAATTAATAAGGTTAATAAAATTAATTGATTAATAGACTATATTATACTACACTTGACTATACAACACAATACATGCCACATTTGAGATATACACTATCAAGTTACTCTGTGCCGTAATGATCACAATGTTAAATTAGTTATATCCTTAGCTAAATACAAAAGACATATGCCCAGAAATGATTAAAACCTAGTTTATATCCAACAGACAACTGAAGAAAATCCTAGCCTCAAATCAAAGTAGGCATTAACTGGCTGAATTATTGAGCATAATAATACTGATTAACGAAGGTTAATACTCAATAATACACTAGCAAAATGCACATCATTAATAGTAAAATTTAGCCACCATTAAAACATGGTAAAATGAAATTCATATAAAAAGGAAAGTAGGCCTTTGCCGCTAGGCTTGACAAGTTCACATTATACTATAAGGCCTTAGCAAACCAAATAACATCTGCCTTATTGGCATCCACTCTTAAATCTCTATCAAAAATTAATCACAACAGTCTATTATATACATGATATAATAACATACTATAATTAAAAACTTACCGCAGTAACTGTAAACACTAATGTCAGTCTTGTCAGATTTCAAAACAATAAAAAATGCCATTGGGGAGAATGTTTTGCAGGGTTCCAACCAATAAAACTGTTATTCATATTATAAAGTCTATATGGCGTCACAAACCGTCATACAATATATATGTATACAGTATAGTCGTTCTTTTTGCTGTAGTATGTTTACTACAAATATATATACAGTATATTAATTGAATCTTTTTTAAATAGATAATTTAGAGTACTTATACTTTGATTCAGCATTCACAAATGAAATAACTTTTCACTTAATCTCTGGAAGCCCTCCAGCTGGCAGAGGCTGCTGGGCTGTAGCCCCTAAAGCCCTGCCGAAAGAGGCAATTCTCCAGCGCATCACAGCCTAAAAAAATGTGCAACTTTGGAAATGTTTGTGGAACTTTCTGGAACAGGACATGACATGACATGGCCAAGAAGGATGTCTTTGTGTACTAGGCGCAGAGAATGTCAAGAAATTAGGCACCAACTCAGCATTCTGATGGGCATCTATGAGAGTTTGAAGAGAAGGGTAGATGCCTCAAAAGAATTAAAATGGGGGCCCATCAAGCTCTCAGCTGTCCAACTCAATGCCAGAGCTCACTCTTATGGATCAGGTAGCAGCCTTCAGGGTAGAATGCACTGGTCCCACAGGAGCTAGTCATTTTTGGTGACTCTATTGTCAGGGAGACAGGAAATATATTGTGCAAAAAGGATAAGTGGAACAGGACCAGGGGCAAAAATAGATGATGTTGTAGAGTATATATGACCTTTTAAGGGCACAAAGGGTGATATTGTTGTACACATTGGCAGTAATGACATTAAGAGTAGGAGATCTGCAGACTTACTTAGCAAGTACAGGTCAATGTTAAAAAAAAAAAAATTGCCACACGGCTAAATTTGAAAGTGCCTGGCATTTCTGCCCAGACATGATAGGAGGGAGTATATGATGAGAGCCTTATCATTCAATTCAGCCCTGGAGAGACTGTGCAAGGCTCATGGGGTAAAAATTTTCTCAGCGTGGTCTGTGTTTCTTAACAGAAGAGATCGTTTCTAATGGATGGGATAAACTTAAATAGAAAAGGTGAAAGAATATTTGCCGATGTTATCAAGGCAGTGTTGGGTCAGAAAACTGCTAGCTTGGGGAGATTCACAGACTAACAGCAGCCGCAGGCATCAGTGAAAGTGATTCTTGCACAACTTCTATGCAATGTGCAGCAGCCTGGAAGGCAAGGTGCTGGGGAATTCCAAAATTTCTGAGTTACCCTGTGTGTGTGTGTGTGTGTGTGTGTGTGTGTGTGTGTGTGTGTGTGTGTGTGTGTGTGTGTGTGTGTGTGTGTGTGTGTGTGTGTGTGTGTGTGTGTGTGAGAGAGAGAGAGAGAGAGAGAGAGAGAGAGAGAGAGAGAGAGAGAGAGAGAGCAGGATCATAGCTTTATCTTCTCCTGCGCAGTTACGTTACTAGTTGTACCATCGAGGTTTTATCAATAAATCATTCTGTCTAAAGTGTTTCCCATAGTTAACCCCAAGGGTACATTCTCAGTCCTCTGATTTGTAATCTGGATCTCGATGACTGATTTCCAGAGCAGAAGTTTTATTAACATCCACTAACTTGCTTATGCTGACACTCTTACTATCCTGGTCAGCAGACTAAAGTCTTGAAACGGAAACAAATGTCAATCATCTTTTACCATCTCTTATTGCTTGGACCAATGAAAATAAAACTTCCTCAGCCAAACCAAAAAAGATGATCTTCGAAGGGAAATGGGACCATTCAAACTATTCGTAATTAAGTTATACGGCGAACCTCTTCCTTTTGTCAGTCCGGCCAAACACCTTTGAGTTGTTATAGATGATTGTTTTACTTTCAACCTCATTTTCAAAATTTAGCACTCAAGATCAAAAATTTTATTGATCTCCTTTTAAAAGTTACCAGACAAGATCAAAACTGGGGACTAGCCATTAAAATGCTTCATCTTACAAAATTATTATTGTCCCTATTGCAGCTTTGCTGTAGGACAGTTATTTTTGGCATGCTAGGTTGCTTACTACTGAAATTCAGTTAACCTCACTATGTTGCTTTTTGTCTGTTCATGTTCAATAACACACTTTTTAGATAGTTTCTACACTTGCTCTACTAGTCTACATTTTCACCACTTGCTCTACTAGTCTAGGCTGGAACTATGTCGCTTGACTTGTACGTTATCGACAGGGAATTGTATTATTTTGTCAGAAAGGGAATTCCGGTATTCAACTGAGAGTAGTCCTTTGCGACAAGATGAAAAAGCACCAGTTAAAGCAGAGAAGAGTTGCGTAAATACACAGATACATGAAATGTATCGGAGGGATCTGATACATGAAAGTGTCTGCAATTCTGCCCAGACACGATAGGAGGGAGTATATGATGAGAGCCTTGTCGATCAATTCGGCCCTGGAAAGATTGTGCAAGGCTCAAGGGGTAGAATTTTTTTCAGCCTGGACTGTACTTGTTAACAGGAGAGATTGCTTCTACAGGGATGGGATACACTTAAATAGAAAGGGTGCAAGAATATTTGCTGATGCTATCGAGGCAGTGTTAGGTGGGTCAGAAAACTGCTAGCTTGGGGGGGAGACAAAGACCAATAGATTGACAGTAGCCACTGGCAGAGGTGAAAGAGATTCTTGCACTGCTTCTATTAGAATGAGCAGAAGCCTGAAAAACAAGATGCATGATAATTCACAGACTGCTGGGAGCCATTGTGGTACAAGTAAACACATGGGTTGTGTTAGGGTAGCTAAGAATAGAAACAGGTGCAGGTATACTTGCGTGTACACCAATGCTAGGAGTTTAGTAAATAAATTTGATGAATTTGAGGTATTGCTCAAAACATCAAAGGCAGATATTGTTGGGATATCAGAGACGTGGTGTCACACAGATATAAGGGATGCAGAACTGGAATTTGGGGAGTACAATGTCTACAGAAAGGATAGACAGGATAGGAAGGGGGGAGGGGTTATGCTATTAGTTAAGAAACACATAAAAACCAAGGAAGTAAAGCCAGTCGACATCGCTGGACAGTGCAGTGTTGAGTCAGTTTGGTGTGACATAAGCATTGGGAGATCAAAATTGAGAGTAGGAGTGTGCTATAGACCTAATGACTCTGATGAGTATAATAAGAAACTGTACAGGGAAATAGAGTGGGCCAGTAAATCAGAGAGTCTTATAATGGGAGGTTTTAATTTCCCAGATATTGACTGGAATTTGGGGGCTGGTCACTCACACACTAGCAGGGCTTTTGTGGATTTATTGGATGATTGTTTTCTACATCAGCATGTTCGGGAGGCAACTAGAGGGAGTAATACTCTTGATTTGATTATCAGCAGTGATTCTTCATGCATTAAGAATCTGCAGATAAATGAACCACTAGGTGGCAGCGATCACAGTGTGCTGAAGTGGGATTTACTCAAAGAGGTAACTACCATTAGGGGTAAATGGAAGGGTTATTGCTTCCGTAAAGGCGACTACGATGGACTGAGACAGTATTTAAATTCTATACAGTGGGACCAACTGATGATGTTACCAACAGCAAATTCAAAATGGGAAGCATTCAAAGAATTAATCTTGGAAGCTACTAGGCTTTACATACCAACTAAGAAATATTGTTCAAGGTTTAGGTCAAAATGGATGTCAGATGAACTAATGAGGCATATGGCAGAGAAGAAAAATGCATGGGATACTTACAAATTAACACATGACACAGAAGCCTATGATAGATACAAGTTGATATGCAACCAAGTTACATAGGAGGTTAGACAGGCGAAGGCAGATTACGCAATCCTTGGCAAGGGATGCAAAGAAAAACAGCAAAGAGTTCTTCACTTATGTAAACTCTAGGAGGAAGGGGATGAATCAGATTGGTCCACTTGATATTGATGGGTCAACTGTTGATGACCCTGCTCAGGTAGCTAACAAACTAAATGAATATTTTGCATCGACATTCACACATGAGGAGTTATTCAGCGAGGCAAATGCCAGAGGTGTATTCAACTCTAGCAGTAAGCTACAGAATCTTGAAATAACTGGGAGTAAAGTGGAGGAGAAACTGTTGAAGATAAACACAAGAAAGGCACCTGGGGTGGATGGGATCTATCCAATTATATTAAAGGAGGCAGCAAAGGAAGTAAACAAACCCTTAGCCATAATTATGAGGGCTTCCTTGGACTCAGGGGAGGTACCCATAGACTGGAAATGTGCAAATGTGACCCCAATTCACAAAGGAGGATCAAAGGCTGACACAAGTAATTATAGACCTGTGAGCTTAACTTCTGTTCCAGGAAAATTAATGGAGGCACTGGTTAAAGAAGCACTGCAGGATCATTTAGACAAGACTTCAGTTATAGCTTGGACACAGCATGGTTTTGTTAAGGGGAAGTCTTGCCTGACCAATTTGATTGGATATTATGATGCAGTCACAAAAGAACTGGATGCAGGGAATAGCTTTGATATTATATACTTGGATCTTAGAAAGGCTTTTGATACTGTTGCACATGGAAGACTGCTACACAAATTGGAGCAGTGTGACATTGGAGGCAAATTGCTGCTATGGATAAAGGGGTGGTTGAGGGGGAGAAGACAGAGAGTGGTAATCAATGGACACTGCTCATCGTGGACTAATGTTATTAGTGGAGTCCCTCAGGGCTCAGTGTTGGGTCCATTATTGTTTTCTGTATTTATAAATGATATTGATGATGGTATATCAAGCTTAATGTCCAAGTTTGCAGACGATACAAAGGTTGGCAGGGTTGTCAAGGACACTACTGACACTATGCTGCTGCAACAGGATCTGGAAAGGTTGAGCAGATCGGCTGAGAGGTGGCAAATGAAGTTTAACATTGACACATGTAAAGTACTACACATGGGAAACAGCAACCCCAGAGCAACGTATCAACTCTGTGGTACTACACTGACAGTGGTAGAGAATGAAAGGGACTTGGGGGTGGTTGTGCAGGCAGATATGAAGTTCTCTGAGCAGTGCAGACGGGCTGCAAGAGTAGCTCATGGAGTATTGTCAATGATATACAGGAATTTTTCCAGCAGGGATAAGGAGGTGATTATTCCCTTGTATAAGGCAATGGTCAGGCCACACCTAGAGTACTGTATACAGGTCTGGAGGCCTCATTTCAAGAAGGATGTAGAGCTGCTGGAACGAGTACAGAGAAGGGCTACAAGATTAGTGAATGGAACAAAGGGGTGCTCTTACGAAGAAAGGCTTAAGTTTTGCAAATTACAGTGTCTGGACACTAGGCACCAGCGAGATGATCTCATAGAGGTGTATAAAGCCTTGAATGGTTTGAGCATGCTCAATGCTGATGGGATTCTTCCTCTAGCTCAGAAAAATCACCTGAGAGGGCATAAATTCAAATTGAGGAAAGACAGATGTAGGATAGACGTGCGGAAATTTGCCTTTAGCCAGCGGGTGGTTGGTTGGTGGAACAGACTTCCATCCCTTGTAGTGGAGGTTGATAGCCTAAATAAGTTTAAGGCTCAGCTGGACAGGTATTTTGAACGAACAGAAGGGTGAAGTGGAAGTGGGGTTTTTTTTTTTTTTTTTTTTTTGGCTGATGCTGCATAAGCTTGCTTTCTTGCATCAAATGCCTCTACTAATGCTAATGCTAATGAAAAGAATTCTGCTTCGGAATCCACATTTTCCTGATTAATCTGGCTTTAACTAATTGATACACTTCTTAAACAGCAATTTTGAACCAAAGTGCGCTCCAAGTTCCTTATCTATTGTTATCCTTTGGACATTTTCACTGCCAATCATTCGAAAAAATTGGAAAGGGGGGTATGATTTTTTTTAAAAAAGATATGTGTCAGGTGCATTATGGACTTGTTGCCATTGCATCATAAAACTCATAAACAAACATACACAGATGAGTCAAAACATTATAACCAGTGAGTTTATGCAAATCGAAGCAAATGCAGGTGAACTGCGCTGTGTGCATGGGTTGGGACATGGTATAAAAAACACATAATAATGAGCTCTGTTAGTCAGTGTTACTCTTGTTCTTCAGACGGGAAATGCAACGGACTTAAGCGAGTTTGACAAAGGCCAAATTGTAATAGCCAGACAACTGGGTAAGAGCATACCCGAAACAGCACGGCTGGTGGTATGCTCAATGTCAGCCGTGGTTAGTACCTACCGAAAGTGGTCCGAGAGGTGAAAACCCATGAACCACCTCCCAGATGGTACGTGGCAAGAGAAGGGCGACTGTGGTGCAACTAGCCAGTAATTGGAGTGCTCGTGACGGGAGTAATGTGTCACAACGCACAGTACATCGAACCCTGCTGAAAATGGGGCTGCGTAGCCGCAGGCCACTCTGAGTGCCCATGCTAACCACGGTTCACAGGCTACAACACCTACAATGGGCATGCGAGCATCGAAACGGGATGATTGGAAGGTCGTCTGGACCAATAAATCACGTTTCCTGCTTCACCATGTGGACGGCTGGGGACGTGTGCGTAGTTTACCTGGGGAAGTGATGGCACCTGGATACACCGTGAGACAAAAACAAGCTGCTGGTGGCGGTGTCATGGTTTGGGCAATGTTCTTCTGGGATACCCTTTTTTTTTTCTTTTTTTTTTTTAATGGAAACCCCAAACACGAAAGGTATCAAAACCTATAGTACTTAGTACCGTGCATGGGTTGAAGGAGAAGTATGGGGGAGGGAGATGCCGGAAACTTTGCTCTAGAGACTAAACATGGGTTTCACCACTTCAAGCCTCCAATAAGCAAAGTGGTGGTATTTCACTGGTTGATGAAAGTCATCTACCACCTCCATGTGCCAGGCACTCTGATGTCTACCACCTACCTACCTAAACATCATTGCTGACCTGGTACACCCTTTTATGGCAACGGTCTCCCCCTCCGGTGGTGCCATTTTCAGCAGGATAATGCACCATGCCACACCACCCAAATTGTTCGAGACTGATTCGCAGAACATGAGGAAGACTTCCAGATATTGCCCTGGTCTCTACATTCCCCAGACATCAATCCCATCGATCATCTGTGGTTTGTTTTGAAACAGCAACTCCGAACTGTGGCATCTCAACCACGGACTTTACAGGAGCTAAAGGACCTTACAGGATGTTTTGGCTCATCGGTGTATATGTGTTGATTTTTGAAGATAATATGATTTCTAAAGTATTTAACACTAGAGGTGATACAGAGATGGCCCAAAACTTCACATCATTAGAATCTGAATGTGAAGAACACATTCAGATTCACTCTCAAGCACTAAATCAGAAATTCTCATCTGCAAGAATCTGTTGTTATAAAGTTTCTAATAAAAAGCAAATAGGGTGCCAGGTTTCTATTAAAAATCAAATAGGAATTGCATATAAAATGCTACAGTATAATGTGATATCAGAGAGAATAAAGTGATCTATACAAAATGCCATAATTATAAACAATTAAGTATTTATCCATGAATTTTGGAAGCGATCGCCTAAAAATTATAGTCATACATATTGTGTACTGACTTCTACTTCCCGTTACCAGCAAAAGTATGCAATAGGTGTAACAAGTTAGTAAATATGAGGAGTGCCCAAACTGAGAACATTTCATTTATGTGCAGTCGTCATATTTCTTATTCAAATCACTTCACGACAACAAACAATATCGAATGCTTCAGCTCAACATACACTGCAAGGATAGAATTCATGGGATACTTGGGCAGCGCAATGCTGTCAACCCTCACGTTAGTGAATCAACCAACCGCCCGGCAGTTATATATGTATACTGCATTCACGTAGATGGTAATTCGATGTAAGTATGGATGAACATCATGAGTTAACCGACTTTGAAAGAGGAATGATAGTGGGTGCTCAACGCATGGGTCACTAAATCGTGGAAATGGTACAGAAATTACACTATCCCCCTTCGACAGTATCAAGAGTATATTGGGAATATGCTATTTCCAAAATAACATCTCATCGTGGGCAGCGCTGTGGGCAGAGAAAGGTGATGGATAAACATGACTGTCAATGTCTGTCTCGCCCGGTATCAGCCAACCTGAAAGTCAGTGACACAAATCACCATTGAATTCCAAAGAGGGACTCCACCAAGACCATCAGGCGATCGTTAGCCACAGTAGGTTATGGGAGCCGTGACCCACCAGAGTCCTGTTGCTCACACCGCGACATTGGCACTGGACCTTCGATGATTGGAGACGGGTCTTCTGGTCTGATGAGTAAGTTTCCAGTTATTTCGAGTGAACAGAAGGATGCATATCTGGCTGAAACTGCAAGAATCTATGCACCCACCATATCAATAAGGAACTGTTCAGGCAGGACGGTCGGTAATGGTCTGGGCCGTGTTCAACTGGCACATGTTAGGGCCCAGGTTCTAGATGCATCTCTCAACAGTCCAGGTTACATGTCCATCTCTGCAGACCATCTGCATCCCTTCATGGTCATCGTGCACCCATAGGGCAATGGGCTCTTCCAGCAGGATAATGCTCCTCCCCACAGAGCCGTCATGACTAGAACATGATTCAAAGAGCATTCCACTGATTTTGCTATCATGAAATGGCCTCCCTGTTCATCGGACATGAACCCTGTGGATCATCTTTGGGATGATGTGGGAAGGTCCGTTCTAGCTGCTATAAAAGAAAAAATATGGGGAAAGATGCAAAAGGGGTGTGTGCCTGCTCCCGATAATGTCCCTGCACATTCCTCACATGATGCAGCGAGGTTGATGTCAATGCGTCATAAAACAACAAACAGTGATGTTTGCCCACGAATGTGGGCTTTTGAAATATTGCCACATCCTGCTTATTCCCCCGACCTTGCACGCTCGGGTTTCTCCTTCTTTCTTGCCCCGAATTGCTACTATATCCCTGATATGCCAAAATTACAAAAACCACAAAGAAAAATAGTTATATACTAAAACAATTAAAAACTTTATCTGGGGACAGCAAATAAAGTAGCAGGAGTGGGACACAAGAAAAGAAAACATAATAGGAAGAAAAAACACGTTATTGTACTGTAAAAACTAAATACAGTCACAAACATGACGTATTTGAGATAACACAACATAGATTATTGTCTCTGGATTACTAACATCTAACAAATTGCTTTCTTTGTATTCAGCACGTTAATTACATAATATGTATTTCATAAGCCATGTAGGCTTTATAAGGGATACTAAAGGAATCAAAACCAAAGTGTACATATTTAAGAAAATTGGTCTAAACAATAATGAATCAAAGTCTATAGTGATGAAATGAAAGTAACTTAAAACGAACATGAAGCATTAATAAGACACATTAATAACAGGGTGTTGTAGGCTGAGTAGAGGTCCAGAAGGTAGTACATGATATGAACTCTTCAATACCCATCTGTTTTATATGTTTCCATCTCCCCCCTCTCTCTTTTCATAAATTTCACGATAAGCCATCTTGAAGTTTTCTTTCTACAGTGGATTCCGGTTATTTGGGCCACCAGTTAATCGGGGCAGCCGTTTATTTGGGGCAAATCTTAAAAAACAGAAACCAATCGAGAAAATAGCCAGGGTTTACTTCGCTTAATTGGGACAGCATGCCGTTTAATCGGGGAAGGAGACCGCAGCACTGCAGATTACTCTACGATTGTCTCTGATGGTACCACGTGGTTCAGTCGAAATTCTGGAGATCACAACCATAAAACAATTAGCAGCCACCTGTTTATTGGGCTTTTCTGTTAGTGAAAGTTATCATAAATGGACAGTAAACTCGATCTTACTGAATTTGCGATAATACCGACAGCTGGAATTCTGTGGGTTATTTCACCATAATAACCCAATTCTATGGGTTATTATGATATGCCAAAAGGGGTGTGTGTTTACACTTCCATGAAATGTGTTTACACTTCCATGAAATCTTCAATCATATAAAAAAAATTAATTTTCAGATCTTCTCTTCATTCCTATTTTTAAAGCTTTGTAACTCGTTACTCCGTTCTCACTTGCGCATATTACGTTACTTGCGATTTGTGTGTGTGCTGTGTTCTTTGTTATTGATTGCTTATCTTTTTACTGTTTTAAATTTTAACCCCCACCCACAAATGTCAGTGAACAGAAATGTCAACTAGTTAATATGTATATATTACAATACGTATTAATTATTCCGATTATCACGTATTAATTATTCTGATTATCACGTATATTCTTCCGATTTTCACGTCATTTAATTTTTTAATTGGTAAGGTAATAAAGGGTAAGTTTGTGCTTAATATATCTTTGGCTTTTATAGCCTGTGGATAATATTTCTCCTATTTTCGCTAATTAGAATCGCTGTTTAATAGAATTAAAATTCAATTCAGAAACGTGATCACTGCACATCGTATAGTGAACGGTACTTTACTACGTTGAGTTCGTCGTAACGTGATTTGATTGTACAGTGAACCAATTGTAAAGGGGAGGGGGTACATTGCATTTTTAACTATTTACGTGACACTTCGGATAATTGGGGCAGCCGCTTAATCGGGCCAAAATGCACTAGTCCTGATGTGTCCTAAATAACCGGAACGGACTGTATTTTCAAGAAATGTTTGGTATTTTCATCCATTCCATCAAACATAGAACCCTTCCTGAATTTTACTAAATACTTCTGCCATTTTCTTTAATTTGAACTGCTTCTTGGGTTGCTCTGATTCCTTAATGGATTCAGCTCCCCCTTGCTCCTCACCTCTTTGCGCATTCAACTGGGCTAAGTCTTGTTGTTAAATCTTCACCTCATTCATCCACAAGCTCATCTACATCTTCATCCTCCAGGACCAGCTGCAACTCCTGGGCTAAGTTTACAATTTCTTCAGTAACAGAAGACATCAGTTCATCTTTGTTGAAGCCTTCGTCATTAAGCTCACAATGTTTTAGAAGTTTTTTCTAGACTTGGTTCATAGCTCAAGTTGTTGTCACATTATTGCAGGCTCTTGAAATGTTGTGTATTCCCTCAAGAATGTTAAATGTCTTCCAAAATTGCAGCAGATCCATCTTCCCTTGCTCTGCTGTATTTACAGCCTCAGAAAATGTTGTCTGTATGTAATAAGCTTTGACTACCCGGATAACAAAAGCTTCCACTTCACTTTCAAACAAAACTGAGCTGACTTTACAATCCAGAAAGAAAGGATGTAGATGAAGGGCTAGAGCATAATCCTTCGAAGAAATAGCCGACGGGACACAGTCCACGTGTATTGCATGTCGTAGGGGTTTCTCTGAAGTGCTTCAATATAGTTCACCTGTCTCAAACACGTCGTCAAATATTTCTTCAGAATTTTTAAAGCAGAAAATGAAATGCCAACTCTAGTTATTTACCTAGATTCTAGTTAAGACATAAGTTATTGTGCAACATAGTTTGTATGGGAACGAAATTAAAAACTTATACTTATTGTTCCTTCATTCGACTTTATTCTTAAAAATTACACAGAAAGTATATTTAGGATTTTACCAAAAAAATTTACATAAGTCAGTAGTTACGTAACTTGGGCTTACGTAAGTTAGGGCCTAACTGTATTGCATATGTGTAGCAGTAACCCCAAAGTAATGTACCAATTGCATGGTAGTAGAGAATGAAAAGGACCTGGAGGGTAATTATGCAGTCAGATATGAAGATTTTTGAGCAGTGCAGACAGGCTTCAAGAGTAGCTCATGGTGTCTTGTCAATGATATACAAAAATCACCTCCTTATCCCTGATAGCACAAAATTTTGCTAGCAGGGATAAGGAGGTGATTGTGCTCTTATATAAGGCAATGGTCAGACCACAGCTTTAGTACTGCATACAGGGGTCTGGAGGCCTCATTTTAGGAAGGATGTAGAGCTGCAGGAACGAGCAGAAAAACAGAAGGGCAATGAGATTGGTGGGTGGAACAAAGAGTTGGTATTACCAAGAAAGCCAAGTTCTGTAAATTGCAGCCTCTGGAGACTATGCACTTGCTAAGTGATCTAATTGAGGTGTATATAAGGGCTTGAATGGGTTGAGCAAGCTCAATGCTGATGGGATTCTTCCTCTTGCTCAGATTACTCACCTGAGGGGACAAATTCAAAATGAGGAAAGACAATTGTAAAACAGATGTGTGGAAATTTGCCTTTAGCCAGCAGTTGGTTGATAGTTGGATCAAACTTCCATCTGTCGTAGCGGAAGTCAAAAACTTAAATAAGTTCAAGGCAGAACTAGACAAGCATTTGGAGTGAATGGATAGGTGAAATGGGAAGGGTTTTTTTTTTTTTTTTGGGCTCATGCTATATAAGCTTGCTTTCTTGCATCATATGCCTCAACTAATGCTAATTTATACTTACTGCAAGTTTCTTTCTTCTTGGATAATTTGTAATCATCCCAGGTGTGCATCTTATCTATCACTAGTCTCATCTGACATCCATTTAGGTGAATGTGAAACAAACTGATGAAAAAATCTCTTCCTCTCCACTTTGAACAATATCAATATTTTCACCTTAAGTTATATTTACGTGTTCACATAAAAAGCTTCGTAACGACTGTTATTCTCCACTTTGAACAATATCAATATTTTCACCTTAAGTTATATTTCCGTGTTCACATAAAAAGCTTGGTAACGACTGTTATTACTTCCTTGAATGCTTCCACTTAAAATGTGCACTTGTTAACATCAACTGGTCCCATTGTAATTAATTTAAAAACCACCCATGACCGCTGTAGTCTCCTTTACGAAAGATAAACTTTACACTTACTTTACTCTACCCATTACCCTTAACAGTAGTTATATTTTAAGTAAATCCCTCATCCATTTTGATTTCCCTGCCATAGACTTAGTAATTTGGAATCTCCTCTTTTCAATCTACTCTGGCATAAAATCTCTCTACCACATTCTGTCAAATTTATCCATTGCCTCTATCCTTCTCCCAACTCCACTAATCATGTGGAACTCTTTGACTTAATCTCTTATAAACTCAACTTTCTCCAGTTCAACTTCCTAACATTCCAAGATAATGTTCTTTGTTGGTGATTTTAATGTTCAAAACTCAAGCTGGTAACTGTTATCTAATCACATGGACCTAGCTGGTGGAGATACTGAGACTTTTGTAATTACTAATGACCTTGCACAGATTGTTCATTTACCTACCAGAATACTAGACAATCCTAAAGACTCAGTCAACATGCTTGATTTTTTTTCTCATGAACAGCCCTTCTAAGTACATGGTTGAAGTGAGAGGTCCTCTAGGCACCTCAGATAACAACTTGGTGATGGTCTCTTTTCCAATGGAGCCATTCTCAACCTCATGCTATTTGACATTACAAGAATGCAAAATGAGATGACCTGTGAGATTTATTTTCTTCTTTTCCTGGTTGGATTACTGTTACAAATCTTCAGATGTAAACATTTGCTCAGATCATGTTGATGAAATTATTCTTATAGTAATGAAATCCTTTATTCCACACTCCACCTTAAAATCTCATCCTTTATCTAAACCTTGGTTTCCTAATAAATGTACAAAGGCTATTCAAGACAGAATGTTGCTTATCACAATTGGCTTGTTTCCAAATCTCCAGGTTCATTTTCTGTCTACAACAAAGCTCACAACAATCGTAAAGCAGTTATTAATCAATCCAAACTAGATTTCAAACAGGCTAAGATTAGAAAACTTGCTTCTTGTTCAAATGGTAGTCAAGTTTCCAGCCCCCCCCCATACTTCTTCAACCCAAAAACCAAGTACTATAGGTATTTGCCTCTTATCAGCCAGTTCTTAAAAAGAGTGAGAATTCCCTCCCATGTAATTATTGTCTGATTTCTCCAAATAGGCCTACAAGGCTGGAACAATTCATATTGAGCAATTAGACTTCACACCAGCCGGTATTTAAATAAACAAATTTCAATACTGCAACTAAAACACTTTATTTACAATAAAATAAAATTAAATTAAATTACAAGTATAAAAATGGAAATATAATTTAAAACTGATGTGGTTTAATTTACAATAAAATAAAATATAAAATGCGAAATAAAATATGATGATAAAAGTGATAAAAACAGTGAAATAATATACTAAAATACCGTAACAACTATAGCTTTTGGAGATGGCAATCTCATTTCTCAACAGCATACTTCTGCTGTGCGGCACATCCTTAAATAGCAGATCCACGGCACTCGTCACATGGTTCCTCAGGAATATGGTTGGAATTTCCCATTTGCGCACCGGAACCAGAAATGGCTCAGGAGCGCACTAGCTGAAACCGTCTCAGCCACATAAAACACCCCACAATCTGGGCATTTAATTTCGTATACCACCCCACTGTTGACTTCTTTCATTATGCGGTCTTTGACACGGGATATCACTGTGTGCAACCTCCGTCCCGGGAGTTGCACACAGCATATCTGACACCCCCGAATTATTCGTGCAATGTGGTCTGAAAGGCCCGGATAGTAGGGAATGTATGCAGTGCTCACAGGGGTGAACGGCTCATTACGGGTGGACTCAGCTCCTTTAATAAATCTGTCCAACACCCTCTGGGGGTAGCCGCATTTCTTCAGGTCTGCCGTGACACGAATAATTTCATTATCTTTATCGTCGGAAGTGTTACAGTGGGACCACTGTAACACTTCCGAGTTCGTCAAGGAACGATAGGGTCCCCTCTGCTTCCACCTCAGAGACCCCCCTTTTATCAAATTTACTTCGGAGGTAGAAGCAGAGGGGACCCTACCATTCCTTGATGTGTTGGTAATTGGGGATCGTTGTAGGCTCAAGACCAAGGTGTTTAGAAAGCCCATGTGCCGGGGTCAATATACCCATTACACCTTGGCACAAGCCAGCCAACACAAGGATAGTGCTGTCAAGGCTTTAATAGATAGGGTGTGGTCCCACTGTAACACTTCCAAGGATAAAGATAATGAAATTATTCGTGTCACAGCAGAAATGCAACTACCCCCAGAGGGTGTTGGACAGATTTATTAGAGGAGCTGAGTCCACCCGTAATGAGCCGTTTACCCCTGTGAGCACTGCATACATTCGCTACTATCTGGGCCTTAGGAGCATTGGGGGTGTCAGATACACTGTGTGCAACTCCTGGGACGGAGGTTGCACACAGTGATATCCCGTGTCAAAGACTCCATAATGAAAGAAGTCAACAGTGGGGTGGTATACGAAATTAAATGCCCAGATTGTGGGGTGTGTTATGTGGCTGAGACGGGGCGACAACTGAAAGACCGTCTGGGGGAGCATATGAATGCAATAAAGCCCGCAAATTATGGGAACTCTGCCGTGGCAGAACACATCTGGGAGAAGCAACATCAAATTTCCTCGGAGGATTCTGTCATCACGGATCATGCACAGGGGTTCTGGGACCGTAAATGGCTTGAGAGTTTATGTATTGGGACAGCTAGCAATACCATTAATAGAGACAGTGGTGTACGCTTACATCCCCTCTTTGAAACTGTTGTTCTTGGACGAGATGAACGGTTTCAGCTAGCGCGCTCCTGAGCCATTTCCGGTTCCGGTGCGCAAATGGTAAATTCCAACCATATTCCTGAGGAACCATGTGACGAGTGCCATGGATCTGCTATTTAAGGATGTGCCGCACAGCAGAAGTATGCTGTTGAGAAAGGAGATCGCCATCTCCGAAAGCTACAGTTGTTACGTATTTTAGTATATTATTTCACTGTTTTTATCGCTGTCATCATCATATTTTATTTCACATTTTATATTTTATTTTATTGTAAATTAAACCACATCAATTTTAACTTATATTTACATTTTTATACTTGTAATTTAATTTAATTTTATTTTATTGTAAATAAAGTGTTTTAGTTGCAGTATTGAAATTTGTTTATTTAAATACCGGCTGGTGTGAAGTCTAATTGCTCAATATTGTCTGATTGCACTTACTTCTACTCTTCTAAAGTAATGGAGAAATCAATTAACTGCCTACTCTAAAATTATCTGGAAACCTTCCATCTGATCAACGATCACCAGAATGGATTCTGTCAGTGTCAATGTACTGGTGATATTGTGGCTTATGTTACCCATCTATGGACGAATTCAATGGAAAAGTTTGGGAAACTCAAACAATTGCACTTGACATTTCAAAGACTTTTGATCATGTTTGGCATAAAATAAGCTTCCTTCTTACAGTTTGCAAACTGTTTTTTGTAGCTGGGTATCCATTTTCTCTTTGACCGCTACTGCAGGTGATGGCTCCCTGTCGTTGTTGTTGTTGTTGTTTTGGTTTTTAGGAGCATTAGCAACTAAGGCCATATTGCTCCAGGATATGCGGTGGTCATTCCTTGACCTTTCCGCATCCTCCGTATTTGGTGGTGACGGGCTTGAACCCCGGTCTAATCAAGAAGCGTGTGCTACACACTGCTGCTCCTTCCCACCTGGCTACGGAGGCGCCTGGCTCCCTGTCTTCTAACTTCTTCACTAATTCTGGTGTTCTCCAAGATTCAGTTCTTTCTTCCACTCTTTCCCTCTTGCATATTAATGACCTTCTTCCATTGATCGGAAATCCTATCCATAGTTTTGCTGATGAATAGCACACTGCATGCCACCTTCCAGTTTGAGAGACCTTGTCCTGCACAAATAGTTTCAACTTCTCGAATATCCACTACTAATTCCTTAAATGCTGATCTCCAGGTAATTTTCCAGTGGGTTAAAGATAACTCAGTTGATTTCAATCGGCCTAAAACTCAGTCCTGTCTTTATATCTTGCAAAAAGATTTCTTCTACTCCTATGCTTATCTTCAATGACACTCTGATTTCTAGGCAAACTCATATCTCTGTTGGGGATTACCATGACTTCTAATCTGTCTTGGCATAACCACATTACAAATATTGCTTCTTCTGCATTTAAAAAACTGGGTTTTCTCTTTTGTTCTCGGTGTTACCTTTCTTCCAAACATCTATTCACTCTATACAAATTGTAAATCCAACAATACCATGAAATATTGTTCCCAAATCTCGGGCGGTGCCCCCAAAACCTTTCTCAGGCTTCTAGATTCCATTCAAAAGAGGACAGCTATGTTAATTAATGACTCATCTCTAACGAAGTCTCTTCACTCTGTCTCATAGACGTTCTGTTCTGTTACATGCCTTTTCGATAGATATTTCCATGGGCACTGTTTTTTTGTAATTCCCGCTCTCTCTTCCAAAGCAGTCCGAAAACATACCACAACCAGCCAATATTCTTTTACTGTTCAACTTCAAACTCAGAGAATCAACTTTCCTTCTTCCTCATTTATTAATTCAACTTCCTTTTCTAGAACAGCCTTCCTTGATATGAATTTACTGAAAATTACAATCTACAGAAGTTCAAGTATAATGTCAACTATTATCTTCTTTCATCTTCTCAACCTTCAAACCGTGCACAGTGCAAAGTACTATAGGTTCTAATACCTCTTGTTTGCAGTTTTCATTAAAAAAAAAAAAAACCCATCAATACTCTTGATCTAATTATCACTCCTGAAAATTAGATCAAGGGTATTACTTTACCTTGCAACCTCTCTAACATGCTGGTGCATAAACAATCATCCCAGAAAAACTCTGTTACTGCATGAGTGACCAATCCACAAGTTCCAATCAATATCTGGAAAGTTAAAATCCCCAATGATAAAGACATTCTGCTTTACTGGCCTACTTTATCTGTGTCATTATTTATTATACTCATCAGTCATTTTGCCTATAAGATATCAATATAAGTTATAACTACTCCTAGTCATTTGTGTTGGTGCTCATCCTAGTTGCCGCTTAGGCTCTCGCCCATATGCAACTAGTTCTCAGTTGTATCTTTAATCTATTCAAGGCTAGTATGTTGGTCCCATTATTGTACAACTCAACCTAACACATGCTCAACAACAAGTAACAATGAAAAAAAGAACGCCCTTTGACCTTGCAGCAGGGACAGCATCTCTACCCCCACCAACTGCTCCTAGTGTTATATTTGTTTTTCCTGTGCTTATGTCACCGCAGAGCAACTCAACATTACACTGGCCAGCCACATCAAATGTGTGTGTACATTGCCTTAGATTCTGTGCTTCTTAACCAAGTCATAACTTTTCCCTGCCTCCAGTCCTGTCTGTCTCTTCTGTAGAGAGTTCTGGTTCTTTTCAGATTAGTTCTGGTGACTAGGCTAGTGCTCGGGTGTGTGGCAAAAGTTCTCTGCGACTGCAGACTGGTCTGGTTGCTAACTCGATTGCTACTGTTTTCTTGTGTTGTAACATTAATTCTTGATATATTTATTTATTGACGTTATAGTTTTTGGCGTAGTTAACTAATCTTCAGTTAATAATATTGTTGCGTCTCAGTTAATAATAGTCGGTTGCTTTGAACCGACTATTATAGTTAATGGAAGGCAGAATTAATAGTAAGAAGCTAGGTAAAGGAGGGGGGAAGGAAGAGAAGATTGGAGCTTCCCCCCCACTTACTTCCAGAGTTCCCACGTTGTACAATACTGATTCTGTAAAGAAAGTTTCTGAGAAATCGTCTAAAGTTAAAAATATTAAAGCAAGTAGTGTTTTAAGTAGTGGAGGTAGTGGTGCAATGAGTACTGTTAGTGTGAATACTAAAGCTGGGACGTCTGGTAAAGCTGATTCTCATATCCAGGTAGGTGGTGTGGAAAACGTAGTTAAAGTTGGCTGCATGGTTGAACAGGGGGTGCAGTTAGAAGAAGATGTTGCCGTAACAGATTTCACAAATGATTTTTCAAATGGTAAGATAACTGATTTTCCGGATATTCAGCCTGATAATATGGTTTCTGATGTAGATAGTTTTTATTCGGAATCGGGGAGAAGAAGTACAGGCACAAATGTGCGTGAGAGTGAAATAATTGTTGCTAACATACAGGTTCAAAGGCAGAGGTACCCTGACGTGTCTACTATTTTTGAGCTTGTAACAAAGTTGAAGAAAAAAGTTATTGACTACATGACTAGTGAAAATAATAAAGTGACTAAAGCTGCAACTAATTTCTTACTTGACGTATGGATAGACATGGAGACTATATCAACAGCATTAGTCATTGACAATGAACATCTTAAAACAAGGGTAGAGGAGATGGAGGTGCGTGCCAGTTTATTAGATGACATTGTAAGAGGGCAGCCTTTTCTATCTAATGTTGCAGAACAAAAGGGGACTTATGCGGACAAGGTTAGGGCTGGATTCAGCCAGCCTCAATTAGGTGAACAGGTAATATTAAATGATATCTGTATGGTGGATAATAACAGGAAGCTGAGCAAAGTGGCAAGATTAAATAATAAGGTTATTTTCAGGGCTGAGGAGTCCTCAGAACAGTATAAGTCAAGTCAGGAAGTCAAAGAGGTTATTGTTAACACATTAAAAGAAAAGTTTCAAGAAATAAAAATTAGAAATCTAAGAGCTATACGAAATAAAGGAGTCTTAGTTGAAACAGATAATGATAAGGATTTGGATAAACTCAGTAAGGCAGAGGTATTTTTTCAAAAGGGTATTAATCTGGATAAAGTAAAGTTACAGAACCCTACCATCTTAGTGTATTAACTCAGGAGGATATTATTAGGGATTTATATAAGAAAAACCTTCAGGATTATGGATATGAGGAGCAAGAGGTCAGAGAGGGCATTGTTTTTAGATTTAGTAACAGTTCCAAGGCAAGGTTTAATAATTGGGTGATTGGGGTAGCTCCTCATATGTTGCAAAATTTGATGTGTAATGACAGGTTGTATTTTGGATATACGTCACATAAATTCAGGCGTTTTACAGTTGTGACTAAATGTTTTAAGTGTTTGGGGTATGGCCACTCTATACAACACTGCACACACAAGACTGTGTCGTGTGGTCATTGTGCTCAGGGTGGCCATCTTTTTGTTGATTGCCCAAATAAAAATAAAGATTCATGTTGTGTGAACTGCAAGCGCAGAGGTAGAGCTTATGATCACTCATTAAGGAGTAGTAGTTGTCCCGAGTATAAAAAGGCCCTAGAGTTCGCCAGTACGCGTACCTATGATGGATAACTGTAGTACTTTTAATGTGAATGGTAGTTTTCAACATAAAGATGAAGGTAGTGTGCTTAAGTTGGTTCAAGTCAATGCCCAAAGATGTCGTGCGGTTACTGATGAAATTAGAATGGTGGCCGTGCAAGAAAGTGTTGACATTTTGTGTATGCAGGAGCCGTATGTTGGTTCCTTTGCACATGGACATAAAATTGTTGGTTTTCCTGCTGATGCCAGAGTTATAAGTGTAGTTGATGTGAAACCTAAAACAGCAATTGTGGTCTTTAATAAGTTATTGCAGGTAACTGTCCTCTCTGGGCTGTGTAGTCAGAACTCAACATGTGTGAACATTAGTACTCCTATGTTGACTTTTAATTTAATATCTCTTTATTGTCCTCCAAGTCACGAAATTGTTAATTCTATCCATTATATGGAAACTGTTTTCAGTGAAATTGGTTGTAGTAATTTAATTATTGCATTGGATTCCAATGCAAAGTCTAACTTATGGTTTAGCAGCATGACTGATCAGAGAGGTCGCTTAATGGAGGACTTTATTTTAATGAATAATTTGTGTGTAGTCAATATATCAGGTCAGCCTTATACTTTTAATAATGTTCATGGCAGGTCAAATATTGATTTGACTATAGTTACTCAGGGGTTATCCAGACGAATCTGTCATTGGCTTGTGAAAACGGACTATACGAATAGTGATCATAGATCTTTGGTTTTTCATATTGATTTGGCTGAGCTTGACGTAGCCCAGTGGTCAGGAGCGAGAGTGCATAGCACGCGTTCCTTGAGTGGACCTGGGTTCAAGCCCGTGACTACTAAATACGATAAATATTTGTATTGACGATTTATTGTAAACTCTACTGACTTGGTTGTCGTGCCGGAGTATAAACAGAAAATTTATTTATTTATTTATTTTTAAATACTTCTTTAGATTTTGATAATTTTGAATTAACTAGATTTACTTATAAGAAGATTAACTGGTCTAGTTTTGCACGGTCAGTGGCTTTAGATTTTTCGGGAGACAATATGGTTAATTTGAATTTTTTAAATGCTTGTGAGTATGCTGCTTTCGTCCAGTCTTCATTGCTTAGAGCCCTCAGTTGTGCCTCAAGAAGACAACGAGTTAAGAGGCGAGTTGTTAATTGGTGGAATGTGGAATTATCCAGGTTAAGGAAAGAAGTATTTTTATGTAGGAAGGCATATCAGAGGTATAGGCGGTGGGGGCTGAATGAGGCTCAATTTTATCATGCATGTTATAGGAATAAAAAGAAAATTTATTATAGGGCTATTTATGAGAGTAAATTAAAGGCTTGGAGAAATCTAGTTACTAGTGTGGGCAATACAGATCCTTGGGGATTAATTTATAAACTAAGTATGAATAAAGTAAGACCTGCAGAGATAATGAATACTGTAATCGTCAATGGAGTGGAAACAACTGATTGGATTACAACAGTGCAGGCAATAACATCGGAGTTGTTTCCTCATGAGGAAGAAGGGGGGGGGGGGGGGAAACAACAGAGCAAGAAGGCATCAAGGACTCTAATGTAACATACCTTGGGTCTGTTGATATTAGCTTATTTACTTTAGAGGAATCGAGAGCCGTTTCTAAGAAAATTAACATTTCCAAAGCCCCAGGAATCGATTTAGTAGAGAATATCGCTGTTCTTAAAATGATTGAGCTTTATCCTAACATCTTGTTAAACTTATATAATAAATGCTTACTTCAAGGTACCTTTCCTGGGATCTGGAAAGTTGGTTTGATCAAGCTGTTAGTTAAGCCGGGTAAAAAACCAAATGACCCAAGAGGGTATAGACCAATTTCGTTATTGGCCAATCTTGGCAAAGTTTTTGAAAGATTGTTATTTTTACCTGCTAGCAAAATTCCTGGACATCATTGACTAAACCCCATGACCTGCTCTTGCAGCCTGTCTGCATTGCTCAGAAAACTTCATATCTGACTGCACAATTACTCCCAGGTCTTTTTCATTTTCTACCACTCTAAGTGTAGTACCACACAGTTGGTACGTTCCTCTGCGGTTACTTCTACCCATATGCAGTACTTTGCATTTGTTAATGTTAAACTTCAGTTGCCACTTCTCAGCCCATCTGACCAAATTTTCTAGATCCTGTTGCAATAGTACACTGCCATTACTGTCATTAACAACCCTGCCAACCTGTGTATCATCTGCAAACTTCGATACTAAGCCTGATATATCTTTATCAATATCATTGATAAATATACAAAACAACAGTAGGCCCAACACCAAACCCTGTGGGACTCCACTAATAACATTAGTCCACGAAGAGCAGCCTTCATTGATTACCACCCTATGCCTTCTCCCTCTCAACCACCCTTTTATCCATTGTAGCAACTTACCCTTAATACCATGAGCAACAGTGTAAAAAGCTTTCCTGAAATCCAAGTACAGTAAAAGTCTGAAAACCCGGATGACAGAAATCTGGACTATCCGCGAATCCGAACTTTTCGAAAACTCACAAACTTTTTAAATTTAACGGACTTTTGTGTGTGTGCATGCATGTGTGAGTGCCACAGATGCCAGCAACAACAAGCAAGCTCGCGGTTGCCATTCTGAAATAAGCAATCAAACTGTGGCAACGCTATACTTTTTGTCCTACTCTTTCTATTTACCATACGTATTTACAAGCCGATAATAATGGCTCATAAAACAGAAAAACTTCATGGTGTGAAGAGAAAGAAGAACACATTGAAATTGACAAACTTGAAATAATTAAGAAATTAGAAAGTAGTGTGAGCAATGCTGTTCTAATGGAAACATACAACCTCGGAAAGTCTACAATTTATGATATAAAAAAAAGCACCGAAGAATAAAATTCTAGAATTCACAGCCTCATCTGAGCCTTACAATAAAATTGCTGAGAGAAAAAGTTTACATTGGCCAAAATTAGAGAATCTCAATAAAGTGTTGTACGAATGGTTTTTGCTATAATGATCAGAAGGTATGGCAATTTCTGGGCCGAGGCTTATTGGCAAAGCAAGGTCTTTCAAGGTCTCATAACTTTCGCCATGCTCTTAAGAGAGTTACAGGCTTGACTGCATTCCATGCAGTCATGAGTGAAAATTTTGCATCTTTGATTGTAAAAATGCATTGAAATTCTGAAGGGTCGACATTCTTATGCATCATTTTCGTCATAAAATCATTTTTATAGTGACATTTAAAGTTCTTATTGGTTCCTTGATCCATGGGTTGAATTAACAGTGTTACACATGGGAAACAGCAACCCCCAGAGCAATGTATCAACTCTGTGGTACTACACTGACAGTGGTAGAGAATGAAAGGGACTTGGGGGTGGTTGTGCAGGCAGATATGAAGTTCTCTGAGCAGTGCAGACGGGCTGCAAGAGTAGCTCATGGAGTATTGTCAATGATATACAGGAATTTTTCCAGCAGGGATAAGGAGGTGATTATTCCATTGTATAAGGCGATGGTCAGGCCACACCTAGAGTACTGTATACAGGTCTGGAGGCCTCATTTCAAGAAGGATGTAGAGCTGCTGGAACGAGTACAGAGAAGGGCAACAAGATTAGTGAATGGAACAAAGGGGTGCTCTTACAAAGAAAGGCTTAAGTTTTGCAAATTACAGTGTCTGGAGACTAGGCACCAGCGAGGTGATCTGATAGAGGTGTATAAAGCCTTGAATGGTTTAAGCATGCTCAATGCTGATGGGATTCTTCCTCTAGCTCAGAAAAATCACCTGAGAGGGCATAAATTCAAATTGAGGAAAGACAGATGTAGGATAGACGTGCGGAAATTTGCCTTTAGCCAGCGGGTGGTTGGTTGGTGGAACAGACTGCCATCCCTTGTGGTGGAGGTTGATAGCCTAGATAAGTTTAAGGCTCAGCTGGACAGGTATTTTGAACAAACAGAGGGGTGAAGTGGAAGTGGGTTTTTTTTTTTTTTTTTTTTGGCTGATGCTGCATAAGCTTGCTTTCTTGCATCAAATGCCTCTACTAATGCTAATGCTTGGTGGCAAGTAACATCCAAAAATATTTCCAAAATTAGACACTAATTTTGATTCATGCGGGTGGGCTCTACAGTTGTCGAGAAGTAGCAGGCACTTTGTATTTGCAGGCTTCCCCAATTTTCTCAAATTCTGATTAACTAATGGAACAAAATCATGAACAAACCAACTGCGAAATATATCTTTGTCCATCCAAGTATTCTTTTGGGCTTTATAGGTCACAGGTAAGTGCACAATTCCTTTAAAGGTCCATGGGTGCTGAAATTTACCAATCACCAAAAGCTTAATTTTATGCTGACCTGAAGCATTAGCACACATAAGAAGGGTTACTCTTTCCTTATTAAGCTTAAACCTTGTTGCATTTCGTTCTTGGTTTCCTGACAAAGTTTTTGTGGGCAAACACTTCCACAGTAAACGGCTGTTTCATCAGCATTATAAATTTGATCGGCTTTAAGGTCGTAGTCAGATACAATTTTTTCAAATGTTGCACTATATTCTGTTGCTGCTTGTGTATCAGCCGACTGTCTTCCTCCAGCAATATCTAACTGTCTAATACCATGATGAGTCTTGAAATTCCTAAGCCTTGCTTTGGCAATAAGCATTGGCCCAGAAATTGCCATACCTTCCGAACATTTTAGCAAAGGGCATTCGTACAACACTTTATCGAGATTCTCTAATTTTGGCCGATGTAAACTTTTCCTCTCAGCAATTTTATTGTAAGGCTCAGACGAGGCTGTGAATTCTAGAATTTTATTCTTTGCCTTTTTTATATTGTAAATTGTAGACTTTCTGATGTTGTATGTTTCTATTAAAACAGTATTGCTCAAACCACTTTCTAGTTTCTTAATTATTTCAAGTTTGTCACTCAATTTCACCATGTTCTTCTTTCTCTTCACACCATGAAGTTTATCTATTTTAGGAACCATTATTATGAATTTGTAAATACATATGCTATATATGGTAAATGGAAAGAGTAGGACAAAAATTATGGTGCTGCCATGGTTTGATTGCTCGTTTCAAAATGGCGACCGTGAGCTCACTTATTGTTGCTGGGCGGCTGTGGCATTCACACATGCGTGTGCACACAAAAATTCCGCTAAATTTAAAAAGTTTGTAAGTTTTCAAAAAGTCTGGATTCTTGGGGGGGGGGGGGGGTCCGGATTTCTGGCATCCAAATTTTCGGACTTTTACTGTATATAGGTATATCTGGACATGTTAATTTTTAAAATAGATTTAAAATTAATTTTTAAAATAAACATCAAAGATATAAATGGAGATTTATTCTATTTAAACTTTCTACTGTATTTTTGGATTAACTGGGAAATCAATTATCCAGGATTTTTTTTTACCATCTATCCTGGAAAATTGAGTCTACTGTATTCACCCCAATCAAGACATTTATGGAGTATTTATCCATAAGCTTCCTTTCACGAAGGAGGCTCATGCTGCTATTGCTTTGAGTTTTATGAAACATAAACCTTTGTAATAAAAAATATTTTAAAATATATACTTGTAGTAAATGCTATAAAACACTATCTTAATTTATATTTTAGATAATATTTTAAAAGTATATAAATATACAGAACAAAATTATGAAAACAAAAGATAGGAACTTTAGTAGTACTTACCTGCCAAAGACATTTAATTTTATTAATAATAAACATTTTTAATAATTTTTAATCATTTTCATCATCATCACTGGAACAACTGATTGTTGCTTCTGCACTAGGGTCTCTGTTTCTTCTTGTCTTAAGTACAGTGGATTCCGGTTATTTGGGCCACCGGTTAATCGGGGCAGCCGTTTATTTGGGGCAAATCTTAAAAAACAGAAACCGATCGAGAAAATAGCCAGGGTTTACTTCGCTTAATTGGGACAGCATGCCGTTTAATCGGGGCAGGAGACCACAGCACTGGAGATTACCCTACAATTGTCTCCGACGGTACCACGTGGTTCGGTCGAAATTCTGGAGGTCACAACCATAAAACAATAAAAACAATTAGCAGTCACCTGTTTATTGGGCCTGTTTATTTTTATTTATACTTATTTTTATTTACCTGTTCATTTATCGATCCTACTGAATTTGCGATAATATCGACAGCTGGAATTCTGTCGGTTATAATGTGAAATGTGTTTACATTTCCATGAAATCTTAAATCATATAAAAAAAATTAATTTTCAGAATCTTCTCTTCATTCCTATTTTTAAAGCTTTGTAACTCGTTACTGGGTTCTCACTTGCACGTATTGTGTTACTTGCAATTTGTGTGTGCTGTGTTCTTTGTTATTGATTGCTTATCTTTTTACTGTTTTAAATTTTAACCTCTCCCCACCCACAAATGTCAGTGAACAGAAATGTCAACTAGTTCGTATGTACGTACAGTACGTATTAATTATTCCGATTTTCACGTATCATTTAATTTTTTAATTGGTAAGGTAATAAAGGGTAAATCTGTGCTTAATATATCTTTGCTTTTATAGCCTGTGGATAATATTCCTCCTATTTTCGCTAATTAGAATCGCTGTTTAATAGAATTAAAATTCAATTCACAAACGTGATCGCAATGACCGGCGCTTACTGCACATCGTATAATGAACGGTACTTTACTATGTTGAGTTCGTGGTAACGTGATTTGATTGTACAGTGAACCAATTGTAAAAAAAGGGGGGTTACATTGTATTTTTAACTATTTTAACCATTTATGTGAAACTTCGGATAATTGGGGCAGCCGCTTAATCGGGCCAAAATGCACTAGTCCCGATGTGTCCCAAATAACCGGAATGGACTGTATAATAAAAGGCTTGCAAGACTCTTCCATCAAACCATCTTTTTTCCAGTGTTTTTCCTCCAAAATCATCACATGAGCACAATACTTATTAAAGTACCCATGGGAAATTAACTTAATTGAAATTTCCATGGAAACATCACCACTAATGTTAACATTCGGATAAATTGTTTTAACTCTGTCAATCATATTTGATAGCATTGATGTTGCAGTGATATGGGTTTAATCTCAAAACTGCTCATAAAACCTTTCTGTGCAGCCATTATATCAGATGTACATTCCTTATTTGGATGAGTATTTCGTTTAACCAAATCTGAAAGTTCGGTTTTTTTTTTTTTTTAATGATTAGCTATAGCATGTATATTATTCCCAGACAACTAATTCATTATTCCTGTTTTCTCTTCGATGATTTTAGAAGTTGGTTCAGCCGAAGAGAATGATAAGATACATTGTTAATTATTATAATAGCATTTTCTGGCAGGTTATGTAAAAGTTTCTCAGTTGTCAATTTTTCAAGAATAAATTAATTCATTTGGCCATGATAATCTCCTGTAGTAACATTTGCATTAGAGCAAACTATAATTAGGAATAAACCACATCCCCCAACGTCCCCACATAAAACAAGTCATCTAGATGCATTTCCTGACTCCTGAAATATCTCTGGATTCAGATTGCCAACATTTTCTATATGTGAAATTATTGCTGATCCAGTTTTTTTTATATAAACAATAGGTATATCTTTATTTATTATTTGTTTCATTTTCTGTAAATACAATAAACTGTCATTATAATACCCTTTTCTTCCCATGATGAATCCCGTGAGTTGGGGGGATCTCACTTATAATGCTTTCCTGCTCATAGGGGCCAGTCCCCTCAAAAGCACTATAATGGGAGTTTACTGTACTTCATTCTCTTAAATTTGACATTTTTCTTCCAGTCGCACCTTGTGAAGAATTTTTTCTTTTCCTTAATTTTTTTTTTTTTTTTTTTTTAATATTTTTGAGATTAGTTTAGGAATTGTTGGTACTTGTTTAATCATAAGGCAGAGTCCCGGATTTTTTTGCCTTATGACATTGTGATCAAATTAGTCCAGAGAATAACTTGGAGAATGTGTCTATCTTTGCTTCATTTCACATCCTTTTCATGAATTGTTGTGAAAATCCTGTTGCTACACTAGCATGCTTTTTTGCTTGCTTTCTTGATTGATATACTCAGTTTATCATTTAATGCTTTTTTTATTAAAAAAAGTTCAATGATGTTGAATGCAGTTTTTTTTTACCTTTGCATATACAAATTTTCTTCTTTTTCTGTGATACAGATGGCAGTTCATCCATTTATATATTTTTATGATTTCAATCAGTTGTCTATACCCACATTACTGTATGCATCTATATGCATACAGTAATGCAAAAACATGAGTTTATATCTTGTGCTATGATGTCACTCCTCATCCTACACAAATGCAGTATTCCTGGCACATTTTCAGCAAGGGGACTGTCTCGTATGGGTGAACTATACCTCACATACAAGTGGGCTTACTTCATTGTAAGAGTATCTGAATACTTTTGCGAGTTAGTTTTCATAGTTCTTTGCTTAGTTGTTATTTTGACCAATTGTTTTTAATTTTCTAAAGAATAAAATGCATTGAATCTTGATTTCTGTAAAATATAAATCAATATGTTGGTCATATTCTAAATGATAATGGAATACCCCTGTACCATTAATTTATTTTAAGAAGACTGCTCATTCTTACTGATATAAGCTATAATATTCACTTCATAGCATTCCTAGTGATTTCAGTACGTTAACCCTTTCCAATGTGAGTTCCCTAAAACATTTGGGTCCTTAGCAGTGAGTTTACCACTACTATCCAGTTCTGCAGAAACAGTTGCTTCTTGAACTTTTGAAAATTTGTAAAAATGAAAACTGTGTACATAAATGCCATTAAATATTAATTTGTTCTCATTCTGACTTGGTTGCCCAATATTAAGTGAAATTATTTAAAAAATCAAATCAGAATTTTTAAAAAACAAGAAAACTTTTTTTTTTTTTTTTTTTTTTCTACATTTATTTATCACTTGGTTCAATTTCATCAACTTCTGGACTTGAATTCCAGAGAATTTTGGCTTTTGGTAAGCCAAAATCAGACAAGAATAGTTTTTTTACAAGCAATCTTCTCCTCCTATTTTAAAATCTGTTTTTGTGCTGCCATCTACTATGAACTGTAATTGTACATTTCTGCAATTACTTAGTACATTGCTTAGTAAATTGTACATTTCTGCAATTGTAGAAATGTACAATTGTATGTTCAAACTGCTTAGAAACATAGATGAGAAACAGTAATACCAATTGATAGATAATTCATATTCAAATAGACATGTTTATGAAACATGCTTGAAATAATTAAAAAAAAAATAATAAATAAATTTATGTACATGTATCCCTCTTAGGCCAACTTAATTTGTGATGCGATCTACTTTTTTTTCTTCAAAATGTTCCACGATCTACCATCTCAAGAATTTCATTGCACATGTTTAATAAAGTTAATCAACACATATCAAAAAATGTTGTTTATAAATTTTAAAATTAAATACAATTCAGAATTCTTATTTTAAATTCATACATATTTAAATTTTTAATTTGTGAAGTTTGTGTCTTCATGTCATCTGCCAAGCTTTCAAAATCGGGGATATACTGTGATAAGGCCAACAGTAAAGAATCTTCTGTATGCAAGTCCATAAGAGTAGAGCAATTCTTCATCTTTATTTCAAATACAAAAAGGCTGATTCACATAGATATGTGGAACCAAAACAGCAATTTAAAAGTTCGCTGCATTTTTTTTACATTCGGGTACTTTTCTCAGCAAACATATTTCCACAAGTCCTTTTCTGATGATCTGGATTTAGGAAGATATCGTTTCGCAATGTAATAATTTTATTTTCAAGTAATATTTTCTCCATGTGAAAAATCTCAACGATTTTTTCTGAAATTTGTTTCATATCTAAGTCGACATTAAATGGATAAGAAATATATTGAACAATGTCTTCAATTGTTTTAAAATCATTGAATCTGGTTTTAAAATCATCCACAACTTTCTCAATTTCAGAAACATATTTCTCACTATTAAATTCAAAAACAGGATATTTTTGCAAAATGATCTTGCATATTTGCAAAATGATCGAATTTTTAAGCAAAAATGCTACTAATCATGTCACCCACATTTTTATTTTTTCCTTGTAATTTCAAATTCAGATCACTTAATTTACTGGTAAAATCTGCCAAAAAAACCAGATCACACAACCACTCTGTATCTTGTAGCTGCTGATAATCATCTCCCCAAAAAAAGTTTGATCAACAAATATTTTAATTTTATTCAGCAAATTTCGAAATCTCTATAGAGACTTACTCTGACTCAGCCACCTCACATCTATGTGTAATATCAGATCTGGTTCATTTTCATTGAGTTTCATTTTGACAAGTCTCCTTTGAAGAGATTGTTCTCTGATGGAATTCAGAATTTTGAAAGCAATGTCCATAACACTTTTGGTATTTAATCTTTTGCTGGCTAACACATGTTAGCTTGCAAAATATAATATAGTGGTAACTCAAACAACCTGAGACTTCATCCTTTGGCACAATGCAATGAATCTGTTAAGATGCCCATCATTGCTTTAGCTCCATCTGTTGTTGTTGATACGAGCTTAAATAGTGGGAATTTAATTTTTTCAATAAAATTTTTGAATGCGTTAAATATATCAAGACCTCTAGTATTTTTTCTTTTAACAAAACCATACCCAGCAGTTCCTCTAGTGACAGAATCATCGAAACCTAGAAAAATAAAAATGAGCAATTGAGCTGTATCACTGACGTCTGTAGATTCATCCAGTTGTAAAGAAAAGAGCACACAATTAGCAATATGAGCATGCAATTGTTTGCTCACATTTATACTCATTTTTTTCGTCACATCACAGTATTTAGAGATAATTTCAGGTCTTGAAGAGCACTTTTAATTTCATTTTTGTTCTTAAAATTTTCAAAAAGAGAATCTGTTATTTCTAAAAATGCATCTTTGATGAATTGACCATCAGAAAATGATTTGCATTTTTTTGCAAGAAGATGACTCACTTTAAATGATGCTACAGTTACTGCTTTAGATTGTAAATTAGGTGTAATGAAGAAATTTTGTTGTGCGAATAATCTGGATTTAAGTTCTTTTCATTTATTTTTTCTAAGGTCATTATTAGGCAGAAAATTCGATTAGTATTCACCATGGAGTGCATTGAAGTGCCTTTCTAAATTTCCTTTTTTGGGTATGGCCACGGTAGCATTGCAAATCAAACAACAACATTTTTCTTTTATCATTACAAAAAAGTATTCTAGTTCCCATTCTTGAGGAAAATGATATGTTTCACTCTTTTTCGTAGTATTTATTGTAAATCAAAGGGTATTAAATTAACGTACAAGTACTGTCCAGTGTTTTTTTTTTTTTTTTTTTTTTTTGGCTGGTGCACCATAAGCCTCAGGCTTTCTTGCACTATATGGCTAGTAATAATAATAATAATAATAATAATACACATTCACATTATGCTAGTTAATGAATTTTAGTATGATGTTATAAGTTATGTGATAAATCGGGACAAATGGCATACCATCCAGGGTTTAGGGTTGTTTCGGGACACCTCTATAGAGAGCAGAAAATAGGGATGTCCCGCAAAATTCGGGATGGTTGATTACCCTAGCTGGCACTCACCAGGCCTGAACTTCTTCTGGTGGGTGCTAGTCATACAGACAGAATAGCAGATTAAGGCCTGGCTGCTCATGACAGGGTCGGGCACCAGGGAGCATTTGCCCATATGGTGACTGCTCCCTGGTGGCGAAGAGACCTGACTAACAAGTGCAACATATTACACTTTACTAACACTCTTGCATTTCACACTTTTCAGGCCCCTTGCAGAAGTTTTACATCAAATTAAAGAGTACACTGTCCCTTGCAGAGTACATCAAATTACAGAGTGGAGATGGGCAGAAGCCTAGGAGCCACCAACGACATGAATATACATATATATGTCTCTTCTGTAGGAATGAGGCTAGGTAGAGGGAAGACATGTGTGTTGTAGCTCTGTCAAGTATTGTCTGTATTATTGCCATTTGTTTGTTTTTTAATTAATTGTGTGCATTCTTAAACCATTCTGAATTAACTGTCTCAGTTGAGTTTAATACTAATATTTGCATTATTTGAATTGTGTTGGAATTACAGTGTGTTAACAGTGCACTAGTGCAGTGTGGCCGCCGGTTGAATATTGTTATTCGTTGCAGTTGCAGCTTTAAGCTGAGCGTGCATTCTAATTTGAGAGAAGATGAGAGTTAATAACTTGAAGTGATAATTTCACCTGGATTTTTGAGGTATGGATAATAAAAGGAAATATCAATTCAATGAGGGGGGAAAGGAAGATGAGATTGGTACTTTCTCCCCCTTGCTGTCTAGAGTTCCTAGGTTGCATACAGAGAGTGGTAAAAAAATCCCTGACAATAAACTCCTAAAAGGAAAGAGTTTCATAGTAAGTGTTTCCTAGTGGAATAGCAGGTTCTAGTAGAATAAGTTTATATTATGTTTGTGCTTTCAGTTTTTTTTTTTTTTTTTGAAGTGTTGGATTTCTTTGAAAAAATGTCTAATTTTTGAATTATTTTAGTACGTAGTTATGGAGTGTTGTACTTGTGCAATATTTATTTTATTTTATTTTTATTTTATAATTTTTTTTTTTTATTAATTAATTTATTTATTTTGCTGGTATCCAGGACTGGGCAGCATGGGTACAGGATTTTGCTGGCATCCAGAATTTTGGCACCAATGCACAAACAGTGGAAAAGACCTGTAGTTAAGATAGTGCAGTATTCAGGAATGGGCAACCTGGGTACAGGGCCAATACATACACTGGTTTTGCACTACCTCCAGTGGATGCAATAAAATACAGGAAACAGGTCTGGTGCCACACACCAAGGATGGGCACTGGGCAGCAGTTGTTCAGGTGATGGCTGCTCCCTGGTGGTAAAGATACGACCACCACCACCACCCATTTTTGGGTGGTGGTATCCACTAAGAATAAGTAAAAAGCTTCTCCTTCGGATGAAAATGGATTTGCTGAGTTTGATTACGTGTTTAACATTGTTGCAACTTTTATGGTAATTACTGTAAGTAAGTTGATAATTAAATGAAATTGCGAGGAAGCAATTTCGGCCCTGGCTATTTTCTCACGGTCGGCATGTATATATGTACATAATATGTCAATTGTTATCTACAAATTAGGTGGCGGCTTTAATGCCAAGATCAGATTATATACTTGTAAGATCCAATGTTGTGTCTTATGGTTCAGTAACACAAATACATTGATTTTTGCTTGTTTTGCATTGCTACGGGCTGCTCATTGATGCTGATCTCTACTACACTGACTTGAAAACTGCTTGAGGTCTAAGTTATTGTTGGTTTGTCTCTCAAGGCATTTGAGAGACTGCATTTGAGTGATATTATTCCATCAGCTTCTAATGCATGGTTTTATAATGGACTGTGACTAATAGGACTTTATTCCCATTGCAGAGTCTTCAGCATATGACTTCCTTACCTTGCCTGGTTGGGTTTGGGACATATCAAACACAGTTCTACTTTGACCTATCATTAACATTAATAGAAAGTGACTGTATACTATCTAAAATAAGAACTGATACTAAGTAGTTGTACTACCAATTGCTGGTACTGATTAGTGATAATTTTAACTAAGACCTTTTTAAAAATGTCAAGTCTACCGGCTGCATTTGCACTGAGTGCTACTATATCTATTTTCATGTTTTATTAATACCATTATAAGACTTGCACCTTCACAATGGTGGAACTGTTACTAATCCTAGGTATAACCCCCATGCACAAGCACACTGTGGCTTGTTTCCAATTCTTCAGTTTCATTTTCTGCCTACACCAAAGCTCAAAACAATTGTAAAGCAGTTATTAATCAGTCCAAACTAGATTTTGAACAGGCTAAGAGTAGAAAACTTGCTTCTTGCCCTAATGGTAGCCAAGCATTCTGGTCTCTTGCTAAAGCTATTGTCTGTAACTTTTGCCCATCTCTGCTCCCACCTCTGTCAAAACCAAATGGTTCTACTGTCACTTCAGCCAAGGATAAAGCTGACCTACTGGCATCCCATTTTTCTTCCAACTCATGTATTATTGATCTTGGTAAAACACCTCTTGCCATTCCCAACACGCTCTATTCAATGCCTCCTGTGGTCTTCCATCAAATGGTTGTCAGAAGGATTTTGAAGAATCTTAATGCTAAGAAAGCTCCAGGTCCTGATGGCATTTCTCCACTTGTTTTCAAAACCACTTATTCCAAAGGTGTTTTTCCTTCTGCTTGGAAATCTGCGCATATCCAGCCAGCTCCAAAAAAGGTGACAAATTCCTCTCATCCAATTATCGTCATTGCAATTACTTGTACTCTTTCTAAAGTAATGGAGAATTGTACTCTTTCTAAAGTTTGCCACTCATTTGAAATCAATTAACCACCAACCCAAACTCAATTAACCACCAACTCAAACTACCTAGAATCCTTCCATCTGATCAACGATCGCCAGTATGGATTCTATTAATGTCAATCCACTGGTGATATTCTGGCTTATGTTACCAATTTATGGACTAATTCGATGGAAAGGTTCAGTGAAACACAAGTAGTTGCTCTTGACATCTCAAAGGCTTTTGATCATGTTTGGCATAAAGGTCTTCTAAACAAGCTTCCATCTTATGGTTTGCAAACTGTTTTTTTTTTTTTTGTAATTGGTTATCCAGTTTTCTCTCTGACCGCTCACTGAGTGTGATGGTAGATGGCTCTCTGTCTTCTAACTTCTCCACTCTTTTCCTCTTGTATATTAATGACTTTCTTCCATTGACAGGAAATCCTATCCACAGTCTTGCTGACAATAGCAAATTGCATTCCACTTTCCATTTTGAGAAACCTTGCCCTGCTCAATCAGCTTCAACTTCTCGAATATCCACTACCAATTCCTTACATGCGATCTCCAGGTAAATCTCCAGTGGGGAAAAGAGAACTTAGTTGATTTCAATCCTTCTAAAACTCAGCCTTGTCTTATATCTCACAAAAAGGATTCTTCTGCTTCTATGCTTATCTTTGGTGACACTCCGATTTCTAGGCAAAATGATATATCTCTTTTGGCGATTACCCTGACTTCTCTCCTGGCACAAGCACATTACACATATTGCTTCCTCTGCATCTAAAAAACTTGGTTTTCTCTTTTGCTCTCTGTGTTACTTTTCTTCCAAACAGCTGTTCACTCTGTACAAATCACAAATCCGCCCTACCATAGAATACTGTTCTGTGGCGGTGCCCCCAAAACCTCTCTCAGGTTGCTAGATTCCATTCAGAAGAGAGCAGTTAGGTTAATTAATGACTCATCTCTAACAGAGTCTCTCCACTCGCTGTCTCATAGATTGTTTGTTTGTTATTTGGTTTTTAGGAGCATTAGCAACTAAGGCCATGTTGCTCCGTTGTCTCATAGACATACTGTTTCTGCTGCACGCCTTTTCTACAGATACTTGGCACTGTTCTTCTGAATTGGCTTCTACAATTCCCGCTCTCTCTTTCAAAACAGTCCGAACACATGCCTTCACCAACCAACATCCATGTACTGTCCAAATTCAAACTCACAGAACCAACTTTTCATCTTCCTCATTTATTCATTCAACAGCTGTTTTATGGAACAACCTTCTTTCATATGTATTTCCTGAAAATTACAGTCTACAGAAGTTCAAGTATAAGGTCAACAAATATCTTCTTTCGTCTTCTCAACCTTCAACCCAAGCACGGTACTTAGTACTATAGGTTCTAATACCTCTCGTGTTTGGGGTTTTCGTAAAAAAAAAATTTAAAAAAGTGAGTGCATCAGTGAGTGCATGCGAGATGGGGGGGGGAGAGAATGATTTGGGTCGCTGGATAAACTGTTATTTCAATGTACTAATATAACTTCTCTTAACTCACTGGCTATTGCATGAAATCATATGGAGAATTAATGTCAACTTTATAGCATATTTTCACCCTTCAACAAACATCTACTGATTAGGGTGAAAAGGCAAAAGGAGTCAAATGACCTTACACAACCGAATGGGTTAAAAATACTGCACTATTAAAACATACAGAGTGTGAAAAACATAAAAGGAAAACAGACAGAAAAAAAATTAAACCTTATGCTTGACTGAAAAAGAAGTACAATAAAGATTTAAAAAAAAAGCTATCTGTGATTGATTTCACTAAATTTACCTCTATTTTAATTCTCTTGACATTTTGTCCTTCTTCTGTTATTCTGGATCTTTTCTTCAAATCTTCTGGCTTAGGCATTGATTTAAGTATCTTTAAAAAAATTTTAAAAATTTTCTAAATTCATTTGAAAAATTGATTCACATAATATATATGAACAGTCAGATGATCAATACTTGTTAATACTTAATGCATTATTATCTTTTATCATACATTACCTTTTTTAGACAAAAAATTGTCTTTGGCAAAGATTTATACTTACAAGTACAAGTGCAAGTGCAACACATCCATGGGCACTCCCAAGTCTTCTTGTGACAGCATAGGGAGTTTGCCACTCATCTGAAGATTTGTTTGTTTGGGAATTTTTCAGGCACATCAGCATCTATGGCCATAGTGTGCCATACATATGATAGTATGTATGCTATTTCATTACAGAACGAGAGTCAGAAAACTGGTTTTCGAATCTAAAGGAGGTGGTATACATTGATCGCTTTGAGAAAGGTAAAAATCTTTGAGACATTTGTTTTATTGCCCAAAAGTGAAGAAGTGTTAGTGGATCTTCTGTTGTGGCTGGAGTGAAGAGATCCTGGCATTCTATTACAAATTTTGTGCATTCCACAAGGATATGCTTCACTGTAAGCACTGTTTTACAGTGATGACACTGAGGGTGAATCTTCCCTTTTAAAAGATAACCATGAGTAATATTAGTGTGACCTATTCGCAGACAAGCTAGTCTGTCGAATTGGACTGAAGCTTGAAGGTCACTGCTCAAGATGTGGCTTGATACTTCGAAGCTTATATTTAAGTTGGTGTTGCCATGCTAATAGCCACTGGAACATGCATTTTTCCTGTATTATTCGTCTATAATTTTTATGTGGAACTTTCCACTGGTCATCGGGTGGTAAGTCAGCCGTTTTTGCAACATTGTCTGCTAATTCATTTCCTGGAATTGCCATATGTTGTGGGATCCAACAGAAATGTATGGTTCTTCCAAGCTTAGATAAGGTATATAAAGAGTTTGTTATTTCTTTCACGACTGGGTGAGTGATATTCATGGTGTTTTCCAGGGCTTGAAGTGCACTTAGAGAATCAGAGAAAATTATACTGTTTTTCAATATTAGAGGACTAAATATACTTCAGTGCAATCTGAATTGCCATTAATTCGACAGAAAATATACCGAACTCATGTGGCAGTCGGTAGGCCAATGTGATGTTCGGAAAAACTGTGGCAATTCCAACATGGGCATCATTCTTTGATCCATCTATATGAACTATAATGAAGTTTGGAAACTGCTCCACTACTGCATGGTACAGTTGCAAGAAATTTTCTTTATGTAGTGCAGATTTATCCTATTTATGAAGGTATAAATCACATGAAGGTGGAGTAATGCTCTGTGGAGGGGTATTTGTGATATTATCAAAAGTCACATTAAGTTCTTCTAGAAGATGTTTTATTCTTATACTTAACGGTCGGTTAGCAGTAGAGCAGTTTTGGTATAACCTGCTATGTTTATTTCCCAGTTTGGGTGTTCAGGCATAGATCTAATGTTATATGCATAATGAGATATAATGTTATATCTCCTTCTGATGGAGAGAGGAGGTTCGTGAGCTTCAGCGTATATATTTATGTATTGGAGATGTGCGATATGCTCCTAGAGCAATGCATATTGCACTATGATGAAGAGGATCAATCCAGCGGACAATAGGTCTCGCTGAGCCATACAGTGGTGCTCCATAATCAAATTTTGATCTTTTAAAGCTTTGTATAGCCATAATAAGGTAAAACGATCAGCTCCCTACTTTGTTGCTGAGATAACCCGGATGATGTTTTACTTTTTGTTGGCAAGATGTTCTTAGTCTTTTAAAATGTTCCAGGAAGGTAAATTTATGATATAAGGTGATTTCTAAGAATCATATGCTGGGGCTGAACTGTTATTGGTTGTCCATTCAGTTGTAGTTCCAGATGTGGGTGCAGTTTACATTGTCGGCAAAATTGGATGCACAACATTTTTTGAGGAGAAAGTTGAAAAACCATTGGTTTGTGCCCATGTACTGATCTTATTTATTGCCCCTTGTAACTGTCTCTCGACAGTATTCATGTTTTTCGCATTACGAGAAATACTAAGGTCATCTACAAACAGTGCCGTATCGATAGTGTTTGGAAGTTGTTCAGCAACAGTGTTTATTGCAATTATAAAGACTGTAGCACTGAGTACAGAGCCATGGGGAACTCCTTCTTCTTTAAAAAATAGTTCAGACAGCGGAGTTTTAAATCAAACCTGGAATGTTCGCTTGTATAGGAAGTTCCATATGAAAATCAGGAGATGACCCCAAAGTCCATGGCGATGTAATTCGCAGAGTATTCCATACTTCCACATGGAATCGTAGGCCTTACTGATGTCAAAGCAAACCATTACATATTGTTCTGATTAAGGAATGCATTCCAAATGGAATTCTCTAGTCTTACTAGTATATCTAGTGTTGATCTGTTTTGTCAAATGCCGAATTGTGCGGAATGTATGAGATTGAAATTTTCAAGGTACCATATTGGTAGACGGTTCACCATCTCTTCGAGAATTTTGCAAAGGCAACTGGTCAAGGTGATAGGTCTATAGTAAGTGGGATTTGTTGGGTCTTTACATGGCTTAAGGAATGCAAGGACTGTAGCATGATGCCATTGTTTAGGGAATGTATCTTCCAGGTAGTCTACTGAATAGATCAGACTGCAATGATTCAGCACCTAGTTCCTGTACCATCGAATAATTGATATTATCTGGTTCTAAAGCGCTACACCTAGATGTTGACAAGGCTCTATGTAGTTCATAGACAGTAAATGGTAAGTTGTATTGTTCTTCTGCTTTTTAAGAAAAACGTTTAACTTTTGTTTTTCTGAATTTGCTTTGAATCTTCTGAAGGTTGGTATGTAATTTTCTGTTGCTGATGTTTTGGCAAAAGTTTCCCCTAGTATATTGGCAATTTTGGTAGGGTCAGCAATGTTCTGCCCTCTCCATTTCATGATAGGCAGGGGTGTCATTTGATATTTACCACTCATTTTTCTGATTGTTTTCCAAATTTTATGTGTGGGAGTTGCTTGATTGATGGTTGAAGTGAAGCGGATCCAAGCATACTTTTTATTACTGCTGTTTTCCAAATTTTGTGTGTGGGAGCTGCTTGATTGATGGTTGAAGTGAAGCGGATCCAAGCAGCCTTTTTATTACTGCATCTAACAAACCTCACTCTTGCTCTAGCGAGTTCAGTACAATAAAGATCTTATTTATTTATTTATATTTATTTATTCATACTGAATGAGATCAGCTGTAGTTGGATTGTGCCGAAAAGTATTCCAAGCTTTATTTTGGTCTTTTTTTTTTTTTGCTGCATGGCATTTGTCACTCCAACAGATTTTTAAGTGTACCAGTAATTTTGAAGAGGATTTTGGTATAACTTTTCCTACTGCATGTAATATAGTTTTTTGTGACATACTCAACCGCTTCCTTGGTTGGGGATTTTTGGATAACTTCAGGGTCCAATTTAGCTTTTTTTTTTTTTTTTTTTTTACATCTCCCAGTCTGCTTTATCAATGCACCACTGTGGAATTCTAGTAAGATGATAAGAGGGCTTATTCAGTAATTCAACTGTTATAGGAAATGATTGCTATGCAGTGGATCATTGTTTATCGTCCACTTTATAGTAGAATATAAAGTTGCTGAATAGATAGACAAGTCTATTGCAGTATTTGTTGAGGAAGGAAGGTGAAAATAAGTAGGTGGCCCATAATTTAGAAGAAAAAGGTTGTTATCGTCTAAACATTGTTCAATTAGTTTTTCTCTTTGATAGATGTTGTTGTTACCCCATAGTGTGAGATGACCATTTAAGCTTTCCAGAATGAGGAAAGGTGTGGGGAGTTGCGCTATGAGGTTGTTTAGATCATTTTGCTGCATGGAATTGGTGGAACGTATAAGGAGCAGACTGTAATATAGATGTCAGTAGCTGCACGGACTGCTATTAACTCAAGGGGAGAGTTCAATAAGATCTGTTTGATAGGAACACCACCATGTGCAGTATTTTGATCAGTTCTCTCTTTTCTAAAGATATTATAATAAGACAGTTTTGGTGTGTCTTGAGGTTTGAAATAAGTCTCTTGGAGGCAGAGACATATTGGTGTGCATTTAGAGGTAAGGTCATATAGATCATTAATAATGGCACGGAAACCACAACAATTGCACTGAATTATTGTGTTCAGTGTTCATCTCTCGTTAGACTTTCCGAGCATTTTCTGGTGCTCAAGTTCTCTGTTTTTCACTCTTGTTTTTATCTTTCTTTGGAAAGTAAGGCCTTTCTGTATCCGTGTCTTCTTCAACAAAAATTTGTAGGACAGGGTCATCTGTGGGTTTTTCTTTAGTATCCATTTCCTGTCGGTGACCAGAAATTATGATTTATTTTTGTTTGCATCCTTGGTCCGGGGAGTGGAGATTTTCAAATGGTATAGAAATTGCGTATTGACTGCCTGAGTTGCACTGTACAGTGATTTTAAATACTTCAAGAAAGACTCTTTTGGGGGTACTGTTAGTTCACAGTTTGCAATACGGTTTGATGAGTAAGTCACTTACTCATGATTGGAATTTTTTGGTGATTTGAGCATACGTAGATCTGTTTGCAAGAGTTGGTGGTGGTGAGATGATTCGCTTTGCTTCTTGATAGGACACATTATGATGGGTTTTATATTTCTGAATAAGTTTCTCAGTTTTCCAGCGATTGCACATTCTAGCATAAGCGGGATGATCTTTTTTGCAGTTTGAGCATACTGGTTGAGGTGCAGTACAGCTTCGCAGTCATGTTCAACTGACCCGCACTTTGCACAAGCAGGGGTTCCCCAGCAAGCTGTCTGGGAACGTCTGTACTTCTGACATCAGAAACACCGTAGCAGGTTTGGAATATATGGTCTGACATTACAGACCAGATATCCGGCCTTAATAGATGTTGGGTGATGTGCTGTATTAAAGGTCAAAATGAGATTTCGTGTAGGAGTCAGAACTCCATCTTTTCTGGTGGAAATTCTCTTGACTTGTGTAACTCCTTCTTTAAGTTCTTCAAGCATCTCCTTTTCAGACACATCTAGTAAATCCCAGTCAGAGATCGCTCCTTTAGAGGTGTTCAGTGATCTATGGGGTGTCACAGTTACTGGTATTCTAGTAACTGTGACATTAGAGGTCTCGATCAGAATATCTTCTGATCTAAGTCTTTTTACAGACTTCAGAGCTCCAGCTCTACTTTCTAATTCCTTTTGTACTCTAAATGGTGAGAGTTTGCCAAATGCATTTTCACCAGTTGAGTGCATAATCGGGAAAGTTGGAGTAGGATAGATTTTAGAACCAGTTTTCTGGTGTTTTGAAGTTCCTGCAATAGAACTATCTTTCTTTTTTGATGTCTGGGGTGCCTCTGGCAGCCTAGATAAGTCAGAGTTTGACTTACTCATGACATGCTCTTTTTGGCCCTGGGAGATTATCTTTTTCTCCAAGGTTACAAGCCCTGCCACATGGAGGCAAGAGTGGTTCCACCTAGTGACCCAAGCAAAGAGAAGGCCAGTATTAATTAAAAATAAAAAAGGAGGTTAAAGAATTTTCTAGGTTATATAATTTGAATAGATCTATTTAATTATAATACTCAAGAGTTAACAGACTTGCTAAACTCAGGAGAAACGTCTTTACAGCAAAGCGTACCAAAAGGCACTGTGGTAACTAATATCGCTTGGCACTCGGGGCCCTCATTTGAAGAGGTCTGATTCAAGTCCCATACTGGAATGGTAAAATTCTTAAAAAGCCCCTTCAGGTGTGATTGTATTTGGCCAATCTCAGAAGAGGAACTACTCCCTTCAATTCATTCGGGGGTTTACAGTCCACACTACATACAAATTTGCCTGATTTCTATCCTTGTATAGATGTAATATATAATAAATATCTTATATATTACATCTATACATTTAGTTTTAGTGATGTACACTAAAACCAAAGTAGTTGATGACAAAAAAATCCATCAAAACAAAGCAATCAACCACCAAAGAGCAATCCTGTTTATCCTATTGCTTGTCACATTATCAGTGCCTTTTCTTAGTAATAGCCTTTTGTCTTCTGAGCCATATAACAAATCAATATTTTTGGAGAATATCTTCACTTATTTACTATAAAAATATGAATACAGAACGTTCTAATTTAAAAAATTCATTTTCAACTTGGTGACCTCCAAATAAAGAAAGTGTTACCATCTACAGACAGGTGTGTTTTCAGACCAGCCTTATGGCTCAATAAATGTGTTCAATTTCTATTAGTCACCAACAGAACTGAAACTTTAAAAAAATAATTTTAAAAAAATAAATTATTACTGTTAGTTAATTTTTGTCCCACTCAGTATGTTTTCAGACTTAATGTTAAAGACATTAATTGGGGGTCAAGCTGGTTTCGAATGTTTTCATAATTGCTGAGGTAACTAAAGAGTCTAGCATAATTTACATGCATACTATGCCTATAAATTATGCTAGTGGACAAACATTAATGTATTAATTATGCTAGTAATTTTAAACTTTAATTATGCTAGTGGACAAACATTAAAGTAAATGATACAAATTCAAATGAGCATAAATGTGGATCATTCAAACAGGCATATATATAGGTGGCTTTAAATACAGTTGTCTCACTGGGCACCACTCAGTTTACGTACAAATGTCAAGCACATCTGAATAATATTACATGGTCCAACAGCACAGAGATAAGATACTGAACAAGTGATTTGCTGCAGAAAGGAGTGATACTGTGTGATATTCTGATCATGGAAAATAAAGAAATGTTAAATAGCTGTATAATGTTTATCAAGGATCACAACATCAGCAGAACAAGGTAAAGACATCCCCTCCCTCCGCGTTCAAAACACTTATGGCCATAGATCCTCTATCCTGTTTGCTACCTCCACTGTAAGGGATGCAATAAATTGTACATTGCACACAAGTAAAATATGTCTTAGTAAATTCATCATCATGGTCCTTTCTTTTACCCAGGGCACCCTCTTCCCAGTGACATCTTAGGTCCTTGTGTTGGTGAGGGGGAACTCAAACATTCGCCAACCCGAAGTAGATCATCTCTCTCATTATACATAATTTAGAATATTTTCTTCTGATGGCAGAGGAAAATATTCTACCAAAACCCAATAAGTTCACAACCCTCTTAAAGAAGAAGAACATATCATATCACCAAAATACAGGTGATATGATATTTACAGGTCAGCCAGACTTGCAGATAAAAGTAAGAGAGGAACATTCAATAAAAATGTCTAGTATCAAATGTCTAGGATCAGTTGCATATATCACATGTCTAGGATCAGTTGCATATATCTCATGTCTAGGATCAGTTGCATATATGGTCTAAAAAATGGCAAATAAGGTTTAATGCTTCTAAATGTAAGGTACCATTTGTGGAACAGATATCCTTGGAGTCACATACAAGGTGGATAGAGGAGAACTAAGTGATTCAAGATGAAAAAGACAAATGTTATGATTCAATCAGACATGAAATTTTCCAACTCCATGAATTATAAGACCTTACTAGCAGGAAAAAGAATGTCATTACTCCTCTATACAACATAATAGTTAGACAAGATTTGGAATATTGTATTTAGGACTAGACTACACCTAACACACACACAAAACAACATAACAGTTAGACAGGATTTGGAATATTATATTTAGGACTAGAGACTACACCTAACACACACACACACACACACACACACACACACACACACACACACACACACACACACACACACACACACACACACACACAAAGGGTTCAAACAAGGATGACCAGGTAATGAGTGCTGTTGTTATTTGGTTTTTAGGAGCATTAGCAACTAAGGCCATATTGCTTCGGGGATATGCGGTGGTCATTCCCTGACCTTTCTGCATCCTCTGTATTTGGTGGTTACGGGCTCAAACTATAATGAGTGCAAATCAATGCACATATGAAGAAGAGCTCAGAAGTTGTGGACTGTAAAGTTTGACAACTAGACATCTAAGGAGAGATCCATTTGTGTATAAGGTGCTGAAGGAATCTAGTAAAATGAATAAATGAATTCTTTCTCTCTCTCTCTCTCTCTCTCTCTCTCTCTCTCTCTCTCACACACACACACACACACACACACACACACACACACACACACACACACACACACACACACACACACACAGGTGAGACAAGAAGCAGAGGGCACAAATATAAAAATCTTCGAGAATAACAAAAGAGTGGATGAAGTTCAGTTATGGGCAGAGGGTTGTTGAACAATGGAATAAGTTGTGTACCAATCTGGCAAAGGCAACAAGTTTGACTAAGTTCAAAGCAGTAGTGGATAGTTACCATGTGAGGCGCCTCCGTAGCCAGGTGGGAAGGAGCAGCAGTGCGTAGCACACGCTTCTTGATTAGACCGGGGTTCGAACCCGTCACCACCAAATACGGAGGATGCTGAAAGGTCATTCAGCAAATGACCACCGCATATCCCCGAGCAATATGGCCTTAGTTGCTAATGCTCCTAAAAAAAAAACCAAATAACAAAAAAGTTACCATGTGAGAATAGGAATAATATGAATATTCTGTTTTGGCTGTTATTATTATTTTATTTTTTGGCTGATGCAAATAAAGATCATTTCCTTGTATCATTTGGCCTTTTCAATGCTAATACTAAACAAGACTAATACATACAATTAGCTTAAGAAGTAAGGGTCATATACACACAGTCCAGTCAAAACATTATGACCTCCATTGTGTTTTAGGAATCAGCAGTTCCTACTCACAGTGTGGCACATGTGTCGCAGTGAGAACCACTAAATGTGATAAAGTAGATTCTTGGCATGTGGTACATACAAAGATTACTATTTGACTGACATGGGCAAAGGATGTTATCCCGTGGATTTCAAATATGGACTACAAAATACTAAAACCTGGCTATCTATCTTCGATGATCAGGTATACCCCTAAATGGCAGCTGTTGTCCTGAATAGCACAAGTGTGTCCCAGCAGGAAAACGTGCCCTGACATATGGGAAGCATTGTTTGAAAGTAGTTCAATGAAAACTTCCAAGTACTACCTTGGCTGCTGAATTTACCAGATATGAATTCCACAGAACATCTCTGGGATTATATGGATTGACAGATCTGCCAATTTTTATCCTCCGCTGCAGATTATCACAGATCTATTGGATGCAATACTCACAACTTGGTAGAACATTCTTCCTGCAACAGAGCCAATGCCTTGCTGTGCAGCAGCACCAGCACTGGCGGAAAAAAGAAGGATGTTGTGAATGTTAAGTGGTCATAATATTTTTAGTGGACTGTGTATACACTATAGATAAATGGATCTTTAATTGGTTGAAAAATTAGCTAAGATTAACAAGCTGGTTAAGAGGACAGAGAGGATCTCTAAAGGATAACAAAAATGATCCTAAATTGGTTGGAAATTAATTAAGATTAATAGGTGGGAGAGAGGTCAACAAGCTGGTTTGAGAGAGAGGATATACAGTGAAAGAGGGTCCTGACAGGTTGAAAAATTAGTCAACATTAATAGGTGGGACAAGATTACTTTTCCATGCTTTTACTCTGTCTGTGATACACCCAGAGTAAAAGCATGTATCTGTATTATGGCCATAATACAGAATCCACAGCCACTTCCATTAAAGTCTGAATAATTTTAAGGAAGAACTAGACAAATTCTTAGAGGTGATGGACAGATGTTGTAGGATTTTTATATTTGTTGTCATTGCTAAATAAGCTTGCTTTCTTGCTTCATTTGCCAATACTAATATTAAAGTAGATATAATTTAGGATCCTCTCCTTATATATTGACAGCTTTCATATATCAAAAGTTTGTGTGTGGTCTCCAACAACACAATAACATTATTTAATTTTGATATTCCAGAACCACTGATATTAACAACATCAGTTAAACATAGTAGAGTATCTATAGTGTGAAAAAAAAAAAAAAAAAAAAAAAAAATTATACACAACCTAGTCTTAATATTCACTGTAGTTGCAATGACAGCACACAATAACAGCCTGATATGCAGATGCAAATCCAGCATCCTCAATACCTGGTCTTTGGAATATTCTAAATTTCAGGTGGTAAGATTATAGTCATAAAAAATTTTGTATTTCTATAAAGCAGATTATTGTACTGTGCCAGATAACTCTCCCCCCCCCCCGTCACTTGTCCATACATAACTATGATTTTCAGCTCCCAAGGCCAACATCAGAAATGCTCCTTTGCTTTTTCATTTATAACACAAAGAAAAATAAAATAAAAAAAAGCAAAGAATTTAACAATACTGACTCAATGTAAAATGTCTTTGACAATGCAAACTTTTCAACAATAAACAGTGGCTTGCGTTTGCATTTTAAGTTGCTACTGACCTTCAGGCCCCTTAATTTTCTTTTAGGCATCACATGGAAAGATACAAACTGATGACAGCTGCTGTGTTGATGTTATTTACAACCAAACTAAATATTCTGAAAACATTCACTAACTAACACATGCATTTTGTGAATCATTACCTAAGTCACTGCTACACTTACAAATCATGAAATCAGAATACTGAGTAATCAATTACCTTATTGTCAATGAGTTTGTTTGATGGTACATCAAGTAAGATACCCATATCATAAAGTTAGCAACAATAGCAACCAAGAACTACATCTGCCAATCCTTGGGTAAGGTTCACCCATTTTACTAAATGTAGCTGAAAAATGAGTGCTGTCAAAAACAGATCTGAGTGGTCTGACTGTATCAAGCTTTCTATGGAAAGTTGTTAATTCATTTGTTGTTGTCAAACGTTTTCATCCTCATATGTTGAGTTAAATGCATTGATGAACTCTTTATAGACTGTGCCTAGAACTATTGTGTATGCATTGAAGCATATTTCTTAAAGCAATGTTATTATTGATGGTTCAACAGTTGAGGATCCTGCTCAGGTGGCTAACAATCTAAACGAGTATTTTGCATCTACATTCACGCATGAGGAGTTATTCAGGAAGGAGAATGATGTAGGTAAAGTAAACATTGGCAGTGAGCTGGATGATTTTGTAATAACTGAGAGGAAAGTGGAGGAGAGATTGTTGAGGATAAACATAAAAAAGGCACCTGGGGTGGATGGGATCTATCCAGTTATATTAAAGGAGGCAGCAAAGGAAGTATGCAAACCCCTAGCCATAATTATGAGAGCTTCTTTGGACTCAGGGGAGGTACCCATAGACTGGAGATGTGCAAATGTAACCCCAATTCACAAAGGAGGATCAAAGGCTGACACAAGTAATTATAGACCTGTTAGTTTAACTTCTGTTCCAGGTAAATTAATGGAGGCACTGGTTAAAGAAGCACTGCAGGATCATCTAGACAAGAATTCAGTTATTGCTCAGACGCAGCATGGTTTTGTTAAGGGCAGGTCTTGCCTGACCAATTTGATTGGATACTATGATGTAGTCACAAAAGAACTGGATGCAGGGAATAACTTTGATATTATATATTTGGATCTTAGAAAGGCTTTTGATACTGTTGCACATGGAAGACTGCTGCACAAATTGGAGCAGTGTGGCATTGGAGGCAAATTGCTGCTATGGATAAGGGGATGGTTGAGTGGCAGAAGACAGAGAGTGGTAATCAATGGACACTGCTCAACGTGGACTAATGTTATTAGTGGAGTTCCTCAAGGTTCAGTGTTGGGTCCGTTGTTGTTTTCGGTGTTTATGAATGATATTGATGATGGGATATCAAGTTTAATGTCCAAGTTTGCAGATGATACAAAGGTTGGCAGGGTCGTCAAGGACACTACTGACGCTATGCTGCTGCAACAGGATCTGGAAAGGTTGAACAGATGGGCTGAGAGGTGGCAAATGAAGTTTAACATTGACAAATGTAAAGTACTGCATATGGGAAACAGTAACCCCAGAGCAACGTATCAACTCTGCGGTACCACACTGACAGTGGTGGAGAATGAAAAGGACCTGGGGGTAATTGTGCAGGGAGATATGAAGTTCTCTGAGCAGTGCAGACGAGCTGCAAGAGTAGCTCATGGTGTCTTGTCAATGATATACAGGAATTTTTCTAGCAGGGATAAGGAGGTGATTATTCCCTTGTATAAGGCAATGGTTAGGCCACATCTTGAGTACTGTATACAGGTCTGGAGGCCTCATTTCAAGAAGGATGTAGAGCTGCTGGAACGGGTACAGAGAAGGGCAACAAGATTAGTAAATGGAACAAAGGGTTGCTCTTACGAAGAAAGGCTTAAGTTTTGCAAATTACAGAGTCTGGAGACTAGGCACCGGCGAGGTGATCTGATAGAGGTGTATAAGGCCTTGAATGGTTTGAGCATGCTCAATGCCAATGGGATTCTTCATCTTTCTCAGAATAATCACCTCAGAGGGCATAAATTCAAATTGAGGAAGGACGGATGTAGGATAGATGTGCGGAAATTTGCCTTTGGCCAGCGGGTGGTTGGTTGGTGGAACCGACTTCCATCACTTGTTGTTGAAGTTGATAGCCTAAACAAATTTAAAGCTCAACTGGACAGGTATTTCGAACGAACGGAGGGGTGAAATGGGAGAGGGTTTTTTTTTTTTTTTGGGCTGATGCTGAATAAGCTTGCTTTCTTGCATCGTATGCCTCTACTAATGCTAATGCTAATTATGGCATTTTGGATTCCTACATGTCATTTTATCATATATTTACTGTTTACTTAAATAATACTCTGTATGTAATGTTTATATTAATAATCCAGACAAAGTAGTTAAAATGTAATTCAACTGATATTTTACATGCTAATTTTCACCACTGCTGGCATGAAACATCACACACGTGATCATGTGTGTAACAGAAGGAGATGCTTGCGACCGATAAGGCAGCTAAGTTAGAAGAGTGAAGAAAAATAATATAGGAAAGAGATCATAGCAATCTGAAATAAAAATATAATCTGCTTTTAATTTGAGAGAACTGTTCTAGTATAATTGTTCCCTGAAGTAAACATAGCTTAAAAATTTAGTCCAAGTACGAGGGACGTTCAAAAAAAGATTTGTATTCACCCAGTAGTAGTGATAGAAGACTGAAACAAACCATGTATTACACTTTTTCGACAGTCACCAGACAAAATTATACATTTCTGCCACTTCTTAATACACTTCTGCAGGCCAGTTTTGTAGAAGTCCTCTGATTATCCTTCAAACCACAACTTAGTGGCAGAAATCACTTCATCAGCAGCAAAGCTTCAATGAAGAAAGGACTTCAGAGCAGGAAACAGGAATAAATCCAAGGATGCAAGATCAAGAGAATAAGCAGAATGCAGCAATATTTCAAACCACATTCAGGACACATCTCACTACAGCATGCGAGGAATGCATAGGGACATTATTGTTCCCCAGTTCATTGGTTGCTATAGATATTTCAAAATATCAAACAAAAAAAAATTCTTTCTATCACAACTACTTCTGAGTGAACAAAATTCTTTTTTGAACCCCCTTCCTTGTATAATTGAAACATTAAAGCGTGATTGAATTGGAATTGATAAAGAAAAGGCATCCATTAGACTTTTCAAACAAAAAAGTTTGTTCTTTCCAACATCTACAAAAACTTAGAATACCTTTTAATAAATTATGTTTTTTCTGGATTTTCGCTAAAAGTGAGATGCAAAAGTTTGGTGTTACAAAGGAAAATGAAAGCAGACAAGACATATTTTTATGTTCTTATGATTAAGAAACCACAATCTAAAGCAGAAGCCTTTGAAAGTGGTACTGAAGGAAAAAATAGAACTCTTTTAAAAATTTTTCATTAAAGCTGTTGGAAAAATTGTTTAAATGTGATTCAAAAAGAAATGCTGAATAAAGTTGCACAAGTTCCATTTAATTAATCTAATCTTGTGACAACTTAGATGCCAACTCCTGATTAATAAATATTGTCTTGTTTTGAAATTTTTATACTGTACATGTTTTGTTCAAAGAATACATCTTTTATTTTCTAAGAGTAGTTTCTGTAAGTAATTTTTATACCACACACTTATTGAAAAAATAAGTTTCTAAAGGGCACTAAGATTCTAATATCTCTGCAAAAACAAGAGAAACCAGCATTGGTAAAAGAGGGACAATTTCTATAAAACAAATACCTTTTCTTTCTTAAGAGAGTTAAAACGGACAGATGAAGAAAAAGGTTGTCCAATTTAGTTATTTTCACTGCTTGTTGTGGTACTTTTTTGCATAAGGAGGAATAGAATTAAAACACATCACCAGAAGTAAAAAGGATAACAATCCACAGAATGAGAACTAATTCGGGCATGTGATGGTTTTATTAAATATTCGACCATGTCATACACACATTGCATTTATGAACTACAGCTGAAAAAGACAATATACCTGTCAATTATAGTGCAGCATCTGAAAAATATCATCTCAGACAAATTTGCTGAAGTCCACTGCTCCAAGAGTCACAGGGAGATCAGAGGTGGGACAGTCACAATGCCAAGTTATCATAAGGCATGGTATGTCACAAAGTGTCATCAGCAAGTTGTGGAATAGGTTCCAAGGATCCCACAACATTTGCTCACGTGCAGGTTAGGGCTGCAGGGTATCAACATGACAAGGCAAGATCACTCTCTCCTTGCTAAATGCAATCAATAGTTGAACACTACTAAACTATTTGGATGATTTTCAGCAGTGAAAATCAGCAGGTTTTTCAGCAGGTGTTGACCCAAACCATTCAAAATTGTTAGAATAGACATTGGCTTTATGCAAGAAAGCCTAGGGAGCATGTTCCCCAATGAGTGTCCAACATCATAGAACTAAGACACTCAAACATCATAATTAGAAGATTGTAATAATGAGGAATGACACTGCATTTTCTTTGCAGATGAGGTCCAGGTAGAGCCTGCAGTCAGATTCTTTCCAGGTCCTATTATGACATGAAAGAGAAATCCACAAGAATTGTGTGAAATATACAAAAAGAGTCAGTTCTATGGAATTGGTTTGCTGGTAATCATACAAACCTTCACATCATCATCAGGGACAGGAATCTGACTGCATGCAGGTAGAGACAAGATCCTGAGACCCACAATCCTTTTCTCTGCTGGGGCTGAAGGTGAAGACCTTTGCTCAACCTCATAAGACAAAGCTGGTCAACAATAAGTTGGAAGATGAGAATATTGTCCGCATGGATTAATCAGCCTGAACTGAATCCTATCAGCACATCTGGGACACCGTAAAAAGACACTGCAACTCATCCAGACAGTCCAGTGATATTCAATCAACAGGAAATAGCACTTACAAAAGAATGGACTAAATCACAAAAACTCATTGATACATCGATCTTATGGATGCACAGCAGGAGCAAAACACATCTAGAAGTTGGTGTGGATTGCACACCAGTCATTGTATGAGCACGTGTTATCCACTACAGTGACAAAAACTATTCCCACAAGCTAGAGTTTCTTTGAATGTTTCCAACATCCACTGAGAACTAGACACAATCAGCCTAAGTTGACCTTGCACAAAAAAAAAAAAAAAAAAAAACAATAACACTGAGAACTTAGTTTCTCAGTGTTATTGTTTAGTTTAATGAGATATTCATGTCATCATATTTAATAATTGTTTTACTGGAGTATAAAATTCACACTTTGCATATTAGCAAACATATTAGCTTAGCTCATTGCCATCCACTCGAATTTCGCAAGACCCACTTTTTAAATTCTATCTTTCTTTCACATTTAACAACCCCAACTATAACAAAAACGCAGAAGAATTCATTTTATTTGGCACTTCATACCATAAGTTATATTATTCCCTTTCATGACTATTGTTTCTCAAGTGGTAAAACTGTTTTCTATCTAAACGAGTAAGTTATTTAACTATGGTTTGATTAACCGGTCACAATGTTGTACAGTGTAGTTCACAATGATCCACGATCTCTACTTTTTATTCTTATATTTTAAATAATCAGACATTTTTAGTGTATTTACATAATGTGGATTTCAAAATATAATAACAAAATCACTTCAACTGATTTGAATAAAGTCCCTCTGTACTGTGTTTCCTTCAGGAGCCTCCGTAGCCAGGTGGGAAGGAGCAGATAGTTAAGTACATATTATGCTTATAAGAAATATTGCTATAGAATGCATTTTTACTATAGTAAATAAAATTGACTGCTACACTGGTGTGCAAAATTTAAGGATCAGTCAGGTTTTCACCTGTAGCTTCTCATAGGAATGGCCTGGATATGGGAAAAGCATAACAAAGGAACCTCGTGAGGTACAGAAATGATGAAGGAAACAGTTAGTTATTTGGTTTTTAGGAGCATTAGCAACTAAGGCCATATTGCTCTGGGATATGCGGTGATCATTCCCTGACCTTTCCACATCCTCCGTATTTGGTGGTGACGGGCTCGAACCCCGATCTAATCAAGAAGCGTGTGCTACGCACTGCTGCTCCTTCCCACCTGGCTACGCCTGAAGGAAACACAGTACAGAGGGACTTTATTCAAAAATGGCAACATAGCACTGGCTGCCAAGATACAGATGCATCACTGCCAAAGATGGAACAAAGGGAAGAGGTGGTCCTCAGTAGGAGATATGGCCACCCCGAATGTCGATGCAGGCTTTGCACCGCCTGTCCATACTTAAACAATGTCGTTGATAATTCCTTGCAGTAACATCATCCATTCCTCTGTCGGCACCATCTCAGCTGGTGAACATTGTCTGGTGTGTGTGTGTGTGTGTGTGTGTGTGTGTGTGTGTGTGTGTGTGTGTGTGTGTGTGTGTGTGTGTGTGTGTGTGTGTGTGTGTGTGTGTGCATGTGCGTGCGTGCGCCGCTAGGCGTCTTCCCAGATCATCCCATATGTGTTCTGTGGGATTTAGATCAGTGGGAACGAGCAGGCCAATCCATACGAACAATGTTCTCGCTTTCCAAAAGAATATCAACAGCTGCAGTGCGATGGGGGTGTGGCATTATCATCCATACACACAAACTCGGGGCCAATTCCACCTCGGAACAGATGCAGAGGAGAAAGGATTACCTCAGTACAGTAGTGTGCACCGGTTACAGTACCGCCTTCCAGTAACTGAAGTTGTGTACGTCCATCCAAGATAATGCCTCCCCAGACGAGAACACCTCGACTGCCATATCGATTCCTTTCAGTGATGTTAGCGGGGTGATACCGTGTGCCAACCTCTCGCCAGATCAGCTGACATCCAGAATCACTGCTGTGACTTTTTTTTTTTTTTTTTTTTTTTTTTTAATGAAAACCCCAAACATAGGAGGTATTAGAACCTATAGTACTTAGTGCTTGGGTTGGAGGCTGAGAAGATGAAAGAAGATATTTGTTGACATTAGACTTGAACTTATGTAGACTGTAATTTTCAGGAAATATGAGCGAAGGAAGTTTGTTCCAGAAAACAGCAGTTGAATGAGGAAGCTGAAAAGTTGGTTCTGAATCTACTCTCATCAGTAAACAGTACCATAAGTAAAGATTTTGTGGTTGTAACCTTTAGAAATAGTGTTAGTCCTTAAGTTTTGCACACCAGTGTATAATGATGCAATTAAGGTGGAAATGGAAAAAGACAACTTTCCACTTTTTCCCACTTTTTAACAGATGTCCCAATTTTATATTTACAAAAGTGGGAGACACCTAATTAAAAAACACAGCTGCATTATAAACAAGTATCCCACTTTTGTTTCCAAAAGATCTAGTTGGCATATCCATACACCACATGACTTTTGTATTATCCTCAAACAGCACGCATACCTCATTAAATATGCTGATATATTAGTTTTCAAATATTTAAAATAGCTTTCCAATATGCAAACATCTATGTAAACTGAAAATAATAATAATTCCATATCTGTATATTAAGACACAGCAAACTTACCTCTTGTTGTGTTGCTCCCAAATCTGTTAATAAAGTTGCTATTTGTGTATGAAAATCCACAGAAGCAGGATGCTTCAAAAGGATTAGTAATTGCAGCTGTTTTAAGAATAATAAATATCTATTACAATTTTAAACTGGCTTAAATATGATCTAAAATATCAAGTTTCTAAGCAGATAATTCTGTTCATTACACATTTTAACAAATGATAAATTAAATTTAAAAAAATTAAATATTTATATTAATCAAGCTCATTGTTATCATTAATATAAATTCAGAATAGGAAGAGCATAAACACAAGTAAAAAGCTAAAATGAAAAAAGTTGGCTATACAAGAAAAAATAAGTGGAGTTTTTGGCCATCTCAATAAAAATGGCATAAAACAATTTCACATTCACAATACATATTTTAAATACTCAATACATTTAAGCAGTTGCTGGGATAATTTATAACATAGACTTTTATAATTTTATACAGAATCTTTCACTCAAGTCAAGTTACCAAAAAATAATATAAAACTGTTAGTCTATCCCAGGACATAGAGGTAACTACTAGCTTCACAAGACAGTAGGATACATTTTTCAAAACTTGATAAAGAACTCCAAAATTGAGAAACATTATCACTGCTAGAGCAAGATTGCTAGACTAGTTTGATATAAAGCAATAATAATCATTTACTCATTATTTATTAAGTGTAATAGAATTCACTTGGGATCCAATAAATCTTACTATTTAAACCCAACCTTACAGGTAAAATAAAATCCCTGAGAAACAAAGTATTTGCAATACATTATAAACATCTCTAAAGACAGAATGTGAATAATAAAAAATAAATTAAGGGAAAAAGCTATTCACATGCTTTGTTTCAGTGAGGCTATATCAGTGATTCAGAAAAAAGACTAACTTTCTTTATGTCTTTAAAAAGACAATAATGTAAAAATAAATACATTCATGTGAATGTTAAGTTATCAGTAGTAATTATTATAAGAGATTTAGGTTTATTTATTTTTTTTATTATTATAATCACAAAATAAACAGAACATTTCATTTCTGCACTGCTAACCAGAAAAATAATGTTCCACAATAGTAAGATGACATAACTGACCACAAATGCAAGAGTACTGTGGAATATATATGTATATTTCTGGGGGCTTTTTTATTCTAAATAATCACCAAGTGAATTCTTGAATTTAGAATAGTGTAATAAGTGATTGAATCCATTTATTGCACTGTTCTAAATGTGTCTGAAAACAACCAAAAGGCATGCAAAGATATGGCAATCATTTTGACAATAAGCTTTTCTTCATGTCCTCAACATCCTGAAATCTCTTTCCTCTGAGGGCAGTTTTTACTTTCAAAAAGAGGAAGAAGAAGTCTGCTAGTGCTATACTGAGAGAGAGTAAGGTGGATGGTTGATCTGCACAATGCCATGTTCCATGAGAAATGTCTTCACAAGTATGGAATGGGTGGAGATGTTGTTGTACAACAAGAGCCAGTTGTCTCTCTCTTGAAATTGCAGCCTCACCCAGGAAATGTGCTACAACAGTCTTTGAAGTAACTGTATATAGAACATTGACTCCACCCCATCTCCCTTCAAGTATAAATTCCCTGTGAATCACGCCCTTTGATGATCAATGTTGTCTTCAACTTGGACTTCCGTAAACTGAACTTTTTGGGCCTCAGTGATGATTTTGAAGCCCACAGCTTGCTCTGATTCGTTGTCTCTGGGTCATATTGAAACACCTAATACTCGTTTTCAGTGAAAATTAGGATTGTTTTGAAAAGTCTGGATGAAGTCTTGGCACAATGACATTCTTCAACATTTCTGCTCATCTGTGAGGAACAGCATAAATTTTGCACATACCTTCCTTTTCCCTAAATCTTCAAGCAAAATTTGATGAATTTTCTCCGTATTCATAACAAACTCATCAACCATCATTCTGAGAATCAAATGACATTTTCTTTTCACAATTTCCCAAACTTTTGCAGCACTGTCCTCATTTCGAGAGGTTGACAGATGCACACTTCTTAGGGGTCATTGCGAACACACTTTTGAATTGCTTATACAATTCAAACACAATGACACAACTTAACATTTCATCACCATAAACCATTTTTAACATTTCATACATTTCTGTATTTTTTCTGTTTAAAACAAAATTTAATATTCAGGATATTCGTTCATCGTTGCACTGAAAAATAGACATGGAATGTTACCACTATGTACCTGGTTGTTACTTGCAACCTGTCAGCCTACTGGACAATCTTTGCAACACCATCTGTTGGAGGACATTTAAACTAATGTACTACTTCTGTTTATTTTCAAACTCATTGAACATAACTGCAACAGCACCAGTACGGAATTTTATTGCCACACCTCATTGTACAAACTGAATTGAATCTTGCAATATGTGCTGCCTTCTCTTATCAATGTTTCCAAGTGTAGACACACTTTTATGATAAACGGCAGTAGGGAAAAAATTCTAAAGTTGGAGGAAAAAATTGCCCACATTTGTTAGCACTAGCTGTCTGAACCGAAGCACAGAAAATCTGAAACTGAATAAATTATCTAGAATTTAGAATGAGTAGTTGAACTAAAATCAAATGATACATAAGTATATGAAGAGAATAATACTGCATAAACAACATAACTGTGATTTTTTACAATTTTTTTTAAACTTTCTTTTTAAATTCTCATTTTATTTTGACAAGACGATTTAATGTTGGGCTTAATCTAATGACTAGTAGTGACTCTTCATGCACTAAGAATTTCCAGAAAAGGAACAAATAGGTGGCAGTGATCCTAATATATTAATGTGATATTTACTTTAAGATATAACTGCTATTAAGGTAATAGGAAGGAATTTTGCTTTTATAATGGTGACTATAATGGTCCTTGGACAGTTTTTAACTTTTCAGTGAGACCAATTCTTGATGTTACCAACTGCAAATTCAAAATGGAAGTAATCATAGAAGCTACTATACTTTTTATATCATTCAAGAGATATTAAGGTACTTAGAGATATTTATTATGCCTAAATAGATATCAGATGAAACTGATGGCAGAGAAGAAAGCACAGAAAACTACAAAAAATCTTTGATTATTTTAACACTAGAAGGAATGGGATGAACCAATGGCACACTAGATACAAATGGCATAACTATTAATGATCCTGTTTGGGTTACTAACAAATTGAATTAAATTTTTGCATTTGTGAAGAAGTTTTTAAGGATGGGAATACCAGAAATATATAAATTGTAAGTAGAATTAAATGCTTTTGTGATAATTGAGAAGCAAGTGGAAGAAAAAAAAAGCAAATAAGGCACGGCTGACAGAATCTATCTAATTATGTTAAAATAAACAGCAGAAAAGGTAAGCAAACCTTTGGCCATAATTATGAGCATTCTTGCATTTTGGGTGGGGAAGGGTCCTGTACAGGTTGGAGATGCGCATATGTCTCCACTATAAACAAAGGGGAATCAAAGGTTAAAGTGAGTAATTACAGACCTGTAAGCTTGTTGTTCTAGGGGAAAATATGGAGCCAGTGGTTAAAGAAGTAATGCAGAATTTCATCTTGAAACTCCTGCTCAGATGACACACACAAAGACCTACATTTAAATTTGAAATTTGCTTTCATCCAAAGTGCGATTGATTATTGGAGCAAACTTCCACCTAGTGCTGCTGCTGAAGTGGGTAGTTCAAATAAATTTAAAGTAAGATTAGATAAATTAAATTATTAGAGGGGATATACAGATGAGGTTTGCATAAGCTTTTTTTTTTTTTTTTTTTTTGATTCTTTAAAAAGTTGCTTCCTTATTTTCACTAATAATATTATCCAGTCAAAGTAAGGACAAAATTATATTTTAAAACCTTTATATACTCTCTTTTTTTTTTTTTTTTTTTTTTTGTTGAAAAATGTAAATTTCATACAAGTGCACCAGCCCCGAGCTCAAATCAGGAAAACTTACTCTTGAGAGGGTTAATCTTTTTCCAAATGTTATATAAGTACAATTTAGCTGGAATTTCAAAATTATGAAGTATACAGGATGTTTCGATAAAAAAGGGATCGGGATCTATCTCCCACATTTAAGTTTAGGCTATTTGTCAACTGGACCATTTATTTATTAATTTGTCATACTTGGGCTGAAATTTTTGAATTTGGTGTCGAAATTAAACTAAGTATTAAACTAAATGTTAAAATTTATAAATTAAAATTCTTCCTAATGAACAGCTATTTTTCAATGGGAAACTTGAGCTCTGTTCTTGGTTTAATCTAAAAACATCATCATTTTACCTCTGAAATAAGATAAACCATTTTATCTGAAGAAGGAAAAATTGTTAACAGCAAAACAGTTTTTTTTTTTTTTTTTGGTAGTTGTTGGCGCACCGGCTTCTGTGGCCATAATACACCTCCCAAGGTTTTTGCAGTACAGCCCGAGGCGGGATTCGAACCCGCAACCTTTGGGTTGCTAGGCAGGTACTTTACCCACCCAGATAGCCCGGTCGGCAGCAAAACAGTCATGGCGTGCAGAGATGCAAACTGTCAAATGTGTGTCTTGAAGAACAAGCATTACATAAAACCATTGTTTGTTTTTCCACATTCAAATAAAACTGGTTTATATTCATTTCCGAAGCACACCAATGACAGTTTCAAACTAAACAGAAGACAGAAAAAAAAAGCAGTTGATTAAGCAAAATTTTAATTTCAGAAACTGTAAAATCTAAATTGTAATACTTAGTTAAATATTAACACCAAGTTCAAAAATATCAGACCAAACATGGGAAAAAAAGGCCTAGATAATAAAAGCCCTAAATTTAAAAATAAGCAAGGTAGACCCTGGTGCCATTTAATTGAAATAATATGTACCTGCTATTTGAACTTTTTAAAATAACATACATTGAAAAATCTCCATATTTTTATTTTTTCATTTAATTTATTTTTATTTTTTTGTCAGAGCAAGGTTTAAACTGCTTGGAAAAATGCAGTAGTCATAATGCTCACTGCTAGTTAGTTATTTGGTTTTTAGGAGCATTAGCAACTAAGGCCACATTGCTCCGAGATATGCGGTGGTCATTCCCTGACCTTTCCGCATCCTCCATATTTGGTGGTGACAGGCTCGAACCCCGGTCTAATCAAGCGTGCGCTACGTACTGCTGTTCCTTCCCACCTGGCTATGGAGGCACCAATGCTCACTGCAGAATATATTTAAGACTAATTGTTAGAAAGTAGTTTCAGAATGTTTGCTGCTGAAAGTACTTAAACTATTTGTTAGAAAGTACTTCTGAACTGCTTCTAAAAAACAGCATGCCAAAGACAGAATAAATATGTCATTTACATGGGGGAGTGGTTCAAAAAAGATCTGTAGTCGCCCAGACGTAGTTGCAATAGAAAGAAATTTTCTTTCTTTGATACCTTGAAGTCTCTATAGTAACCACACAAATTTTGGTTTTGATCTGACAATTCATTTTTTTTCTTTGCAGTGATGAATAAAGAGAAATGTCACAACAGATAAAGTGAAATACAGATTAGTGATTTCATTCCTCTTTCTGCAAGGGGAAACATCCAAAACAATCGACAAAAAAAATTATCACTGTTTATGGTATAAACAATTCAAATACGTTGTTACATTGTTGTCGAACATTGGTATAAACCCTTCAAATGTGGAAGAACCTCAATGCATGATGAATAAATCCCAGGATGCACAGCAACTGCTGTAATAGAAGAGTGTTACAAAAATTGTGGCATTAATCCTGGAAGATCACCTCATTAGCATCAGAGAACCAGCAACAGTGATCCAATTAGTGTAGATCTGTGGAGAACATCATCCATCAATAGTTGCATATGAGTAAAGTATCTGCTAGATGGGTTCCCAGACTTCTCTCTTAGAAGGAAAGGGCACAATGTGCACATGAAATGTTGTTGTTGTTGTGACAGGAAAAGAAAGAAGGTTTTTTTCCACAGCTAGTTACCATGAACGAAAATTGAATCCATCACTATTTTTTTTTTTTTTTTTTGATTTGGTAGTTGTTGGCGCATCGGCGTCTGTGGCCATATTGCACCTCCCAAGGTTTTTGCAGTACTTTGATCCAAGCCCGAGGCGGGAATCGAACCCGCGACCTTTGGGCTGCCGGGCAGGTACTTTACCCACTTGGCTAGCCCGGTCGGCTCCATCACTATAATCCAGAAACCAAACAAATGTCAAAACAATGGAGGCATGAGAATCGCTCCCCCCCCCCAAAAAAAGGCCAAGGGTGATAAAAGCCGTTGGCTTTTTGAGATCAGCATGGTATAATACTAACAGTTTACATTCAAAAGTACTGTGACAGCAAAGTATTATTCCAACCTCCTCATAAAGCTATAAAAGAAAAAAGATGGGGAAAGCTATCAAAATGTGTGCACCTGCTCCACGATAAAGTCCCTGTATAATCCTCACGTGTGCAGTGAGGTGGGCCCACGAATGTAAGTTTGAAATATTCCCACATCCTGCTTCCTCCCCTGACCTCGCACCGTCGAATTTCTTCCTCTTTCCTGCCCTGAAGAATAAAGTCCTTTCTTCATGGAAAACATATTGCTGCTACTGATGAGGTGATTTCTGCTGCCGAGTCATAGTGTAAGTCTGAGGGCTTCTACAAAACTGGCCTGCAGAAGTGTATTAAGAGGTAAGTGGCAGAAATGTGTCATTTTATCTGGTGACTATGTTGAAAAAGTGTAATACACGGTGTTTGTTTCAGCCTTCTATCACAACTACTTCTGAATGAATACAAATCTTTTTTGAATCCCCCTCGTAATTAAGAGATCAGAATAAGACATCCCCGTGACTTTGACACTGATGGCCCATCAGATAGCTGGTGGTAGTCCCGATGACAAATCAATAACAAAAGGATAAAAAGGCTGAGAGCATCCTCATCTACTTTTGTGTTTCTTTGTCTGACAGGATTTAAACTGCCCAGTAAGTGCAACAGTTTAAATGCTTACAGCTCAGTCTCATCTTTTAAATAAATGGCAGATTAATCTTTCAGTCATAAAGAGCATACTCAAAAGATAAATACACTGACAATTTCCTGGGTGTGAGGATAAATGGCAGATTAATCTTTCAGCCATAAAAAGCATACTCAAAAGATAAATCCACTGACAATTTCCTGGGTGTGAGGTTAAAGGATAGTCTGAAGGCTTCTACAAAACTGGCCTGCAGAAGTATATTAAGAGGTAAGTGGCAGAAATGTGTCATTTTATCTGGTGACTATGTTGAAAAAGTGTAATACATGGTGTTTGTTTCAGCCTTCTATCACGACTACTTCTGAATGAATACAAATCTTTTTTGAATCCCCCTCGTAATTAAGAGATCAGAATAAGACATCTCCGTCACTATGACACTGATGGCCCATCAGATAGCTGGTGGTAGTCCCGATGACAAATCAATAACAAAAGGATAAAAAGGCTGAGAGCATCCTCATCCACTTTTGTGTTTCTTTGTCTGACAGGATTTAAATTGGCCAGTAAGTGCAACAGTTTAAATGCTTACAGCTCAGTCTCATCTTTTAAATAAATGGCAGATTAATCTTTCAGCCATAAAGAGCATACTCAAAAGATAAATCCACTGACAATTTCCTGGGTGTAACACAGAGGAAACTGTCACTAGAGACCAGGGCTGGAAATTTCCCAATCAACCAGGCAACTAAGAAAGTCATGCTGGTCCCTGAAATGTAGTTTCACCTGAAGAACTTGGAAATTTCATAATGAAATCCGTGGTAACGAAATTTTTATTTTTATCAGTAGCAGAATACATACAGAAAAATAATACATATTATTCATTTTAATAGTGAAGTACATATTAAATTGATTTTGTATATAAAATAAGTTTAAAGCCATAGATGCTAATTTCAGAATGTAACTCTTAGCTGTTGAACTACCACCTGCAGTAGGGCTATCCAGAATCTCAGTCTGAACTGAGTTATTAATTCCCAATCAACCAGGCAACTAAGAAAGCCATGCTGGTCCCTGAAATGTAGTTTCACCTGAAGAACTTGAGGAATTCATAATGAAATTCGTGGTAACAAAATTTTTATTTTGATCAGTAGTGGAATACATACAGATAAAAGATCAAAATGCTGGGATCAAAAGTTATTATTCATTTTAATGAATAATAATTTTAAGTAGGAAAAGGAAAATATCTATATTAAAATAAAGCTCCTTGCTTTAAAAGTGAAACTGTCAAATTGTAAACAAATATGACAAAGACGTGATATCTAATTTTTTTTTTATTTTTGACTGTTAAAGACGCACATTATAAAAAGTTTATTCAATTTTTTCAATTATTTAAACTTTGCTTATATTGTAGCAGAGATCAAAATGGAGGTAAATTTCATTACTTAGTTATGATAAACAAAAAACTCACTAGACGTAACACAGAGGAAATTGTCACTTACTACTGTACTTATAATATATGCGAACATATATCATGAAATGATTATCACTTTCATACCTGCCAACTTCTGACTTGCAAAAAGCTGAAGAAGATTGGGGAACAGTAAACAGGAGGAAACCATTTACAGGATATTTTCAGAAAAAGGTGTGTTTTTTTTGTTTTTTTTTTTTTAAATCCAGACTCTGGACTTAATATTAAATTCCATTGACAACATATGCACTTTATATTTAAATACAGCCACAGAATTGCTACGTTAAAATACAGCCACTGAATTATTTACCAAAGAGTATGATTTCACACATTAATTTACTTATGATTATTCTCTGTTATCATTATTATTCCACAGAGGTAAATAATAAGGTAAATAATCATAAGGCGACAACTCGGCGTTGTTATGGGCCTATATGAGACCTTGAAGGACAGGGTGGATGCCCTCGAAGGAAATAAATTGAGGGGCCCATCAAGCTCTCAGCTGCCCACATCAACACCAGAGCTTGGACTTGGTCATCTTGCAACACAGAGGCAGCCCCCAAGGCAGAATGCGCTGGTCCAACAGGAACTAGTAGTTGTTGGTGACTCAATTGTCAGGGAAACGGGGAACATGCTTTGTAAAAAAGATAGGTGGAACAGGACCAGGGTATGTCTGCCAGGGGCAAAGGTTGATGACGTTGTAGAGCAGATATCATCTTTTAAGGGCACAAAAGGTGATATAGTTGTACACGTTGGCACTAATGATATTAAGAGTAGGAGACCAGCGGAATTACTTAACAAGTACAGGTCACTGTTGAAAAAAAGCCGTGAAGTAGGGTTGAATTTGAAAGTGTCTGCAATTCTGCCCAGACACGATAGGAGGGAGTATATGATGAGAGCCTTGTCGATCAATTCGGCCCTGGAAAGATTGTGCAAGGCTGAAGGGGTAGAATTTTTTTCAGCCTGGACTGTACTTGTTAACAGGAGAGATTGCTTCTACAGGGATGGGATACACTTAAATAGAAAGGGTGCAAGAATATTTGCTGATGCTATCGAGGCAGTGTTAGGTGGGTCGGAAAACTGCTAGCTTGGGGGGAGACAAAGACTAATGGATTAACAGTAGCCACGGGCAGAGTTGAAAGAGATTCTTGCACTGCTTCTATTGGAATGAGCAGAAGCCTGAAAAACAAGATGCAGGATATTTCAGAGACTGCTGGAAGTCATTGCGGTACAAGTAAACACATGGGTTGTGTTAGGGTAGCTAAGAATAGAAACAGGTGCATGTATACTTACGTGTACACTAATGCTAGGAGTTTAGTAAATAAATTTGATGAATTTGAGGTATTACTCAAAACATCAAAGGCAGATATTGTTGGGATATCAGAGACGTGGTGTCACACAGATATAAGGAATGCAGAACTGGAATTTGGGGAGTACAACGTCTACAGAAAGGATAGACAGGATAGGAAGGGAGGAGGGGTTATGCTATTAGTTAAAAAACACATAAAATCCAAGGAAGTGAAGCCAGTTGACATCGCTGGACAGTGCAGTGTTGAGTCAGTTTGGTGTGACATAAGCATAGGTAAATCAAAATTGAGAGTAGGAGTGTGCTATAGGCCTAATGACTCTGATGAGTATAATAAGATACTGTACAGGGAAATAGAGTGGGCCAGTAAATCAGAGAGTCTTATAATGGGGGATTTTAATTTCCCAGATATTGACTGGAATTTGTGGGTTGGTCACTCACACACTAGCAAGGCTTTTGTGGATTTATTGGATGATTGTTTTCTACACCAGCATGTTCGGGAGGCAACTAGAGGGAGTAATACTCTTGATCTGATTATCAGTAGTGATTCTTCATGCATTAGGAATCTGCAGATAAATGAACCACTGGGTGGCAGTGATCACAGTGTGCTGAAGTGGGATTTACTCAAGGAGGTAACTACCATCAGAGGTAAAGGGAAGGGTTTTTGCTTTCGTAAAGGCGACTATGCTGGTCTGAGACAGTATTTAAATTCTATACAGTGGGACCAACTGATGATGTTACCAACAGCAAATTCAAAATGGGAAGCATTCAAGGAACTAATCTTGGAAGCTACCAGGCTTTACATACCAACCAAGAAATATTGTTCAAGGTTCAGGCCTAAATGGTTGTCAGATGAACTAATGAGACATATGGCAGAGAAGAAAAATGCATGGGATACATACAAATTAATGGGTGACGTGGAAGCCTATGATAGATATAAGTTGGTCTGTAACCAAGTCACAAAGGAGATTAGGCAGGCAAAGGCAGATTATGAGAAATCCTTGACAAAGGATGCAAAGAAAAACAGAAAAGAGTTCTTTACCTATTTAAACTCAAGAAGGAAAGGGATGAATCAGATTGGTCCACTGGATGTTGATGGTTCAACAGTTGAGGATCCAGCTCAGGTGGCTAACAATCTAAACGAGTATTTTGCATCTACATTCACACATGAGGAGTTATTCAGGAAGGGGAATGTCGTAGGTGAAGTAAACATTGGCAGTGAGCTAGATGATTTTCTAATAACTGAGAGGAAAGTGGAGGAGAAATTGTTGAAGATAAACATAAAAAAGGCACCCGGGGTGGATGGGATCTATCCAGTTATATTAAAGGAGGCAGCAAAGGAAGTAAGCAAACCCCTAGCCATAATTATGAGAGCTTCTTTGGACTCAGGGGAGGTACCCATGGACTTGAGATGTGCAAATGTAACCCCAATTCACAAAGGAGGATCAAAGGCTGACACAAGTAATTATAGACCTGTTAGTTTAACTTCGGTTCCAGGAAAATTAATGGAGGCACTGGTTAAAGAAGCACTGCAGGATCATCTGGACAAGAATTCAGTTATAGCTCAGACACAGCATGGGTTTGTTAAGGGCAGGTCTTGTCTGACCAATTTGATTGGATACTATGATGTAGTCACAAAAGAACTGGATGCAGGGAATAACTTTGATATTATATATTTGGATCTTAGAAAGGCTTTTGATACTGTTGCGCATGGAAGACTGCTGCACAAATTGGAGAAGTGTGGCATTCGAGGCAAATTGCTGCTATGGATAAAGGGATGGTTGAGTGGCAGAAGACAGAGAGTGGTAATCAATGGACACTGCTCAACGTGGACTAATGTTATTAGTGGAGTTCCTCAGGGTTCAGTGTTGGGTCCATTGTTGTTTTCTGTATTTATAAATGATATTGATGATGGTGTATCAGGCTTAATGTCCAAGTTTGCAGACGATACAAAGGTTGGCAGGGTTGTTAAGGACACTACTGATACTATGCTGCTGCAACAGGATCTGGAAAGGTTGAGCAGATGGGCTGAGAGGTGGCAAATGAAGTTTAACATTGACAAATGTAAAGTACTACATATGGGAAACAGTAACCCCAGATCAACGTATCAACTCTGTGGTACTACGCTGACAGTGGTAGAGAATGAAAAGGACCTGGGGGTAATTGTGCAGGCAGATATGAAGTTCTCTGAGCAGTGCAGACGAGCTGCAAGAGTAGCTCATGGTGTCTTGTCAATGATATACAGGAATTTTTCTAGCAGGGACAGGGATGTGATTATTCCCTTGTATAAGGCATTGGTCAGGCCACACCTTGAGTACTGTATACAGGTCTGGAGGCCTCATTTCAAGAAGGATGTAGAGCTGCTGGAACGAGTACAGAGAAGGGCAACAAGATTAGTGAATGGAACAAAGGGTTGCTCTTACGAAGAAAGGCTTAAGTTTTGCAAATTACAGAGCCTGGAGACTAGGCATCGCCGAGGTGATCTGATAGAGGTGTACAAGGCTTTGAATGTCTTGAGCATGCTCAATGCCGATGGAATTCTTCCTCTTGCTCAGAATAATCACCTGCGAGGGCATAAATTCAAATTGAGGAAGGACGGATGTCGGATAGATGTGCGGAAATTTGCCTTTAGCCAGCGGGCAGTTGGTTTGTGGAATAGACTTCCATCGCTTGTTGTTGAAGTTGATAGCCTAAACAAATTTAAGGCTCAGCTGGACAGGTATTTCGAACGAATTGAGGGGTGAAATGAGAGTAGTGGTTGTTTTTTTTTTTTTTTTTTCTTTTTTTTTGGCTGATGCTGAATAAGCTTGCTTTCTTGCATCATATGCCTCTACTAATGCTAATAAGTGAATAATAATTTTACAGAAAGAAAGTCAGCCTGTACTAATTTACTGAATTGGGAGGATGTGTTTTGGCTCATATTTCTATGCTTACAACAAATCCACAATGCAAATTAGAGGAGTTGCCACCCCATACATTTTCCTTTGAAAATAAATCTTTATTAATTAGTTTTAATAATCTTTAAGTTATTTTTTTATTAACATACACGTATAAGTTATAAATCCAGTTTAATGTAAGAATACAAATATATACTAACAGCAGCTTTCGAGACGCATGTCTCTTCATCAACTGACATTTAAATACAAAATACAAAGGATAAGTGCAATGAGCTGAGTGAGGCACGTTAATCATGCGTCATTGTTGTTGCACGGATGTGCGCTGCTTTCTACTCCACTGATCATCTAGCATTAAAACGGTTGTCTCTAGGATGGGGTGTAGACATATGGCTTTTTAGCGATTTATTGCCTTTGGATTGTTTACTATGTTGAATGACTCTAGCCATAGGCAGTGGCGAAAGTGTCATGAGTGGTCTACTATTTCAAAGTCACGTTTGAAATAGTAGACCACTCACGACACTTTTGCCACCAACAATAAAATACCAACTGAAAGTTATGAGTTGTTATGTCAAGTTTATGGGGAAGATATGTCAAGAGCTTGCATGTTTAAATATGATAAAGATTTTTAGAAGGAAGAGAGAATGTGGAAGACAATGAACATCCAGGCCATCCGGTATTCATAAAAACTGATGAAAATATTGACCAGGTAAAGCCACCAATCAGAAGTGATCATTGTTTAAGAATTGGAATGGTTGCATCAGAACTCAATACGGACAAATTTAACTGAAAATTTTAGGCATGAGCCATGATGGTGGCAAAAATTTTGAACGAAGATCAAAGAATAAGAAAACTCCAGGGTACTGAAGATGTTTTGAAAAAAAATTGAAGATCCAGACTTTCTCTAAGTACTGTAATTACTTGCGATGAAAGTTGGCTATGCCAGCATTACCCAAAAACTAAGACAGTCAATGCCATGGAAGACAAAACAATCATATTAAAATCAAAAATGTAAACCATGCTGCTTCTTTTCTTTGATATTAATAAAATTATTATGGCTGAATAAGTTTCACCAAATCAGACTGTCAATCAAACATACTACATTGAAGTTCAGCCAGGGATGCATGAAAAAAATTCGAAGGAAGAGAACTGAATTGTGGAATGATGGTCGGATGCTCCAGCACACGAGGCACTCTTTCTGTTTGCCAGTTTCTGGTCAAAACACAAATCCCTATATGTGAACATGCAACCTCACCAGATGTACCCCCTTGTGATTTTTTTTCTTCTCTAAACCCAAAAGTGCACTTAAGGGAACCCATTACCAGTCCATTGAAGACATTCAGAAAAAAAGAATGAGGTGTTAAAGGGGCTTACAGAAGGTGACTTCCAGTAATGTTTCTGTGGTTGGAAGAAATCTATGGAACAGTATGTAAAAGCCTAAGGCAATTATTTTTTTAAAGCAATTACCTTGTAAGGTACAAAATATATCATTATATTTATTTTATTCCAGTAGTCTTTGTTATTTAATAGCTACACATCATATATATTGTAACGTGAAATTTTGCATTACACTTCTTTGGCATCTTAGCAAAAAATATTAATTAGTTTCATATTTAAAAAAAAAAAAAAAGCATGGCACCCTTTTTTTAGAGAGGTTATTTTTCAAATTTTAGTAAATAACAATGAATTTTTTTTTTTTTTTTTCTGATTCCGTGTTTATACATAAGATGAAAACCAGAATATTTAATGTCTTGTTTTTTGGCCCCTTCGACCTTTTACCTTTTTTTTTTTTTTTTGCATACTATTAAAAAGAATGAAAAGTTTTGAAAAGATTTTAACAAATTATACTAAACATATCTTGGTTATTATAAACGATAAAAACAGTAATCATACAACAGGAATAATGCTGTCATTAATCATATTGATGGCTAAATTAATCAATATGATTAATGTCATTATCATATTGATGGCTACAGAAAAAAAAAAGAATGAAAATGCAACAATGGCTAGACGACAGTGCATTGTAAAGAGCAGCCATTCTTACATGCACTGAAATTGATTTCTATGAAGTAAACAAACTACACCGTAAACAAACTACACCATAAACAGTTCCTAGAATTAGGTCTTTATTATCCCCTTCCCAAAACTATAAATCAAAAAGGATTACATCCAGGTTTATTCTTCCTTGGGGCCTTTAAAAAAATCATAAAATGCTATAAGCAGGACTGTTATAATGGAGTTAGAAAGGAGTCAATGTGAATGGAGAGTACCTAAACCATTTACGATTTGCAGCTGACATTGTGGTCATAAGCCACAATCCCAAAGAATTAGAGAAAAATCTTAATCAGTTATGCACAGTTAGTAAGGATTTTGGACTAAAGTTGAATATGGCTAAAACAAAAGTAATGATGAACAGTTATGCCACAGAAAGGGAAATAATGATTGAAGGAGCAGTAATTGAAAAGGTGGAGTCATATACTTATCTGGAACAAGTTATTAGCTGTAATTATAAATGGCTGGAAGTCAAGAGAAGAATAAATTTTGGATGGATAGCATTCAGGAAATATAGTCACATACTGAAGAGCAATATCCCAGTTTGTCTGAAACGTAAAATAATGAACCAATGTATACTCCCCGCCATGACTTATGGAAGTGAAACTTGGGTTGATTTGATTTGATTTTGATTTTTGTGGTGCAAAAACAGCAAGGTTATAGTGTGCCATGGAAAGATTAAAATTCAAAAAAGATTAGACTGGTTACTTTTAAAAAGGTTACTTTGTGTAAAGTTGCATATATATATATATATATATATATATATATATATATACAGACATATCAATACATAAAATCAGTACAATGATAAAAGCAAATTGTATATTTCATATGAGTGTATACATATTGATCGATTTTAAAAATTTAAAAACTGCTGACACATTGTCGTTGTCATTTAAAATCTGACTGAGTGCATACGGCTCAGTCAGATGGTTAAAAGCGGTAAAACGAGCATTTCTAAAATTGGTACAGTCACATAAAATATGTTTAACGGATAAAATGGTGTCGCACTGCTCGCACATAGGAGGGTCATCAGCCCTCAGCAAAAAGGAGTGTGTAATATGACAGTGTCCTATGCGGAGCCGAGCAAGAACAACTTCCTCTTTGCAATCCCTGCGTAAGCTGGACCGCCAAGGATGGATCATAGGCTTAATTTCACATAGTTTGTTTGTAGTAATCAGTCGATGTTACGAATCTTGCCACTGAGATTGTAGGTTACTACGGATCACTTGCCTGTAGTCTGTATAGGGGACTAACAGGTCAAGATTATCCATCAGGGCTGCTGATTTGGCTGCAGTGTCAGCCAAATCATTTCCTCTAATCCCGATGTGACTGGGGATCCAGCAGAAGCGGATATCGAATCCACTTTCATAGAGGCTGTATATTATCTGCTGAATTCGGGACAGGGTTGGATGATTAGTGTATGACATCGCTGATAAAGCCTGTAGTGCACTCACTGAATCGGCATATATAATACACTGTTGGTAACGATGTTTTCTTATGTGATCTAGAGTTAGCTCTAAATCACATAAGATCTATAGCTCTATAGCATGTAGCTCTGCAGTGTAAATGCTGCAGTCAAGGGGTATCTGCTCTGATATGATATTATTTGGAAAGACAGCAGCAGATCCCACATACGATTCTGACTTCGAGCCGTCTGTGTAAACTGGCAAGAAGTCAGAATGTTCTGCACGATGTTGTGAATAGAGCTGAAGGTAGAAAGAAGACAGAGTATTAGACTTCGTCGCAATCTTGAGCGAGAAGTCACATGCTGGTGTTTGTGCATGCCAGGGTGGAAGGGGCTCCTTTGGTGATAGAGCAACCTTGTCTACCGAGATGTTAAGCTCGTTGAGTAGCTCTTGAACACGAATGCCGAAAGGGCGACTGGCAGTCCATCGTGTGTTATAGAGATTTTCCCATTGTGGCTCGAAAACGGATGTCCACGTGGGATGGTCTGGCAGGGACTTCAGCTTGAAGGCATATTGTAGAGACAACTGCATTCGTCGAAGCGACAAGGATGGTTCATTTGCTTCGACATACAGACTTTGGACAGGTGATGTTCTGAATGCACCAGTAGCAATACGAATGGCTTGATGATGGATGGGGTCAAGCCAACGAACAGCGCTATTTCTGGCAGATGCATATACCTGAGACCCATAATCTAACTTTGAGCGTACAAGTGCACGGTATAGACGAAGGAGAGTGCATCGGTCTGCACCCCAAGAGGTAGAAGAGAGAGAGAGAGAGCGGAGAATGTTAAGCCCTCTCGTGCACTTTGTGAGTAGCTGACGAATGTGTTGGACAAATGTCAGCTTTTTGTCAAAAATGAGTCCCAGGAATTTCGCCTCTGATACAACTGGAATGGTGCTTTGTCCAAGTCGTAATTCAGGCTCAGGGTGGAGGTTACATTTGCGACAAAAATGTATGCAAACGGTAGTCTTCTCGGGTGAGAACCTGAAACCATTGGCCGTGGCCCAGGAGTTAAGACGGTCAATAGCTTGTTGCAGTTGTCTCTCAATAACCCTCATATTGCATGATTGAGAGAATATGCTGAAGTCATCGACGTAGAGTGCACTGTTTATAGTTGGAGGAAGTTGTTCAGAAATAGAATTTATTTTAATGGCAAAAAGCGTGACACTTAAGACAGATCCTTGTGGTACCCCCTCCTCTTGGCAAAAGAGCCGCAAAAGGGAAGATCCTACATCAACTTGGAAATAACGGTAGGATAAAAATTTTTTAATAAAAATGGGAAGGTGGCCTCTTAGACCGAGATTGTAAAGGTCTTTTAAAATACCAAATCTCAAAGTTGTGTCATACGCTTTTTCCATGTCAAAGAAGATGGACACCAAGTGTTCTCTTTTTAGGAAAGCATCTCGGATAGATGTTTCCAGTCTAATTAAGTGGTCCAGTGTGGACCTGTTTCTTCGGAAGCCGCACTGAAAGCGGGAGAGAAGGTCGTTCGATTCTAAATACCATAAGAGACGAGCATTGACCATTCTCTCCAATATTTTGCACAGACAGCTGGGTCAGAGCAATGGGACGATAGTTTTTTGGACATTTAGGATCCTTTCCTGGCTTTGCAAAAGCAAGAATAGTTGCCTTGCACCAGGTATCCGGAAAATGCTCTTCAAGGAAGATTCTGTTGTACAGGAAGAGCATACGGTACAAGGATTCTGGTGAAAGATGTTTGATCATTTCATAATGGATGTTGTTTGTCTGGTCCAACAGCGGTAGCCTTTGTACGGGTGAGTGCTCTTTTCAGCTCATTGATATTAAATGGCCCATTGCGTGGGTGGGAACCCTTCGATGTGAATTTAAGGGCCTGTTTTTCAGTGTTGCGCTTTAAGACCAGAAACTCTGGGGAGTAAGATGATGTTGCAGAAATGTTAGAAAATGTTTCCCCAAGAGCATTGGCTATTGCAGTAGAGTCTGCAATAGTACATCCATTATATTCAAGGACCGATGAGGGGTGTGCTGTGTATTTTCCCTTCATTTTCCGGATTTTTTTCCCAGACCACCTTAGTGCTGGTTGTCTGGGTAATGGATGATGTGAAACGGATCCACGATTCCTTTTGGCTCTGATGGCGGATGTAGCGTGCTTTGGCTCGTGCACGTTTAGAGGCTAATAGGTTGACCATGGTAGGATATCGTCGAAATATCCCCCAAGCTTTATTTTGAGCCTTTTTAGCTGCTGTGCATTCTGGATTCCACCATGGTTTTAGAAAGGGAGGAAACCGTGTGGATGTTTTTGGAATCGTAGTTTCAGCTGCATGGACAATATTTTCTGTTATGTACGTAACTGCATCATTGATAGGCTCCTGATTGACTGCAGAGTTGTCAAATTTTGCCAGGTGTTGAAAGGCACTCCAGTCGGCTTGATCAAACTTCCACCGCGGTAACCTGACAGGAAGACAAGGTCTCCCAGTAAATAAGGTGGTTATCACGGGGAAGTGATCACTTCCATACAGGTTCCCTTCTACCTCCCAAGTAAGTGACGAGACAAGAGAAGGCGAGCTGATAGAAAGATCAATGGCAGAAAATGTGCGGGTAGGCATGTGGAAAAAGGTGTTTGTTCCCACATTAAGAAGGCAGAGGTCATTGTCAGTGAGCATACGCTCTATGACTCGTCCCCTTCTATTAATGCTAGCACTACCCCCCAGGGCGTTATGTCCATTAAAGTCCCCAAGAAGTAAGAAAGGGGGAGGCAACTGCATTATGAGATCATCAAGGTCTTTCTGGCAGATGTCAGTACCAGGTGGCAAATATATAGAGCAAATGGTTAATAAAAACCCAGGCGCCTCCATAGCCAGGTGGGAAGGAGCAGCAGTGCATAGCACACGCTTCTTGATTAGACCAGGGTTCGAGCCCGTCACCACCAAATACGGAGAATGTGGAAAGGTCAGAGAATGACCACCGCATATCCCGGAGCAATATGGCCTTAGTTGCTAATGCTCCTAAAAACCAAATAACTAACTAACTAATAAAAACCCCACTGTTATTCGAGTTGCTACTGCCTCTATGCTGGTAGTAAGTCGCAAATGGGGTATGGTTGCCCACAAGGATTGCAACTCCTCCATGAGCGGGGCCATCCCCAGTTCTATCCTTGCGAATGATAGTAACGTTATGCATCCTGGAGTCATCATTTGCCCTTAGGTAAGTCTCCTGTGTGCAAAAACAAGATGGTTTGTGCTTTTGCAGGAGTGCCTTGATGTCTTCTGCATTTTGCCGGAATCCACGACAATTCCATTGTAGGAATTTAGCCATTATTTTGGCTTGGTGGTTCCTTCAGGTGGCTTCCGGGGTGCTGAGGGCTTATTTTTGTCAGTCTTAGATTTATCCTTCCTGGGGAAGTATGGACGCTGCCCCGTGTCCATATCCTCCTCAGTAAAGAGTTCCAAGACTGCTTCTTCTTGTACCTCCTTCTCCTCAACATCCATTTTTTCCTGAGAACTAGAATGTACGTCTGATTTTTTATTCTTTTCTTCAGAAACTGATTTTCTAACCCGGTGGGGCACTAGGAGGTACAGATATTGGAGTGGCAGCTGATTGGTCCTTTTGTGTGGGTTTTATTGAACTTAACAGGTAGCAAGCAATAGGAGTGAATGACTCCTTTGGTGGTATGGTCATTTCGGTCTGAGTTCCGATGGAACATTTCCCTGCTACCTTCTGAGCATAGATTGGTTTATTTATATTTATAGGTTTCACCGTTTTCCTTGCCTTTTGATAAGCTATGTTCAGCTCTGCCTTAAGTCACTGAATTTCTTTTTCTTGTTTCCACCTCTGGCATGCCCTTGAGTAGGCCGGGTGTTCTTCATGGCAGTTAATGTGCAGGTTGGTTGTGCAGCTGAACATGATGTTGTTTCGTGGTTCTTCTTTGCGCCACACAGAGCACATACAAGGGTTCCACGACAAACCATCTGTGAGTGTCCATATTTCTGGCACTTGAAGCAACGTAACGGATTTGGGATATACGGACGCACTGGGCAGTTAATATAGCCAGCTTTGATTTCATGAGGAAAAGTTGGTGAATTGAATGTTAAGATGATATTTCTAGTGGGAACTAATTTTCCATCCCTACGCATGGATATACGTTTAACAGCTGTCACTCCCTGTGGTTTTAACTCTGAACAGATTTCCTCTTCAGTTACATCCGATCCCATCAGATCCCATTCCGCGATAACACCACGGGATGAGTTCAGTGTCTTGTGGGGGTTACAGTGACAGGCATTCCCCCGATAGATGTAGCACGGAGGAGCTGTTCTGAGTGTATATCACTTCTGGTTTCTACAAGTATGTCGCCCAAACGAAGCCATTTGACAGACTTGGGAAAGCCTTCCAAACCCTTCTGGATAAAGAAGGGTGACATTTTTCCTATAGGCTTCTCACTAGTTGAGTGAATTATCAGGAACCGAGGTGTAGGACCTGATATAACCTCCTTTTTTCTGTCTTTTTGCAGAAGTGATGTTCTCTTGGTCTACGGTAAAATTTTCAGTTAGGGACCGGGTTGGGGCCCCAGAAGAAATTAATTTATCATGATTCATGTAGTTTTTTTAAGTGGTTCAGTGCCCGGGCTCCCCACCCACCATGGAGCCCAAAGGGACATCCACTACCCGGCATGCAATAAATGCGCTCGGGAGTGGAATGCCAGGGCTACCCAGACACCATACCCGCACCGCCGCAAGCCTGAATCCTGTCCTTCGGACCATGAGGATAGGGGCATGGCATTGACACGGTTGACCCTCGCAGGCGAGCCTACTAGCCGATTGATCCTAGCCGGGCCTTTCAGGACCTCCCGTCTTGTCGAAGCAGGGGTCAAAGTGGTGTATTGAAGCTGGGCCCCCTCAACCACCAGGATCCCCCTTTCCGAATTTCCACGGGTCGCACTGCACAGCAAACACGCCGGATTCCATTGATGTAAGCCTGGAACCTGGGCTGTGGGCATTGGATCCCAGTGATGCTAGTCTGGAAATCCAGCAGCCTCACTGGGAGGTCCCCTCACCACGTACAGGTGCCCACGTCGAGGGGTGAAACTTGGGCACTCACCAAAAGAATGGAAGAGAAGCTGAGAACTACACAGCGAAGAATGGAACGAATTATATTGGGAATCAGACTGTTAGATAAGAAGAGAAACACATGGATTAGGCAGCAAACTCAAGTAAAGGACATTCTTATCAAAACTAAAGAACTAAAATGGTCTTGGGCAGGACATAGCTCAAAGACATGATGACAGATGGACTAAGAAAATAACAGAATGGTACCCAAGAGGAGCTAGAAGAAAACCTGGAAGACAAAGGCAGAGATGGATAGATGAAATTCATGAGTTTTTGGGTAGTAAATGGATGGCCAGTGCTCAAAACAGAAGGAACTGGAAAGTTGCTGGAGAGGCCTTCATCCTGCAGTGGATTGAAAATGGCTGATGATGATGTGGGAAATATTTTTATGATTTTAACGCATCATTTAATTTTGTTAATTGGAGGAAGTAAAGTGTAAATTTGTGCTCTATATCTTTACTTTTATAGCCTGTGGATAATATTTCTCCTATTTTTGCTTATTAGAATAGCCGTTTAATACAATTAAATTTCAGTTTGCAAACGTGATCAACCACAATGACCAGCACTTACTACAGGTTGTATAGTGAATGGTATTTTATTATGGAGAGTCTATCATAAAGTGATTTGATCCTAGATTATATTAAATTTGTTGATGAAGTTTGTTGGGGGTTATAATCTCACAGCACAGCACATCATTTTAATAATATCATTTTTTGAAACTGCAGCTTACTAACATACACCTAAATCATACTGATAATGTGCAATGACTGTCAACCATATTCTGTCAGGATTCAACAGAATACCAGATGGTTAGACAAAATATGCTCATGTTAGCACTATCATTATTCGTGAAAAAAAAATGTTTCATGACCAAGATCAGGGCCCGGCAAACTACAGCCCGCAGGCCAAATCCGGCCCTTTGCCTGTTTTTGTATGGTCCATGCAGCGCGTGTTATGACTTCATGGGGCCCAGGGCAAATTTGAATTTTGGGACCCCATGTATAGTGTTGAATTTTTCTTTGGGGGGAAATCCCATGCCTCCAGTATACTCTTACTCATGCAAAAAGCTAAATAATAATAATTGTAGATATAATTTTATTAAAAATAAAACAAAATTACATGCATGACATTTATAAAGAACTTTTATATATAGATAATTCACAAGAAAAGGTAATAAATTAACTCAATTAGTATTTAAGTACTTTTATTGCATTAAATAATAAACTAGATTAATTAAACGAGAATTAGAATAATATATATTTAATATAACAAAACAAACTTTCTATAAATTAAAAATAATTCTTAATGGAACATAACAAATTACCTAATAAAAGTCGTAATTAGAATGAAAATTTTAAGAACATTATTACATGTTCACTTTCCGTGCTTTTTGAGCTGCAAAATTATCAATCAGCTCATTATAATCAACCCCACTAGTAATGTCATTTTAAATGCATAATATTGAAAATTGCATAATTTTTCTTGGCCTAAAGAATTTCTAATGTAATTTTTAATTCTTTTAAGTACATTGAAAGAATGCTCTGCCGATGTGTTAGAAACAGGTATGGTTAAATATATTTTTAAAATTATGTCCACATTAGGAAACGTAGAAACTAGCCCTTCTTGAATCGCTTTATACATTAATAAAGGAGAATTTAAATTTTCATTTTTTTGTAAAATGTACAAAATGGGTAAGTTCTTCCTTAAAAATACTAACGTCAATGTCGTTTGAATACGTATTTATTAAATTTAAAATACATTCAGTATACTTATTTGGCAAAATTTCTTTTAAGTTGATATTTATTAATATGGCAAAATAATTTAAAATATTTTGATAAGCCTCAACACGTCTTTGAATGTCTGATAACATTCAAACAATTCACTATAAATCCTAGTTTGCCTGCCAATTGAACATCCTTATTTCCATCCCTTTTCTCATCAAAATGTAATTTTCTTTTGCGTTTTCTCCCTTTGTCTGACTCATAATTTGTATTGTTTGTTAATGCAAAACATTCTCACTCTATAGTATCAAAAAATTCATTATTGTTTCGAATGTCTTCTGATATGTACAAAGATAACGATTTTAAAAGATTTACGGCATTGTGTTAATCAGAATTTTTATTTTGAAGACTTTTACTAGTTGCATTCAATCTTTGTAGAATTGCATTCCATATGAAAAGTAAAAGTGTTGTTTCAAAATCTTCAAAGTTTCGTATAGCTTTTTTCTTCTAATTTTGTTACAGGTTTTTCATTACAATCTTCAAAAATTTTAAATAAAGATTCTTTTATGGCCAAAAAATTCATCTTAACAACTAAAATTGCATCTGCTCTTGAGGACCATCTTATAGAACAATTTTTTTTTTAATGTTACATTTCCTTTTGTAGTTGCTTTCATTAAAATATCCCATCTCTTTGTAGAAGAAGAGAAAAATACAAATAAATTTGAATAAAATCGAAGAAATGGAGTTCTTTTGGACAAGCTTCTGCAGCAGAATTTCCCACTAAATTTAGGCTATGAGCTGCACAAGAGACATAAAATGCAGTTTTACTATGGCTCTTAATCTTCGCTTGTAACCCGTTGTATATCCCGGACATGTTGGCTGCATTGTCGTAAGATTGCCCTCGACAGTTTTGGATATCTAAACCATATTCCGTTAATTTTGAAGTTATAATATTTTCCAAGTGGCTAGCATCTTGCTTTTCAGTATGTAGGAAAGACAAGAAACGTTCCTGAATTTTATTTTCTTTATCTAAATATCGTATAATAAATGATAACTGATCTGTGACTTATGTCGGGAGTAGAGTCAACAATAAGTGAAAAGTATTTAGCCTGTTTGATTTCATTAATAATTGTATTTCTTATGTTAGTGGCCATTAAATGTATGAATTCATCACACGTAGTATTAGAAAGATAATTCATCTGCCCTTTACCACATTTACCATAAGTTTCTAAGTGAGTTTTCAAAAACATATCAAAATTAGCTAAGTATTCTAAGCAACTCATAAAATTTCCTGCACTACTATCATGCCCTCGAAATCCCAATCCTAATGAAGCTAACAGTTTCACAGTCGCAACAACTCTTTTTAGAACCTCACACCAATAATTTGTTTGTTTTTCATGTTTTTCTAAATCAATTCTTCCTACACTTTTCAAGTGCTTTACGTACACACACATATTTTCCTTATGTTCTTTAGACTCATCATGCAGTTTAAAAATATCAACAATATGTTTCCAATCATTACATCCAGTAATTAATCATTTTTTTTATTTAACTGAAAACAATTTGCAAATAAAACAGTACACAGATTTTGTGGTTTCTGAAAATATTAACCACTCTTTTTTTCTGTGGTACCGTTAGATCTACTTAAATAGAAATGGGATTCGTCTAATTTTCTTGTAATGATTTTTCCATCACAATTAAAATTTCGATTTGAATTTTTATTAATGTTTCCAAAATTTTGCAGTTTTTCGCAAAAGCAAAACTCAATAAAATCATTTGTGATGGGGTTTGGCCATAAAGCTATATCTTTAGTGTATGTTTTATGTTTGATATTATTTGTATGCATTGCATTCGTATTTTTATCATTATTATCATTGATATTTATATTAATATTTTTATCATTGTTATCATTAATATTGTAAACAGTTGCATTGTTGGTATTGTTTTCAATTTGATCAATAATAACGCCGGCTGATACTGAAGAGTTGGAAGGTTCATTTTCTATCCTATTTTCTTCTGTTTTGCTGCTGTCATTTTCTCGATTTTTTATTGCTACAAAATCCTGTAATAAGGTTTGTTTCTTTTTTAATTCCTCCTCTCTAATTTTCTGCTTCTTTCTTTTCTGAAACCCAGATTCGTCCGTTCTTTTCATCACCTTAAAATATTATTTTTATATTTGTATATTGTAAAATTTATTATTTTTTACTTTATTCATCTAATCGTTTTTCATAATTAAGTAAAATAATATTTGAATGTACAATGTAAAATAGAAATTCAGTATTCTACCCCAATTACAGAAAATAAAATGAAAGAAAATTTGCTTAAATTAATTGTACATTATCGCGGGAAAGAGCCCGCACCAAATGATGTGTTAGAATTAGTATAAAATATAAAATAAATATTTTAACAACAAAACGAACAAAATACTAGTATTAATACCTACCTCGAATTTTCTCTTTATTTATTAAACAACGTTTGTAACTTATACGCTTATTGTTAATACAATAATACACAATACACTTGTTGGCACACACTATGCTAATATCAGCGATCAGCCATATGTACTGTCTGTACCACGGGGATGACACGGACCGCTATAGTTGTCAATCTCAAAATCCCATTCGGGCCGAAGGACCTCCAGCGACGAAATCAGTGCGGTAGTAAATGGTATCTACTACTTATCAACAATAACCAAAGCAAATATAACTGAATTTTATTCTTCTAACCATGTAATGTGATATAGGATTTTAAGATTAACGACTATAATGGCCCGTTTCACGGAGATGGTTTCTATTTTGAAATAAAAACAATAAAATTCAGTTATACATTTGCTCTGATTACTGTTTAGAAGTAGTAGATATCATTTACTCCCGCGCTGATTTCGCCGCTGGAAGTCCTTCGGCCCTCATCAGCAGAATAGGGGGCGGAATGAGACTCTAAGGTCCCGTAGAAAATACATTACAGGATAGGGTGGTTGCATAGGGTTGGTCTGTACACGGCAATGCGCTCTGCCCTGCGCCAAGGTGTTTATATTTCATATGTTGCCATATGTCTACGTCACACCTGCAATCTAGGGTCCCCAGATATGGGACCAAAATTTAATTTCTGATTTTTTTACTACAAAAATGAGTTTAAAGAATATTTCCAGAAAGGTCAACTTTTTATCAAATACGAGTCCCAAAAATTCTGTGTCCGCCGCTACTGGAATAGCATTTTGTCTGAGCCTTAGTTCAGGTTGAAGGTTACGCTTACGACAAAAGTTTACGCAAACAGTCTTCTCCGGCGAGAACCTGAAGCCATTAGCAAGTGCCCAGGAATTAAGGCGATCAATGGCTTTTTGCAGTTGTCTTTCAATAACCCTCATGTTGCATGACTGACAAAATATGCTAAAGTCATCAACATAGAAGGCACTGTTTATGGTTGGAGGAAGTTGTTCTGTGATGGAATTTACTTTGATGGCGAAAAGCGTGACACTTAAAACTGATCCCTGTGGTACTCCCTCCTCTTGGCTAAAGGAACGAGAGAATGAGGATCCCACACGAACTTGGAAAGATCGATTGGCTAAAAAGTTTTTAATAAAAATGGGGAGTTGCCCCCTAAGACCAAGGCTATGCAGATCTTTTAGGATGCCAAATCTCCAAGTTGGGTCATACACTTTCTCCATGTCAAAGAACACTGACACCAAGTGTTCCCATTTTAGGAAAGCATCCCAGATGGATGTTTCCAATCTAATAAGATGGTCCAAAGTGGACCGGTTCCTTCGGAAGCCGCACTGGATGTTGGAGAAAGGTTATTTGATTCTAAATACCGGCCTTGAATGGGTTGAGCACGCTGAATTCTGATGGGATCCTTCCACTTGTTCAGATTACGAACCTAAGGGGGCATAAATTCAAATTAAGAAAAGACAGATGTAGATTAGATATGCAGAAATTTGCCTTTAGCCAGCGGGTGGTTAATTACTGGAACAAACTTCCATCTGTCGTTGTGGAAGTTGATAGGGTGAATAAATTTAAGGAGGAACTGGACAGGCATTTGGAGGGAATGGTGTGATTTTTTTTTTTGGCTGATGCTGCATAAGCTCATAACATTTGCTTTCTTGCATCACATGCCACTACTACTACTACTACTACTACTACTACTACTATTAAACGAGAATTAACCATTCTCTCCAGGATTTTGCACAAACAGCTAGTCAGAGCAATAGGACGATAATTTCTAGTGACTTTTGGATGCTTCCCTGGCTTAGCAAAGGCAAGAATGGTTGACTTGCGCCAGGAATCCGGAAACTGCCCTTCAATAAAGATTCTGTTATATAGAAGGAGCAGATAATCCATAGATTTTGTTGAAAGATGCTTGATCATTTCATAATGGATGCCATCTGGTCCAACAGCACTTTCTTTGGAAAGAGTGAGGGCACTTTTCAGTTCCTGTATAGTAAATGCCTCGTTGCAGGGATAAAGGCTCTTAGACTTAAAATGAAGTGCCTGTTTTTCGATTTGATTTTTCAGGACCAGGAACTCTGGGAAATACGATGATGTTGCAGAGATGTTAGAGAATGTTTCCCCAAGAGAATTGGCTATTGCAATTGGATCTGCAATAGTGCATCCATTATAAACTAGGATTGAAGAAGGGTGGGATGTATATTTTCCCTTCATTTTCCGGATTTTATCCCAGACCAACTTAGTACTAGTGGACTGAGTAATTGATGAAGTAAAATTGATCCACAATTCCTTTTGACTCTGACGACGGATGTAGTGTGCTTTGGCTCGTGTGTGTTTAAAGGCTATAAGATTAGTTGTGGTAGGATATCTGCGGAATATCCCCCAAGCTTTGTTTTGAGCCTTTTTTGCTGCTGTGGATTGGGAATTCCACCAAGGTTGGGAAATTGTGGAAACCGGACAGATGTTTTTGGAACAGCATTCACAGCTGCTTGGACAATGATTTCTGTGATGTACGTTACTGCATCATTGATAGGCTCCTGACTGACTGTACTTAGGTCAAAATTTGCCTGATGTTGGAGGGCAGGCCAGTCAGCCTGATCAATCTTCCACCGTGGTAACCTGAAAGGAAGACATGGTCTCCCACTGTGTAACAAGGTTATCACAGGGAAGTGATCACTTCCGTATGGGTTCTCATCCACTTCCCAAGTGAAAGAAGGGAGTAGAGAAGGGGAGCAGATAGAGAGATCAATGGCAGAAAAAGTACGGGTAGGCATGTGGAAGGTGTTTGTTCCAGTATTTAGAAGGGAAAGGTCATTGTCATTTAGCATACGTTATATGACTTGTCCCCTTCCATTGATGTTAGCACTACCCCACAGGATGTTATGTCCATTAAAATCCCCGAGAAGTAAGAAAGGGGGAGGCAACTGCGTTACAAGATCATCAAGCTCTTCCTGGGAGATGTCAGTCCCAGGTGGCAAATAAATAGAACAGACGGTTAATAAAAATCCCACTGTAAGGCAAATTGCAACAGCCTCTATGCTAGTTGTAATTAGCAAGAGTTGAACTAGTATCTGGTTGTTCACAAGGATAGCCACTCTTCCGTGAGCAGGACTATCCGCAATTCTATCCTTACGAAAAATTGTGATGTTATGCATGGTGGGATCATCTTTTGCCTTTAGATAAGTCTCCTGCAAGCAAAAGCAAACTGGCTCTTGCTTTTGCAGGAGGGCCTTGATTTCATCAGTATTTCGCCGGAATCCACGACAATTCCACTGTAGGAATTCAGCCATTATTTAGGCATGGTGGGTCCATCAGGCGGCTTCCAAGGTGCTGAGGGCTTACTTTTGTCAGTCTTGGATTTATCTTTTTTTGGAAGAATGGACGCTGTCCCGTGTCCATTTCTTCCTCCGCAAAGAGTTCCAAGACTGATTCATCCGGTACCTCCTTGTGCTAGGGGGCACCTCCGTAGCCAGGTGGGAAGGAGCAGCAGTGCGTAGCACATGCTTCTTGATTAGACCGGGGTTCGAGCCCGTCACCACCAAATACGGAGGATGTGGAAAGGTCAGGGAATGACCACCGCATATCCCGGCGCAATATGGCCTTAGTTGCTAATGCTCCTAAAAAAAAAAAAAACCAAATAACAATAACAAGGTGCCTGTGCCTAGTCTCCAGCCGGTGCAATTTCAGAACTTAAGCCTCTCTTGGTAAGAGGATCCCTTTATTCCTCTCACCAATCTTGTCTTCTCTGTACATGGCCTTCTCTGTATATGCTCAAGAAAAAATCTACATCCTTCCTAAAATGAGGCCTCCAGACCTGTACGCAGTATTCAAGGCATGGCCTGACCATTGCAGAAACCTTCTGGGCATATGAAAGCTTCCCGCTATTTATTGGTTGCATGCGTTTTCTAGCCTCTGGATAGGAGATATTCAGCTCTGTTTTTAGTTTTTGGATCTCTTTTTCATCCTTCCACCGCTGGCATACTCTGGAGTAGGCAGGGTGCTCTCCTTGGCAATTTATACAGATCGGTGTTTGGAAGCTGAACATTCCTTGCTCTCATGATCTTTCGAACCACATCGAGCACAGGCAGGGTTATCACGACAAGCCGTTTGTGAGTGGCCATATTTTTGGCATTTAAAACACCTCAGTCGGTTTGGGATGTAAAACCTCACTGGGCAGTTTAAGTACCCTGCCTTGATGGAACTTGGAGGCCGTGGGGTGTTAAATGTTATGATGAGAACTCGGGTAGGGACAAGATTCCCATCCTTCCGCATTGATATTCTCATGACAGCCGTCACTCCTTGGTCTTTTAGTTCAGAGCAGATCTCTTCTTCAGAGACATGAAGAAGATCTCACTCTAAAATGACACCTCGTGAAGAGTTCAAAGTTTTGTGGGGTGTTACACTGATCAGTATTGCCCCTATGGATGTTGCATTCAGGATTCTTTCTGCTTGCTTTGTACTTGAGGCTTCGATTAAAAGATCGCCAGAACACAGCCGTTTTACGGATTTTGGTGATCCTGCCAACCTTTCTAATCCTTTCTGGATAAAGAAGGGTGACATCTTCCCAAATGACTGCTCTCCGGTAGAATGGAGAATGAGGAAAAGCGGTGTTATAGATGGTGTTTTTTTTTTCCTCAGTTCTGGTTCTTTTTTGCAGAATTGCTCTCACTCTCATCTGATTGATTAGGTAGGGGCCTTGTTGGGGCCCCAGAAGAAATTGGATTTAAATTACTCATAAGAGTAAAGAGAAAGTGTCTGATGCCTAAGTACCTCACCCACCACGGAGCCGTACGAGGGGACGCCCGCTCGTGAACTAGCAGGTACTGCGTACACGAATGGGATGCCGAGTTCGTTTAGGAGCACCATACCCACATTACCAATAAGTCTTTATCCCGTCCCAGGACCATAGGGAGGGAGACTTATTGGAACGCAGTTGACCCTAGCAGTAAAAAACCACCCGCCGAATGATCCCAGTCGGGCCGGTCCGGGACCTCCCGTCTTGTCGAAGCAGGAGCCAAAGTGGTGTATTAAGGCTGGGCCCCTCAACCACCAGGATCCCCCTTTCCGAAATCCACGGGTCGCGGCGCACGGCTGCACACGCCGGATTCCAATGATGTAACCCTGGAACCAAGGTATGGGCATTAGATCTCAGTGATGCTAATCTGGAAAACCAGCAGCAGCATCACTGGGAGATCCCCCTCACCACGTACAGGTGCCTACGTCGAGGGACTTTGGCACTACAATGGAAAAGTTGAGTACTTGTAACAGAGATCATATGTGGTGATCTCATTGCTTCGCACTACTGTTCGGCGCACTAAAAATCGTAAATGCAGACAAAATACGTAAAATCTCATTACAGATCAACAGATGAACATTTGAAATCAATTTTGATGATAGGGAACTTTGAACCCCAACTAAACAAAATATTTTCCCAAAAAAAAGTTCCATTCTTCTCATTAGTAGACCTGTGTTCCAAAAAATTGTACTCAATTATTATAATTATACTTTGAATTTCATCAATAAAAAATCTGTGGAAATTTGTTTACTTTCTCTCAAAATGTGCTGCTTTGCACATTTTGGTGCATTTGTTTATTTGCTTATTTGCTTTTTCCATCAATTGTAACTTTAATTTTAAATTACATTTTATATATACGGGCAGTTCTCGCTTTACGAGTTCCCGGATTTATGAGTGTTTTTTTTTTTTTTTTTTTCAAATTATCAAGTATCAACAAAATCGAAAATATGAACATTAATTGCAAAAAATGAACGTTACACATTCATAAATACTGCATTTCAAACCACGCGCGTAGCTATACAATACAGTGTACCCAGCTTTACGATATTAATCTGTTCCAGAGACACCATCGTATCATGAAAATATTGTAATGTGAAGCCAATAACACATTGTTTTTTTTGGTAATACGTTCCACGACCTCGAAATTTTCGCTATACAACTCTCTAAAAGGTCGTTTTTATAGTGCAAATTGTACCAATTCAAATCACTAAAATGCACTACACTTTCATTGTTATCATATGTTCTGTTATAAGAACCAATTTTGAATGCCTTTGTGATATTTTTCTAAAGCACATTTCTGGAGGTCACGACCATAAAATAATAAAAACAATTTGCAATTTCCAGTTTATTGGGCTTTTCTGTTACTGCAAGCAATTATAAACGGGTAGTAAACTCGATGTTATTGCATTTGCAAAAATACCAATAGCTGGAATTGTGTGACCTGCCCTGGCAGCATTCCTCAGATAACTTCATATCTGACTGCACAATTAGTCCCAGGTCTTTTTCATATTCTACCACCTTATGTGTAGTACCACACAGTTGGTATGTTTCTCTGGGGTTATTTCTACCCATATGCAGTACTTTGCATTTGTCAAGGTTAAACTTCAGTTGCCACTTCTCAGCCCATCTGCCCAAATTTTCTAGATCCTGTTGCAGTAGCACACTGCCATTACTGTCATTAACAACCCTGCCAAACTTTGTATCATCTGCAAACTTTGACACTACGCCTGATATACCTTCATCAATATCATTGATAAATATACAAAACAACAGAGGACCCAACACCGAACCCTGTGGAACTCCACTAATAACATTTAGTCCACGAAGAGCAGCACCCATTGATTACCACCCGCTTTCTTCTCCCACTCAACCATCCTTTTATCCATTGCAGCAACACCCTTAATACCATTCTGCTCCAATTTGTACAATAGTCTTCCATATGCAACAGTATCAAAAGCTTTCCTGGAATCCGAGTATATGAAATCAAAATTATTTTTTGCATCCAGTTCCTTTGTAACCACATCATAGTATTCAATCAAATTTGTCACACAAGACTTTCGCTTAACCCATGCTGTGTCCGAATTATTACTGCAGTCTTGTCTAGATGATCCTACAGTGCTTATTTAACCAGTAACTCCATTATTTTCCTCAGAACAGAAGTTAAACTAACAGATCTGTAATTACGTATGTTACCCTTTGATCCCCTTTGTGAATTGGTCACATCTGCACATCTCCAGTCCATGGGCACTTTCCCTGAGTCCAAGGATGCTCTCATAATTATGGCTAAGGGTTTGCATACTTCCTTTCCACCTCCTTTAATATAACTGGATAGATCCCATCCACTCCAGGTGCCTTTCTTATGTTTAACTTCGACAATTTCTCCCCTACTTTGCCTTCCTTTATTACAAAATCATAAAGTTCCCTGATAGAGTTTAATAAGCTTTTGTCCTTCACTTCCCTAAATAATTCCACATGTGTAAATGTAGATGCAAAATACTCATTCAGTTTGTCAGCTATCTAAGCAGGACCATCAACAGTCGAACCATCGATATCAAGTGGACCAATCTGATTCACCACTTCCTTCTAGAGTTTATATAAGTAAAGAAGTCCTTGCTGTTTGTCTTAGCATCCATTGCCAAAGATTTCTCTTAATCTGCCTTCGCTTGCCTAATCTCCTTTGTGACTTGATTACAGACTAGTTTATATCTACCATACGCTTCTGTGTTTCCTGATAATTTATATGGATCCCATGCATTTTTCTTCTCTGCCACAAGCCTCATTAGTTCATCTGACATCCATTTAGAGCTAAACCTTGAACAGTATTTCTTAATCAGTATGAAAAGCCTTCCACTATTAATTCCGTGAATGCTTCCCATTTAGAATTTGCTATCAGTATCATCATCAGTTGGTCCCACTGTACAGAATTAAAAACTGTCTGAGACCACTGTAATCACTTTTACGAAAGCAAAAACCCTTCCCTTTTACCCCTGATGGTAATTATATCTTTAAGTAAATCCTACATCAAAACGCTGTGATCATTGCCACCTAGTGGTTCCTTTATCTGCAAATTCTTAATGCACGAATAATCAATGCCGATAACCAGATCAAGAGTATTACTCTCTCTGGTTGCCTCTTGAACATGCTGCTGCAGAAAACAATCATCCAATAAAACCACAAAAGTCTTGCTATTGTGTAAGTGACCAACCAACAAGTTCTAGTGCATATCTGGGAAGTTAAAATACCCAATTATAATACAATCTGATTTACTGCCCCATTCTATTTCTCTCTACAATTGTTCGTCGTACTCATTAGTCATTATGCCTATAACACAATGCTACTCTCATTTTTGCTTTCCCAGTGCTTATGTCACACGAAACCAAATCTTATACCTTTAAATAAGAAAAATAATAATAAAAAGTGAAGTGCATACTATAGCTTACCTTTAAATGTTTCCTGACACTGCTCACCTGAGATTTTGCCAGAGTAGGTGGCAAGTTGGCTGCAGAAAATTACAAAATGTCATATTAAGTATTACATATACAAGTTTGTCTTCCCTCCAAGTTCATTCAAATTCTATCAACCACCACTAATATAACTATTAGAGAAGTATTTATAAATAAATATTTAATATGTTTATACAATCATTACCCTAAAAAATTACCCTATTGCCCTAAAAAATTGGAAATAAAATTGAGGAACCAATTAAGAAGGAGAAAAACATAAGGCTTGAAACCTTGATGTAAACTCTTCTATGAGCAGTCTCCTCCCCCCCAAGTGTTTAAGTTAACTGCAGGTTGCAAACCTTAGGTACTATATAACATGGGAGACTTATAATCAGGAACAGAAATATGTATTTAATCAAAGAAATTAATAGCCTGCTTGTCCACCAATGACTTCTTCAACATATCATGGATAACTTTCTATCAGAAAGCACAGCTCACAAATGTTTTAACAGTTGCCACCCTACAAAGAGGGCTTTCTTGGCCTTCTCCTAATTTTGCATTCCAATTCAACCCAAAGATGTTTGGCTGGGTTTAGCTACTGCAATGTTGCAATGTTATTCTCTTCAAAACTCTAAAAAGCTTTTAGCTCTTTCTATGTGCTTACTGTTTGGTTTGAAATGAACTCTTAACTAACCACTGATCACTTTTACAGGCCCAAAATATTTTTATATTGCACAGTCACACACAATTTCCTGCAATCAGAGAAGGTGCGTTCTTTGTTTTTATGGGATTGTGTGTGTATTTAGCTTTAAAAATATTAGATAAATTAAGAGAATAACAAAAATAACTAGACTAAGAAAATGTGGCACCCAAAGTGCACAGATTACATTTGGTGACCAAGTAGACAGAGGATGTGTAGTAGCAAGACATTCAAAAAGTTATATAACTGTAAATTCCATGAAAAAAAAAGGCAATGTTAAAGCAATGTAACAGAAACAGGATGTGAGATAAATATGCTCACAGAATTACAGATTGTACCTACCTGAAAGAAATAATTGCAGAATATTAAATTTAGTATTTAAATAATGTGTATGCGCAAACACATGCAAATAAAATATTAATTAAATATAAAAAATCATAGCAGGCATATTTTCAAGTTCTGAACATGGCAATTATTTCTGTTACCCACAGGACTATAAGTAAGAAGTGGTTGGCTTCTTAAATTTGTTTGCTATTATTTTTGAAAGACCTTTGCTCTTATTATTATAATAAAGGCCTATGCCTTTTTTTACTGCATCATTTATAGCATTCATTGTTATTTCTTCTCCCCTTTCTTTATTAGGTTCAGCTTTTTTTTTTTTTTTTCTTTTTTTAACTTTAAAATCTGTTTGATGGTATCATTCTACATACTTCTCAGTCATATATAGGATGTTTCATAACACACACACTTTCCTTTCAGGATCAATTCAGGACTCAGAAACAATTAAGAGTTCACATAAACATGCGTTCAATTCTGAACAGTTATATCGTTATAGAGCTATCACTGTGTGAATTTTAAAAATGGGTATGAAGTTTAATGGTAAAAAAAAAAAAAAAAAAAGAAGCAGCAGCACATACACCTAGCATTATTAAACATTTTACCAGGTATGTGTCTGCTTTATCTTATTTATATTACTTTTTACCATTGAAACAACCATAGCTCTGCAACTGTTCCGAATCAGACATGTTTATATAAACTTTTTTCGCTGTTTTCAGGTACTGAATTTATCCTGAAAGTATGGCCCGCACGTTATGAAACACTCTGTATATATACAACTATCACTACATAAATATTTGATGCTAAAGATTATAAAAGATGAAAAAAATGTTATATCTAAAGGACTAATCAATGCCAAAATCAGGAAATTAAACATTGTATTAAGTCATATATGTGTAGTACCATATCTAGTGATACTTAAATGTACACAAAAATATGATATTATATGAAGATGGTGAATGAACTATAACAGAAATGGTAGATCTTTTCTAACATAGGGTACAAAAGTAAGCTGAAAGAAAAAATATAACTTCCACATAACACTGGAAAAAATTATAAAAATTAGTGAAGTCTTAATGGATATTATAAAAAAAGTAAAATACTGGAAAGTATATAATGAGAATTTTGTTACTGCATAATTTTGCACACAATTATATTTACAATTTTCTTCATTATATGAGACTGATAAACCATAAAAAAAATTTGACTTCAAATAATAAATATTTTTATAGTATAAAATAAGTTACTTTAACTATAAGTATTCTTGATATATATATATAAAAAAAAAATTTTTTTTAATTTAGTTTTATCATACTCTCATACATGTCTGTATCTTATGTGCACAGATAAAGTTCAACACAGCGAAACACAGAAGAAAGAAAAGATTTCATGTAGCCAACCCAAAGGAAAACAAACAAATGTGGACATCACAAAACTGAAGTATTAAATTTTTGACAAGAGGGAAATGGACCAACAGTTATTCAAGAATGCATGTTGCAGTATATAGTAATGCTGTCTAAATGACACAAAGCATGTTTTCTTTTAAAATGATGTTGAAAAGGTCTGGGCCTGGGTCTGTTTGTGAAGAACTAGTGAAAAAATCTAATATAGTACAACTTTCCAACAAGAGTATTACATACTACATTGAAACAGCCTCACATACAAGAATATTTTAGATAAGTTGTTGTTAGCCTGTGGGGGGAAAAGGAAAAATATTTCTGTTTTGCCCCCCCCCCTTACTGGAGATGATCCTCAAGTCATGGTTCACGTATGATACAATGTAGAAGATATCCTTGAAGGATTTTTCTTCTGAAATCCACTATCAGCCACAACAATGGGCCAGAATATATTCAAATTGGTAGATAGCTTCTTTTAAGATTTGTGCTTTGAGTGGACTTAAATCACTTGGCTCTGGGTAACAAATGAGCTCTGGCCATGATGGAATAAAGTTGGGTTTTGCTCCTGGATTAGGAGATTAATCATGATGAACATGCATTGTGAAGAGCTAGCAACCCAAGTAATTAAGCTAGAATTTCAGTCAGTTCTTGAGGATGCCATTAAAATCATAAATTACATTCCAGATTTCAAAACTTGAGGCAGTTTTTAAAATTGGAGATGAAATGGGATATGAGCACCAAACCTGCTCTTTCTCTGAAATCTATTGGATCTCATGTAGAAAAATCCTAGCAGGTTTTAAAACTAAAAACTTAAAATTTTATGCTTGAGAAGAAGCAAGTATGACTATCCTAAACAAACTAACACAGATGTGAAGTTGCATGGTTAATAATGATGAAAAAATTCTCCCTTCCAGAAAAAAAATTTAATCTTTGGAAGCAAGGGAAAAGAAGACTGCAACACAATAAGTAGTTATCATTATCATCATAACTGAAATTTTGGATCATGGACATTCAGTTTGGGAACTACTGTTTGAAATACAAATATTCTAACAAAGCCAATCCTGTTGATGTTTGCAACAAATTTTCACGTGGGATATCTTTCTCACTTTACTACAAATTTCTTCCTCTTAAAAATCTTATTGCAGTTTTATTCATTCTTGTTTTTTCCCCTTTAAGGACAACCAGTCCTGCATTCCCCCCCCCCCCAACTGAACTTAAAATCCAACCTAGGATGTTTGTGTGTCTTTGGTTTCCATTATGAGTTACCCCATTATAAAAAAAACAGGTAAAAAACCTAAGTATTCTTTATCCAAATCTTGCAAGAAAATAAAGTAAATGCACTCCATTTATAAAAATTCTGGAATTAAAAAAAAAAATTATATATGATTACTAGCACGGCTTTCAGCTATATATCAGTACTCACATTTACAAACGCTTAAAATTTTGAGATAGCATTTTAGAACAAATTTTGGTAGTCCCCAAGCTTTCCTGGTCAACATTTTAAAATTAAAATGTTGATATACAATAAAACACTTGTATAAAAGTTCACCATTTTTGGGCTTCTTTACAAACACTAGATTCCAAAAAAAAAATAGTTTGACACCATTTTCAATCTCCTGCATTTTGAAACAAAAATCCACAGTTTCTTTAGCTGAAGAACTGGAAAAAAAAAAAAAAAAAACATTTCTCTTACCTTAATTTTCTTGCAAAATCTGTTAACATTGTTTCTTCATCTTTATTTATGTGTACACTATTTGCTCAAATGATTTCTGCATTGTGATGAGACAGCCACACACACTTTTTATATTTCCTCATTTGAAAGATTACCATTTCATATTAAATATAAAGAGAACAGCAGCTAACTTTCCACTTATGATAGTGACTTATGAAAGCAAGAAAATTAGGCTGCACATTTCTTTTCATTAAATGCTAAATTTTTTAAACTGGGCTATTCCTGTTTTCTAATTCCCAATTTTCTCTCCTTGGTTATGTCTGTTACAAGGGTGGTCACACTGAAGCACAAATATGAAATTGTTAACAATGTGAGCTGTTAGTACACATGTGGGTACTAACAGCTCACAGAACATTGCAAACACACAAACAGGTGTGTGTGTGTGTGTGTGTGTGTGTGTGTGTGTGTGTGTGTGTGTGTGTGTGTGTGTGTGTGTGTGTGTGTGTGTGTGTGTGTGTGTGTGTGTGTGTGTGCACGCGCGTGCGTGTGTAAATGAACTATTTAAATTATAGATACTAAACCTTATTCTTCAATTTTTCAATAATTAATAGAAAAATTTTTAAATTTTAGACTATTGGGGAAAAAAATACTATTATTATTTTAAAAAATATAATACTATTGTATTAAAATAAAAACTAAAATTAACAATAAAAATCATAAAGCTGTTCATAGTAAAAAAAAAAAAAACAATATTCATACTCCAACATGCTCACTAGTTCAAGAGTTTTTAATTAGTCATTTTGACAATGAACAATCATTAACTGTATTTCACAGTCAAGCATGCCTGAACCACAGCCCACTCAAATGTATATGCTACTACACTTTCAAGCTTGACCAAGACTATCCATGAACAATGTTGTTCATTCTTGCTTTAGAATAATTAAACCAGCCTAAGGAGAGCAATGTACCAATGCTTATTTAAATGATGGGCATGGCTTATTCTGTTTATATAAGATGATAAGTCATAAATCTACAGAAGACTAGTGTAGACCTCACCTTAATTCATCCAAAGAACTAAATAAAAAGTTCCATTATTATTCATAGTGAGATTAATATTATGATTGATGGTGCCAAGTGATACAAGGAAGTAGGCGTATACGATATTTGAAAAAATTTACTTCTTTGCATTTACTAACAGCATCAGGCCATGTTGCTTCAAAAAGATTTGGATGGGTTACATATATGGTCTGGAAAAAAATGATAAATAAAGTTTAAAATGCCTCTAAATATACAGTTCTAAATGGGGACCAAAAACAATGGAGTCATATATAAGCTGGGGGAGGGACTAAAAGTGGTTCAAAAAACGCTTTGTATTATGATTCAATCTTGAAATTTTCTATGTGACATAAACAGCCAGCTAGGAACCCATACGTCCTGTCTATAACTTATATAGCCATTCTTTCTGGCAGGGAGATGGACCTCATTATCCTTCTTTAGCGATGGCAAAACTGCATTTGAAATACTGTATTCAGGTCTGGAGATTGAATTTAAAAAAAAAGACAGAACTTCTGGAGAGGGTTCAGAGAAGGGTGACCATTGGTAAAGAGTGCAAAGTGATGCATATAGGAAAAACAGGCTTATAAGTCAATTAGATCTCCCCTTAGATATCCAGTTTGACAACTAGACATCTAAGGAGAGATCTAATAGTGGTGTATAAGGCACTGAAGGGATTGAGTAAAATGAATGAGGAAGGTCCATTCTCCTTCATAGGTGAGACATGAACCAGAGAGGACACAAATATAAAATCTCACAAACACTGGAACTCATGCAGTGGCTGTCAAATACTGGAATAAATTGCCTCCTAACATGGTTGCGGCACTGAGTCTAACTAAGTTTTAAGCAGAATTGGATGATTGTGTGGAAATGGGAATAGTATGAATAACCTATTTTATTTTAATTTATTATTTTATTTTTTTTTTTTCTTGCTGAGGCAGAAAAGTTCACCTCTTTGCATCATTAAACCTTACTAATAACTATACTCAGCACAAAAAAAAAAAAAAACTGTCTGCCTAATCTATCCATCCCACATTGGTCTAATCCTTCTTTAAATTTATTCAAAGTACCCATTTCCACAACGTCTTCCACAACATTTGTCCCAACAATCAATTACTCACATTAAAGCAAATTTCCTCACATCTGTCCTGAAGCTATCCTTTTTCAATTTGTTTCCTTATGTATGTTATCTGAGTACTGCATGTGGATAGCAGTAACCCCAGAGTAAAGCACCAACTGGGTGGTACTACACTCAGGGTAATGGTGAATGAAAAGGACCTGGGGTAATTGTGCAGTCAGATATGAAGCTTTCTGAGCAGTGCAGACAGTCTGCAAGAGTAGCTCATGGTGTCTTGTCAATGATATACAGGAATTTTGATAGCAGGGATAAGGAAGCGATTGTCCGCTTGTATAAGGCAATGGTCAGGCCACACCTTAAGTACTGCATACAGGTCTGGAGGCCTCATTTTAGGAAGGATATAAATCTGCTGAAATGAGCAGAAAAACAGTGAAGGGCAACAAGATTGGTGAGTGGAACAATGAGTTGCTGTTACCAAGAAAGGCTTAAGTTCTGCAAATTGCAGCATCTGGAGACTAGGCACCTGCAAGGTGATCTAATTGAGGTGTATAAGGCTTCGAATGGTTTGAGCAAGCTCAATGGTGATGGGATTCTTCCTCTTGCTCATATTACTCAGCTGAGGGGAGATAAATTCAAACTGAGGAAAGACAATTGAGAATAGATGTGCGTAAATTTGCCTTTAGCCAGCGGGTGGTTGATAGGTGGAATAAACTTCCATCTGTTGTAATCGAGGTCAACAACTTAACTAAGTTCGAGGCAGAACTAAAACATTTGGAGTGAATGAATGGGTGAAATGGGAAGGATTTTTTTTTTTTTTTTTGGCCAATGTTATATTAGCTTGCCATATTCCTCTACTAATGCTAATAATCACTTCAATAAGATCCTCTCACATATGCCTAGTTTCCTGATGCTAAAATTTTCAGAACTGAAGTCTTTCTTGGTAAGAGAACCCTTTTATTCCTCTCACTAATTTATATACTCTTTTCCGCACGTGTTCCAACATATTCACATCCCTCTTAAAATGGGTTTTCCAGACCTGTATGCATTACTGAAGGTGCAGCCTAACCAGTGCCTTATACAAAGAAGTAATGAGCTGCTGGTCCCTGCTGGAAAAATTCCAAAGAAATATAAGTACAATCAGTCCTCGTATAACATGTGTTTACATTACACGAATTCGATCATACACGACAATTACAAATAGGGGAACAATATCTTATATAACACGAAACGAATTCGCTTATGCACGATTCGCCTTTGTGTTTACAAGAAATGGCAGTCGAACGCAGAATCACCCCAACCGAACGCAACACGATAGGAATGAAGAGAAGATTCTGAAAATGTATTTATGTTTTTATATCAGTGAAGGGGAAACACATTTCACCATAATAACATAAAAACCAACACAATTCCAGCTATCGGTATTATCGCAAATGCAATTGGATCGAGTTTACTACCAGTTTATAACAGATTCCACTAGCAGAAACGCAACTGGAAATTGTTTTTATTGTTTTATGGTAGTAACTCCTAGGAATGTGCTTTAGTAAAATGTGAGGTGTTAATAGTGTATTTCTGCCTTTACGCTGTTTATTCAGTTGCTACACGCGCGCAGTTTTGTTTATGTGTATCAAGCGTGCCTCCTCGTTTTAATTGTGCTTTATTCCATAAAAATGAGTAAAATACTTAAAAGGTGTGAAAAGGAAGTGTCCTGGTGAACATACTGCAGATTCAGAGAGAAAAATAAAAGCAATATCGATAAACAGAGGCGGACTGGTCAAAAATTCTTACCCGGGAAAATTTATAGTGCCGTCATACTCTGGTTTATGGCCAAAATCACACCGGCCTCCGGCCCACCGGGGTTTCCCTGGTGAGGCTTGTGGCCAGTCCACCTCTGTCAATAGAGAAAAAATATGAAATTGTGAAACGCTTTGAGCGAAATGAAAGACCATGTGATATTGCACGTGCTACAGACCTAAATGAGGCAACGCCGAGAATTAGAAAGAATGCAGAGGAAATAAAAACAACTTCCATAGCAGGAACAACTCAAAGTGTAATTAAAATCCATTAGATTAAGACACAAAGAATTTGAAGAGATGGAACGCCTGTCATCTGTTTGGATAGAAAATTAAACAAAAAACAAGTTTGCTTACGATAGAAGTAAAAGCATTAGCAATATTTTATTACGTAATAGTCATAATAAAATGTGTAAGTATTTTATTATGATTATTTATTATGTTTGGTAATGTTTTGGTTACAAATGTGTGTTCAATCTTGGGTGGTCGGCACCTAACCCCATTTTTCCCGTAGGGCTTGTTGTTTATATTGCACGATTTTGCATTGCACGAGGGTTTCTAGGAACGCAACTATCGTGCTATACGAGAACTGACTGTATTTTCATTCCTTGTTATTTATCCATTAAAAATTGATTCTAATAACAAAGCCACCGAGCTCCAAACAGACCCACAAAAAAAGTATACTTGAATTTTACTTAGTGACAGCAAAGCAATCATTCATTAAAAAGCACAAAAATTAAATTACAATATATACAAAGTACAATTCAAAAAGTTTCTACGAAAGTTTGAGTGAACAGTTGAGATTACTAACCTAATCACCTTCAATGTATCGTCCTTCTGCATGAGTGTGCATGCACACATGCACACAAACTCCATCTGTCTTCCCTAGCTTTGAAACATTTTATAAATCGTGTTTGTGTTTTTTAGCACATGTAGAGATGCTTCTGCATTTTCTTTGATGTCATCCACTGTAGCAAAAGACTGGGTGCATTATTATGATGCAGGATCCATCCATCCTTCCATTTTTTAAGGTTATTTTTGCTTCACATTCTCATGCAAAGATGTAAAAACCTCAATGTAGTAAATGGAAGTAATGCTTCTCCCACTAGTTACAAATTCATGGTGCACTATACCCTCATCATCGAAAAAAACGATCAGCATGACTTTGATGTTAGATTTTGTTGCACGAGACTTCTTGGCCTATAGGAATATTTTTCTGTGCCATTCAAATGATTCCACCTTGGTCTCACAGTCATAGTCAAACACCCAACTCTCGTCCCCAGTGACCACTTTTCTTAAGAAATGCTAATCTTGCGTGGATTTTTGAATAAATCACTTGCAATGGCCTTCCTGCAGTCCATTTGATCATCTGACAGCAAGTGTGAAACAAACTTTGCAGACACATGACATCCCTAAATACTGAGTCAGCATTTTGTGTATACTGAGTCCACAGACAATCCAACTTCACGAGCAATTTAAACGGTCATTTCCTACCATTTCAATTGAATTCCTTCACTTCTGTGCCGTTTTCATCGTTTCATGACATTGAAGGGTTCATCACAAGATTTATCTTCCAATGTTTCCTGTCCATTTTTAAAATGATTAAATAACTTGTAAACTGCTTTTCTTCAAAGCATCATCTCCATAAACTTCCTGCAATGCTCCCAAGTGTCTTGGTATCACTTTTCCAAAGTTTAAACAACTTGATGTTAGCAGGCAGTTCAAACAGAGACATTCCACAATCAATCAGCTGTGACACGTATCACACCTGAAACACATGAGGGAAGTGGGTGAGCCAGTTCCCACTTGGCATGTGTGCACACCAAATTCAATGTCAATGCCCCACGAAACCTTACAGACATAGCTTGTTGTTATTTGATTTTTAGGAGCATTAGCAACTACGGCCATACTGCTCCGGGGATATGCGGTGGTCATTCCCTAACCTTTCCGCATCCTCCGTATTTGGTCTAATCAAGAAGCATGTGCTACGCACTGCTGCTCCTGCTCACCTGGCTACGGAGGTGCCTACAGACATAACACAAACCATTTAAATGCCAGCATGCAATTCTGGGAACTTTTTGAACATACTATGTACATATATCTACTATTTATTATAAAACAGAACTGCAGAAATACCAAGTGTTCCCTGATTACATACATTATAGTTCTGAACAAAATCCCTTTCCATCTGTTTCTAGTGGGTAATCAGACTAGACATGTCTACCTCTGGATCAAAATTATAGATTTTAATTTATGTATGCTTAATATAATAGGATATAATTTCCAAAGTTACCATTTTAACATCATATTATATAGAAGTTTCATTTCCAAGTAGCAAGCATTATAATTTTTAATGCCTATGGTATGTTATAAATATATTCAAATTGTCTACTGATAACATTAATTCTCTTATTTACAGTTTTCAATTATTAAAATACAGCAATATGAATGCCATAAAATTTATATTACAGTTAGGAATAAACTCATATGGCATAGACTTGAAAAATGCTGCATTTGTGGAAATGCATAAATATACAATAATATAATTTAAATTAGTTATTTGGATCAAACATAGTATTACATTAAAATCTGTTAAAACTGATGATTTTATTGCCACTGCAACTAAAGATAAAGCCAATATACCAGTATCCTATTTTTATTCTAACTCTTGTACTGTTGATCTTGGTAAACCAAATCTACAATTCTACAGTCTACAGAAGAAAACTACAGGAACACTACACAGTTCCTAAAATGGGTGATAAATTCGTCATATCCAATCATCATCCCACTGCACTCACTTCTACTCTTTCTATAGTAATGGAGAAATCCATTAACTGCCAACTTCTAAGGTATCTTTAAACCCTCCATCTGATCAATGACTGCCAACATGGATTCCGTAAGTATCGATCCACTTTTGATAATATGGCTAATGTTACCCATCTATGGACAAATTCAGTGGAAAAGTTTTGTGAAACTGAAGCAGTTGCTGTTGACATTTCAAAAGCTTTTGATCATTTTTGACATAAAGCTCTTTTAAATAAGCTTCCACCTTCTTCATCATCAGCCATTTTCAATCCAAAGCAGGATTAAGGCCTCTCCAGTAACTTTCCAGTTCCTTCTGTTTTGTGCAATGGCCATTCATTTTTACTGCCCATGAACTCTTGAATTTCATCTGTCCATCTCCATTGTTGCCTTCCGGGTTTTCCAGGCTCCTCTTGGGTACCATTCTATTATTTTTTTAGTCCGTCATCATGTCTTCGAGCTATGTGTCCTGCCCAAGTCCATTTCAGTTCTTTAGTTTTGATAAGAATGTCCTTTACTTCTATCTTATGGACTGCCAACTGTTTTGTAATTGGGTATCATGTTCTCTCTCTCTCTGACCAATCACTGCAAGTAATGGTAAATGGCTGCCTGCCTTCTAACTTCTCCATTAATGCTGGTATTCACCAAATTCAGTTCTTTCTTCCACTCTTTACCTAGCCATAGCTTGGCTAATGATAGTACATTGCAATCCATTTTCCAGTTTGAGAAATAACACTGCCCTGAAAAAACAGCTTTAACTTCTCAAATTTCCACCACAAATTCCTTAAATGCTGATCTCCAGGAAATTCTCCAAAGGGGCAAAAATAACTTAGTTAATTTCAATCCTTCTGAAACTTAATCTTCCTGTCTTCTATTTCACAAAAAGGATTCTTTTGCACTTGTGCTTATCTTCGACAACAGATTTCTAGACAAGATCACATATCTCTAAAGAGGGGATTATCCTGACTTCTAATCTCTCTTGGCATAAGCACATCACAAATATTGCTAATTCCTCATCTAAAAAACTGGGGTTTCTCTTTTGCTCTCAGTATTACTTTTCTTCTAAACAGCTACTCACCCTGTACAAATCTAAAATCTGCCCTAACATGGAGTACTGTTCACACATCTGGAGCAGTGCCTCATTTAACCTCTCTCTCAGGCTTCTAAATTCCATTCAAAAGAGGGCTGTTAAATTAATTAATGATGCATCTCTCTTACAAAGTCTCTCCGACCTGTCTCATAAACATTCTGTTTCTGCTGCATGACTTTTCTATAGATACTTCCATTGGTACTGTTCTTCTGAATTGGCTCTGGTTCTAGAAAACAGAAAATGTTTTCCAGAAACAGAAACCAATTAATGAGAGGATGTATTGAGTGGTGCTAGCCCTAGAAAACGTACCATTCAATGTATTCTGTTATCAGTAATTGGCTTCATTATCATTTTATTATTATTTTATTATATACTATGTGTTTAAATTATAGGCTATAACAATGAAGTCCAACTTAGGGTAACTAAATACTTGGCCTTGTGGCTCTATAGATATATATTTACTCTGAATACCTATATTCAATATTCTAATTAAATTTCATTTGTCATTTGATTCCCAGGTTATACTGTTCAATAAATACTGTAATATAAGTTTACAGACTGATGTAATATATATATTTTTTTTTTCCATCAGCAGCTATTCAAAATAGTTCCCCTACTTATGAACCACTCTGTATAATATGTCAACACATTATACAACAAGAAAAAGTATACTGAAACATATTCTACTTACCATGTAATGCTTCCAATGCTTGTATTACTTTAGACATGAACTCTGACCGATACTTTGCTATTACAGCAAGGCTTTGCATACATGTCATCAGATTTACACTATAATAAGAGAAATACTATTATTGACCGACCAACTAACTTTCTAAATTTGAAATTAAGAAATGTCCAGCATCAAAAATATCTTAATATCTCCAACCAAAATACAGAGATAAAAGACAAAATATAGATAAACCAAAATATAAAGATAAATAAAACTAAAAAAAAAGTATATTAACAACATAGGCAGAACTAGACAAACATTTGGAGCGAGTGGATGGGTTAAATGAGAAGGGTGTGTGTGTGTTTATTTTTTTATTTTTTATTTTATTTTTTTTTTTTTTTGGCTCATGCTATATAAGCTGGCTTTCTTGCATCATATGACTGTGCTAATGCTAATAAAAACTGCTTGAGTAAAAAAAAAAATAAAAGCAGGGGATAAAGGTAAGAATAAAAAACTAGACAGCAGTAACTTTCAAAGATGTTTGTTTGTTATTTGGTTTTTAGGAGCATTAGCAACTAAGGCCATATTGCTCCGGGAATATGTGGTGGTCATTCCCTTGACCTTTCCGCATCCTCTGTATTTGGTGGTAACGGGCTCGAACCCCGGTCTAATCAAGAAGTGTGTGTGCTACGCACTGCTGCTCTTTCCCACCTGGCTACGGAGGCACCCAACTTTCGAAGACCCGGGTGCCTTTGTCAACCATAAAATTTAGAGTAATGTTACAACAAATAAAGAGATGAAAGAAGAGATTAAACCAGTCCATGTTTGGAAGTTATGTAACCAGTTGCTACTCATGCACCATCCTATTACTCCATCTGTTATCCTTCTGGGTAATGACTTGCTCAAAAACAGGCTTGGTGTCAAGGCATAAGTTATGGTTAAAAAATAAGGTGTAGTAGTCATGGAGAGTGATCTCAGCAAAGCAATGATACAGCTGTTAGATGTGATCTACCATGTAAATAGAATATCGTGCCTATCAGCTGTTTAGGATGAAGGGATCAAAAGCATTAGGATTAGGATCAAGTGCATACTCCATACAGCCAGAGGAGCCAACTGAACATCACCCATCCCCCTCTCAAACAGAAGCTAAGCGCTCATCTATGAAGATCAAACAGAGAGGCAGCTGCCTCATTGTTTGATCCAAGTAACATTCACCAGGGGGCAATCGATATAATAAAGCAACTCACTTTGCATGAATAAAGGCAAGAGTGATTTTATCTACAAGACCACTACCAATATATATTACAAGCCAGAAATTGAACATACTGTTCAACTTCACAGAAAGAATTGAATGAAATCATTATTAGTAGTGGTGATGGCAAATGATGCAAGAAAGCAAGTTTATACAAAAAAAGGAGCCAACACTTCCCATTTCACCTGTCCATCCCCTCTAACAGTTCATCTAGTTACACCTTAAATTTAATCTAACCACCCACCTCCACAACACCAGATTGCAGTTTGTTCCAACAATCAACCACCGTCTGGATTAAGGCAAATTTACACACATCTGACGGGCAACCATCCTTTCTCAATTTCAATTTATGCCCCCCCCCCACATCAGATCTCCTCGCAGGTGCCTAGTCTCTAAATGCTACAAATTTTCAAAACTGAAGCCATTCCTACTAAGAACACCCTCTTGCTCCCCTCACCAATCTTGTTGCTCTTCTCTAGGCCCTTTCCAACAGATCCATGTCTTTCCTAAAATGAGACTTTCAGATCCATAAGCAGTATTCAAGACATAACTAACCATGGCATTATACAATGGTATAATTTCCAACTTATCCCAGTTGGCAAAATTTTGGTATATCATCAACAAAATCCAACGAACTGTCCTGGCACTTGTCTGCACTGCTTAGAGAATTTCATATATGACTTTATAATTACCAGCAGGTAATTCTCATTGTCCACTGTCTGAGTGCAGTATCATACAGCTGGTACATTAATTTGAGATTACTGCACCCCATATGAACTATCTTGCATTTGTAAATATTAAATTTCAATTGCCATCTAAACCTATCTGCCTATTTTTGTCTAAATCTTGTTCAAGTAGCCTACTCTAATTACAATGATTACCTACTATGCCAACCTACATATCATCTGCAAACCTAGATGTCAAGCCTGATGTGCCTTCATCAATATCATTAATAAATACAGAAAACAACAACTGGCTCAGCACTGAACTCTGGGGGGGGGGGAATGCCCATTGTTAACCACTGTCTGTATTCTCCCACTCAACCATCCCTTTATCCATAACAGAAACTTGCCCTTAATGCCACAACGTTCCAATTTATATAGCAGTCTTTTATGTGCAACAATATCAAAAGGTTTTCTAAAATCCAAGTGTGCAACAATATCAAAAGGTTTTCTGAAATCTAAGTATATGATGTAAAAATTATTTTTTTTTATCCAGTTCCTTTGTTGGTGTCGTAGTATCTCATCAGATTGATCAGACAAGACCGCCCTAAACAATTCCATGCTGTGACCCCAGTATAACTGCATTCCTGTCTAGATGATCCTGCATTACTTCTTTTATCAATGACTCCATTATTTTCAAGGGAATAGAAGTCAAGCTGGCAGGTCTGTAATTACCCATGTTTCCCTTTGATCCCCCCTTTGTTGTTGTTGTTGTTGTTATTTGGTTTTTAGGAGCATTAGCAACTAAGGCCATATTGCTCTGGGGATATGCGGTGGTCATTCACTGACCTTTCCGCATCCTCCGTATTTGGTGGTCACGGGCTCGAACCCCAGTTTAATCAAGAAGTGTGTGTGTGTGCTACACACTGCCACTCCTGCCCACCTGGCTACAGAGGCGAATTGGATTTGCATATCTCCAGTCCATAAAGCCTTCCCCTGGATACAGATATTCTCTCATAATCACAGCTAAATGTTAGCTTACCTCTTTTGTTACCTCCTTTAATATAAATGGATAGATGTCATCCACCCCAGATGCCATTTTACATTTAGCTTCAACAATTTCTTCTCCATTTTCCTCCCAGTTATCATACACTTATTTAGCTCCCCACCAGAATTTGGCTCACTTCTAGTAAATAATCCCTAAAAATTCCTCATCTTGAATGTAAATGCAAAATACACAGTCAATATGTCAGCAACCTGAGCAGGATCATCAACAGTTAAACCATCGGCAACAAATGGACCAATGTGACTAAATCTCTTTCTTCTACTGTTATTATAAGTAAAGATGTCTTAATTGCTTTTCTTTGCATTCTTGGCCAGAGACTTCTTGTAATCTGCCTTTGCTCACCTCAGCTAGAAGTACGGAACAATTCCGATATAGTTTATTTGGATTTCAGCAAATCATTTGACTTAGTCCCTCATGAGAGGTCACTGTATAAGCTGGAACACTGAGATTACTGGAAAGATTTTAAGATGGAATGCAGGGTGGCTGCAGGGCAGAAGGTTAAGATTAATTGATATTCTTCATATTGTTGTAACATCAGAAGCAGTGGACCCAAGATATCAGTTCTTGGAATACTGTTGTTTTTGATTTTCATAAACGACATTGATGAAGGGATAAAGGGTGCGATATCAAAATTTGCAGACAATGTAAAGATTGGGAGAGTCGTTAATGATCAGTGCCAAACAATGCTACTTCAGGACAACTTCAGTAGGCTTCAAGAATGGTCAGAAAAATGGCAGCTATGTTTTAATGCCGCAAAATGCAAGGTCTTACACACTTGGGAAATAGCAAAATAAAATATACAATTGGTGGGATCAAATTAAAAACTGTAGAAAAAGAAAGGTATCTAGGAATTACAATACAGGCAGATCTGAAGGTCAATGAGCAGTGTAAATAGGTGGCCAGGAAAGCCCATGGTGTCCTACTGATGATTTATCGAACAATATCCTGTATGGTTAGAGAGGTCAAAATTCCACTGTACAAGGCAATTATAAGACTGCATTTGAAATACTGTGTCCAAGTATGCAGATCTCATCAAAAGGACATTGAGCTTCTTGAAATGGTCCAAATAAGGTCAACTTGTATAGTGAGATCAGAAAAAGGGCAACCGTATGAGGAAATACTTCAATTATGTGGGCTACAGAGCTTGGTGCCTGGTCAACAAGTTAAGGTTTATAAGACTCTGGGTGTGTGTGTGGGGGGGGGGGTTGTAAAATGAATGAAGGTGGAATTTTCACTGTTATAAAGAATTATAGAACTAGGGTGCCATAAATTCAAATTACAGATTTTGGTTTGGTTTTTTTTTTTTTTTTTTTTAGAAGCATTAGCAACTAAGGCCATATTGCTCCGGGAATATGCAGTGGTCATTCCTTGACCTTTGTGCATCCTCCGTATTTGGTGGTGACGGGCTCGAACCCCGGTCTAACCAAGGAGTGTGTGCTACGCACTGCTGCTCCTTCCCACCTGGCTACGGAGGTGCCTCAAATTACAGAGTAGAGGTATAGACTAGATTGTAGAACGTTTTCTTTTAGCCAGCAAGTTGAGATTACTGGAACAAGTTGCCTTTGCAAGTAGTTGAGGCTGACAATTTGAAGAAATTCAAAAGGTCAACTGAATAGTTACCTGCATGAGGAGGAAAACACATAATTTGTATTTTCTTATCTACTTCCTTTTTTTTTTTTTTTTTTCTGGTGCAGCAAAAGCCTGTGGATTCCTTATACTATATGGCTAATGCTAATACTAACAATACCTTCTTTGTGACTTGTTTGCAGACAAATTTATATCTACTGTATGCATCTATATCATCTGATGATAATTTATATGCATCCCATACATTTTTCTTCACTACCCTGAGTCTAATCAGTTCATCTGACACCCATTTATGTTTATGCCATGAAGTGTATCTGTTGTTGTTTGTTATTTGGTTTTTAGGAGCATTAGCAACTAAGGCCATATTGCTCCGGGGATATGCGGTGGTGGAGGATGCAAAGGTCCCTGACCTTTCTGCATCCTCCGTATTTGGTGGTCACGGGCTCGAACCCTGGTCTAATCAAGAAGCGTGTGCTACGCACTGCTGCTCCTGCCCACCTGGCTATGGAGGTGCCCGAACTGTTGTTGTTCGGTTTAACGACACAAGGGCTAATACGGCCAAATTGTGTCTCTTCATCGTTAATTGACAAAAAGCGTATTGTTATACAGATTAAATTATATGCTTCTGAACAAACCAATATGTTTTAGATATAATAAAAGTTCTTCAATATTTGCTTCATTTCCTAATATGCGAGATAGAGCAGGTGATATATTCAATGTAGAGAGTGACTGAAAATTGTTTGAACGGATTGTTGAATGTAAGGGACAATCAACCAGGAAATGACGGACTGTAAGTTGCATCTGACAGGAGGAGCACTGCGATCGGGTGCCCGAACTGTATCTCTTAGTTGGTATAGAAGCCTAGTAGCTTCTATAATATCCTCAAATGTTTCCCATTTAGAATTTGATGATGGTAACTTCATTAGTTGATCCCACTACATAGAATAAAAACTGTCTGAGATCGCTGTTGTCATCTTTCAAAAGGAAAAACCCTTTACCTTGCCTTTGAGAGTAGTTACTCCCTGAAATAAATCCCACTCAATACATTGCAATCACTACCATCTAGATGGTCTTTTATCTGCAGATTCTTAATACATAAAGGATCACTACTGATAATCAGATCAAATGTATTGTATTCTCTTGTTCACTCTCTAACATACTGGTGTAGGAAACAATCATCCAATAAATCCACAAAATTCTTGCTAGTGTGTGAGTGACCAACACACAAGTTCCAGTCAATATCTGGAAAGATAAAATTCACCATTTTAAGACATTCTGAGTATTGGCCCACTCTATAAATAGGCCGCCATAGCCGAATGGTCATGCGCCCGTGTGCATGCCTTGAGTGACCTGGGTTCAAGCCCATGATTGCTGAATACAGTGCTGTTTCTTATATTCTCCCTACCTTGTGAACTCCTCTGACCATGTGGTCATCCCGGAGTATAAACAGAAAATCTATTTATTTGATATGTCTGTACAATTGTACATTATACTCATCACAGTCATTAGGCCTATAGCACACTCTTACCATCAATTTTGAATTTTCATTGCTTATGTCATAACAAACTGATTCAACATTGCACTGGCAATCCATGTCCACTTGATGCACTGCCTTAGATTTTACGTGCTTCTTAACTAAGAAAATTGATTTCCTTATTTCCAGCTCAGCCTAAAAACGTTTTCTTTTAGTTATGAATTCCAGACTTTCACTTTTTCAACCATTATTTACGAATTTTCAAAATTCTGATATTTCTCAACCTTCCAAAATTACAGCACATTAAATGTTCTCTCTCTCTCTCTCTCTCTCTCTCTCTCTCTCTCTCTCTCTCTCTCTCTCTAATATAGGTGACGGCAAATGTGTTAATGTTCTTAAGCACGTTAATTGTTATTACAGTGCATTTGGAAAAATTACACATTATAAAATGCAGTAAACAGTTTCTTAAAGTGCTCCATTTGCATGTTCTTAAAGTACTTTAATTTCCCCATCATGTATAAAAATTATATAACATAAATGTAGAGGGAGGGACAAAATAATTAATTCCACATTACAAAACCCTGTGTACTTTATAGCAACATGGTTGGCATGATACATTTTCACATGCCACTCTTTTGAAGAAGTCTGGGTTCAATTCCTATATGTGACTGGAGGAATTCTTGTACACCTCTGTAATCAAGAGGAACATGCAAATCAGCCTGCAAACATACTGACCCCAGAAGCAAGAACCACCCACCGACTGATCCCATCTGGTTGAAGCAGGAGCCAAAGTGACATATTAGAGCTGGATACTCCTATCCGAGTTCAGTATAGCATGGATCACTGCACATGGCTATACATACCAGATTCCAATAATGTAACCCTGGAACCAAGGTATGGGTGTTGGATCACATGATGGATGCTAATCTGGAAAACCAGCAGCATCACTAGAAGGTCTTCTCACCAAATACAGGTGCCCAAGTCAGTGGATCAAAAAAAAAAAAAAAAAACATTACAAATTTTTGTGATGTTGAATGTCCTTCAAACTCTTCACCATTACAAAATATATCAATACATACAGTCAACCTATGAATTGATTATTTCACTGCATTTTATATAAACAGAATTACATAGATTATGACTTCAGTATTCTCATTATTAGAAAACACACTAAATACTTGAAAAATATAAACTTGACCGAATTTCACAAAAAGAAGAGGCTTCTTGCAAATAGTCAGATATCTGCCTTAAAGTTCACAAAAAAAATTCATAAAAGGTGGCATATATCTGGGTGTATTTGGTGGCTTAGCTCAAAGTCTCTTCCTTTAATTCTCAGTTCATGACTTGGAGACAGTACACAGCATGAGGTATGGCTATAAAGTTGCAGGAATGGTTATTATAAGTAAGGACACTAAATCCCAATGTGAGGCTCATCCTATGCAGTGAAATAGACAAAAGACACCTCCTTGCTGTCCTAAAACTAAACTTACCAATTACTTGTTCTTGCCCTCTTCAAAGTTGTCCCGCCAAGCAGATCAAGAGGTCATTCTTTGCTGCCACAATTGCAACCATTTCTGGAAATCATTTTCTAATATCAACTTTGGCTTGCTTGATGTATTGGACCCTCCTAAGACCCAAAATTTATCACATGAAATGAAGTTTTTGATACTTGGGAACAGAAATCAGATGGCATCAAATTACAGGGTAGAGAAGATAGACCACCTGAAAGATTGATTTTACCATAAGAAATTTCCCTGTTTACAACACCTTTTCCCCTCAAATGTTAAAATTTTTCAGAGGGAAATGGTGGTACAGAAAAGGCTAAAATTGTGGCATAATGCAGATTGACAATGAATGTCTGATTGACAGTTTAACCTCAAGAAAAATTTTGAATGGAAAATACCTTTTTTAACTAAAAAAAAAGTGATGAACACTGTCTTCAATTTTGATTTTCTTATTGAACACTTCAATTTTGATTTGTCTTGAATCTTACTGTCTTCCAGTTTCCTCCATCTTTTTGCCTTAGGATTATACTGAAATATCATTATTTCATCCAATGTAACATGTCACCCAAAAAAGTTTAGTTCTGCTTGAATTTTGTCCAAAAGGTTAATGCAAACCCAATCTTGTCTTGGTCATTGGTCAAGCTCTTTGGAGCCTAGCCATCTTCACATAAACCACTTCAAGACTAATTAAAGTCAATGAATACTCTAACTATCCCTAAATATTATGCTATCATTGTGATGGTCATTCTTCAATCAACTACCTGAAATTTTTCAGCAATTTCATTAATTTTCAGTCATCAGAAAGAGGTATCATTGACCTTTACTTTTCCTTTGGAAAATCATTTGTGCCACTCAGAAATTCATCTCTTTGACACTACAGCCTCTCCACACATATCTTGTAATGATTTTAAACTTTTTTTTCAACAGTTTGTTCCCCAATTTCACCAAAAATTTCATGTTTACATTCTGTGAAATTATTTTCAGACACTTTTATGTTTTTAGAGCATAAACGTAAGTGTCTTATCACTTTAATATTTTAATAAATGCAATAAACATACAACAGTTTACAACCGCAGTAACAACAGATGAGGATGCATATGCACTGGAAGCTTTGTCATTAGTCACACCAGCAGTACTAGAACATGCCACTCCCAGTAAGTGCAGGACCAGTCACTCAAGAGCAAGCCTATGGTGGGATTCAAGGATTGCTGAAATGCTACATCATTTGGGTTTTTTCATTCATCAAGGTCTTCTGATTCCTAGCCAAGATGAGGTCCCTAGTTGACAAACTCTTTAATTTCTATTCTATGTTATTTGGGGTTTTGTTTTTTTTTTTTTTTTTTTTGGAATCTAATTTTTCAAAACTTTACACCATTCAAAAGTGCTAGTTACAAAAGAGATAAGAATGCCTTAACAAGTCATTTACATAATTTTCTTACTGACATATTTTAACTGATTTCAACAGAGTAGAGTGAAAAATACATCAGTAATTCCCATATATAATCTCCCTTTACATTCATATTTCATTAGAATGTATGATTTTAGGGCTGTGGTAGCAAACTCTCTCCAGCAAAATTAACAAATATTCTGATCTGGTGATCATCATTACAGTGAGCAGAAAAACGAAAACTTTGTGTATGGAGAATGAAGTCAAAGTTAAGTGCAAAACTGATGATAATGTAAAAAAAAAATTAACAATTATCACAATGAACAATGATGCATTCAATTTGCAAAAACAAAGCCAAAGCCACACACACACACACACACACACACACACACACACACACACACACACACACACACACACACACACACACACACACACACACACACACACACACACACAGCATCTCCATAGCCAGGTGGGCAGGAGCAGTAGTGCATAGCACACACTTCTTGATTAGACTGGAGTTCAAGCCCATGCCCACCAAATACGGAGGATGCGAAAAGGTCAGGGAACGACCACGGCATATCCCCGGAGAAATATGGCCTTAGTTGCTAATGCTCCTAAAAACCAAATAACAAACAAAAAATAACACACACCCACACACATGGAAAATTTAGAAAAACAATTCTGGTCAAGACACCTGACAGAAAAAGATCATCAACTTCTTTGTTTGAATAATCACTGTGAGTTAATTAAAATTTTATTTGAAAATCTAATTTTATAAAAGTTACTACAAATCATAGTTTACATCTGATCCTAATATTTTCTATAAATCAAATAATGTTTGCATAATACATAATTCTTTGAAAACTGTATAATAATAATAATGTCTTCCATTATTACATGTATAAAACCAGACTGATTCAGTTTGTATACATTAACTAAATTATAATGATAAATATTCCCAAATTCCAAATTTTAGAGAAATCTGAGTTTGATTCCCATCAATAAATGAATGAATTTCTGAAGTCCTCTTCAACTGAGTAGATTAGTTTAGTTTAGTTTAGTTTAGGATCCCAATGTGGCTTGGGATCCAGCAGAACTGGATGTCGAACCTAGATTCATAAAGAGAGTATAGCTTCTGCTGAATCCTGGACAAGACTGGATGAGGATTATATCTCATCACTGATAGAGCCTGTAATGTATTTAAGGAATCTATGTACACCATTGATATTTATTAGTTTTAATACAGTCCAAGGCTAGCTCTACAGCATACAACTCTGTGGTGTATATACTGCACTCGTGAGAAATCTTCTCAGATAGCCTCATACTATCTGGGAAGACTGCAGCAGTTTCCACGGATGATTCCAATTTCGAGTCATCATTGAAGACAGACAGGAAATTGGAGTAAGCAGATCGATGGAAAGCATAGAGTTATAAGTAGACAGGTGGTGAAGTTCTGGCTTTTCAACCATTATGAATGAAGAAGTCGCATGATGGAACATGAGTATGACAGGATGGAACGGGTTGCCTCGGTGACTCGGCAACATTGCAACACATATTCAGCTGTCTGAGCAGCTCTTGGACACAAATACCAAAGGGACAGTTTGCAATCTGACGAGTGTTATATAAATTTTCCTGTTGTGGCTCAAAATGGATGTCTACACAGGGTGATCTGATAGGGATTCCATTTTAAAGGTATATTTTAGCAAAAATTGCATTCGCCGACGTGAGAGCGGTAGTTCAGTTCCTTCGACATATAAACTCTAGATAGGTGATGTTCGAAATGCTCCAGTAACAATACGGATGGCTTGGTGGTGAACTGGATGTAGCCATTGTAATACACTGTTTCTAGCAGATGTATACACTTGGGACCCATAATATAGTTTAGCTCGGATTAGTGCACAATAGAGGTGGAGTAAGGTACAGCGGTCTGCTCCCCAATTATTAGATGAGATGGCACAAAGGAGATTTAGTCTTCTTGTGCACTTGGTCCTTAGTTGACAGATATGTGGAAGGAATGTCAATTTATTATCAAATACAAGCCCCAAGAATTTTGTCTTGGGTGCTACTGGAATGACTGTTGTCTGAGCTTTAATTCTGGTTCAGGGTGAAGATTCCGTTTGCAACAAAAGTAGACACAAATGTTCTTCTGAGATGAGAACATGAAACCATTTGCCATTGCCCAAGAGCTGACATGGTCAATGGCATTCTGCAATTGTCTTTCAAATAACCCTCAGTTGCATAACTGTGAAAATATGCTAAAGTCATCAACGAAGAGGGCACTGTATTAAATGGTTGAGGGTTAATCTGTTCCTTCGGAAGCCACATTGTACTTTGGAAAGGAGGTCATTTGCTTCTAAATACCACATGAGGCTGGAACTGAGCATCCTTTCCAGGATGGTCAGTGCCAGATGGTCAGTGCCTTGCACAAGTAGCTTGTCAGAGAAATTGGGTGGTAATTGTTTGGAAATTTTGGATGTTTTTCTGGCTTGGGAAAGGCAAGCGCAATTGCCTTATGCCAAGTGCCCGAAAACTGGCCTTCAAGGTAGATTCTGTTGAACAGACAGAGCAGCCGATCCACAGACTCAGATGAAAAATGTTTGATCATCTCAATGGATGTTATCTGGCCCGACGGCACTCGCATGGGATAGAGATAGTGCCACTTTTAATTCCTGTTCTGTGAAAGGCTGATTGTATGTCTCCCAGTTATTAGAAGATAGCTTCAAATGCTGCTTTTCAGCTTTTTGTTTCAGGGCCAGAAACTCATAGGAGTAAGATGCTTCAGAAGAATACTTTAGCAAATGTGTCCCCTATAGTGTTTGCAGTTGGGTCTGGAATTGTACATCCATTATAAGTTTGGGTGAAGCTGTCTGGTTGATGGAAGATGCGAAACAGACTGAAGATTCCTTTTGACTCTGACACCTGATGTAATGTGCTTTTGCTCAGGCATGTTTAAAGACTATTAGATTATCTGTGGTGGGATATCAATGAAATTTCTCCCACGCCTTGTTTTGTGCCTTTCTTGCTGCTGTGCATTCTTTGTTCCACCATGGTTTCGGAAATGATGGAAACTGGGTTGATGTCTTCGGAATTGCAATTGCCGCTGCTTGGACAATACTTTCTGTGATGTACTTAACTGCCTCATTAATTGGCTCCTGACTGACTGTGGTTGTACTGAACGTTGCAAGATCTTTGCGGGCATTCCAGTCAGCATGATCGATCTTCCACCGTGGTATCCTAGACAGTTGGCTTGGTCTCAACTGAGACTATACTTAGCCGATCTCAGACAGATGGAATAGAGTTTCCCCAGTGAATTATTCCAGATTTTCCAGCCAGCACAACATGCAAATCAGCTCATAAACACACACAAACTAAGGTCTAAATCAGTGGTTCCCAAACTACTGAGATCTATGACCCCTTCAAAAATCAAAAAAAAGTTTGCGGACCCCTTCAAAAATCAAAATAGTTTGCAGACCCCTTCAAAAATCAAAAAAAGTTCACGGATCCACTCACGAGAAACATATGCATATATTTCTCGTGTGTATATATGTATGAACACTGGATTTTCTGAAAAGAAAATTCAAAGTTTTAAATTTAAACTCAACTTTATTCTTATTTTTACATAAATACAATCTTTGTATATAATAATAACTTTATTTATCATCAATTTGCTATACATAGAATGAATAATTTGAGTTTAATAATTTAATTTAATTAATTTAATTCCAGTTCCAGAGGGTGCATTTTGCAGGCCCCCTGGAACTGGTTCGTGAACCCCTGGGGGGGGGAGGAGTCCGTGAACTCTAGTTTGGAAAACACTGGTCTAAGTCATTGATGTGCCTAAAACCTACAACAACATTTTATTTTATTTGCCTTGGTTTTCCTTAGTTTTCTTGAAAGTTATTGCCAGCCTTTGCAACATCAGCTCTCCTCAAAGCAATAAGACATGCAATGTAATCTGATTCCCTCTTATTACAATTCTCTCTGTGATCTTCTGCTCACAACATATACTGGAATATGAATTTCTCATGAGCAAATTAGGATAAAACAAACAAGGTCACTTACATATACGCACACACACACACAAGGAACACAGTTATTGATCAATTTAGTTCTCTTCTACTCTGATTACCTCCTTTATTACATCCCTTCAGAACACTTATTTTTAATATCTACCTTTACTTTATATATTTATCATATACTTATTCCCTTTCTTAAGTTGCATGCGCTCTCTCTCTCTCTCTCTCTCTCTCTCTCTCTCTCTCTCTCTCTCTCAAAATTATAATGAAGTGTGCTTTAGCCTTATCATTACCAATATATATTTGCCTTCCTTGTTAAATAAAATTTAAAAGATCTTTGTATTGCAGCCCACAGGCATATAGGCACTGTTTTACGTATTATGCCCCTCCCCTCCCCTCCCTGAACTTAAAACTTGCATATCACAAATACAATTTCATGCTGACTTTTTAAAATATCAATATTTGATTTTTCTGTATTGCTTTCTTATAATGTGTTATGTATCTTCCTCAATATTTAACAATATTATTGCAATAAGAACGTTAGTAGTATTATGTAAGAATAGGATGGGATTTTCAAATAATTATTACATATAAAAATTAAATTATAAACATCTACCAACAAGAATTAAATCTTATTTTAAAAAATGTATAATTACTGGCAAGAAACTTTTTGGCCCACAGCCAAAAAAAAAAAAAAAAAACCACATGCAATCTTCAACATTTTATCTCTTTTGGTCCCTGGGGGAAAAAAAAAAAAAAAAAGTTGGATGCCTGCCCCCTATGTTACTCATTTGAACCAGTTTTCCCACAGCTGACTATTCTGCATTACTCTTCAGGTTGCTTTAATGATCTCTCCTTTGTTCAATATATTGCTATCCACAAGGGACTATTCTCTTGCTATACTAATTTTTAAAAGTGGTTTTACTAGCAATCTTCTTTAGTTTTCTGTTTTCTTATATTTTAAAGTTCATTTCTTTGTTTTGTCCATTTATTTTATTTAAATCTAGATGTTCTTCTGTATCATTCATTACATATATTATAATTCTTTCCCGTTATTCTCCTATTGGTACCTAAATACAGGCACTCCCTGGCTTACGTAATACTCAACTTATGGAAATTCAACTTTATGTAAGTTTTTGCCGGCCGGTGCAAACTTTCAAAAATCACAGAAACGTATTTTGCATCCCATAGGAATAAATGTATCGTGAAAATATCGTAATGTGAACCCAATAACATATTGGTTTTTTTTTTTTTGGTAATTCGTTCCAAGACCTCGGAAGTTGAAATTTTCCCTATATAGTATAACTAAGCTATTTATCTCTCTAAAAGATCATTTTTATGATGAAAATTGCACTATGTGTACACTTTCATTGTTATCATACGTTCTGTTATAAGAATCAATTTTGAACGCCTTTGTGATATTTTTCTAAAACACATTTCTGGAAGTCACTACCATAAAACAATAAAACCAATTTGCACTTTCCAGTTTATAGTGCTTTTCCATTAGCGCAATCTATTATAAATGGGTAGTAAACTCGATCTTATTGCATTTGCAATAATACCGATAACTGGAATTCTGTGGGTTTTTACGTTACGGTATAATAAATTTTCTGTTTATATTCTGGGACAACCAAACGGTCAAAGGAGTTCACAAGGCAGACAAAATACAAGAAACAGTACCATATTATGGTATTATGGTGAAATGAGTTCCACTTCACTGAAATCTTCAATCATATAAAAAACATAAATAAATTTTCAGAATCTTGTCTTCATTCCTATTTACTTATTACAATGGTGAAGGGAAAGGGACAAACGGAAAGTGCAAGTGCTGGCAGTGCTAGGAAACGAAAAAAAAAAAATGATTTAGAAATGAAGATGATTAATTAAGTACAAAGCAGAACAAAGTTTGTCACCTATTGCACGGAATTAGGTCTCACTGCTTCAACAGTGAATGCTATTTTAAGGGACAGTGCACATATAAAACAACAGCATCAACGCGTTTAAGATCAACAGCGTTCATTTGCTATATCGAAGATGGAAATGCTAATAATATGGATGGAAAAACAGATTTAGAAGAGAGTGCCCCTGAGTCCAATGGCCATTCCAGCAAAAGGGAATGGCCATTGGACTTGCCACAAATCCCAAGCCAAGTTCGTGGCAAGCAATGGGTGGTTTAATAGGTTCAAGCATCACACTGGTTTTCAAAACATTAAAGTATGTGGTGAAGTCACCAGTGTCTGTGCGTGTGGAAAAGGCTGGGTTTCAAATCCCGTCGATGATGCTTGTTTGTTATTTGGATTTTTTTTAGGAGCATTAGCAACTAAGGCCATATTGCTCCGGGATATGCGGTGGTCATTCCCTGACCTTTCCGCATCCTCCGTATTTGGTGGTGATGGGCTCAAACCCCGGTCTAATCAAGAAGCGTGTGCTACGCACTGCTGCTCCTTCCCACCTGGCTATGGAGGCGCCTCTGTTGATGATGCGAGGAACTTTAATGGGCTTTTTTCACTCTATGGCTGAGTTAGTCGATCTCAGGCATAGACAGCAAGGTTTCCCCCCCCAGAAATTGGGGTTTTCGTCCAGCAAAACAGAAAAAATTTACCATTGAACACTCATAATTAACAGACATTAGCCACACAGCACACCACAGCATATGAATTTAATTATTTGGGTGGCCTAAAAATAATAGCTTTTTTTTTTTTTTTTTTTTTTTTTGGTGAAGTTGCCGGTGCTGATTCTGCAGCTGCAGAGAAATTTTGTGATGTGTTGGAAAAAATCCCTTCTAAATCTGCACAGCCCTCAACTTCCGCAGCGGCGTGCTTATCAACTGAAGAGTTAATTCTGGCAACAATGCTCAAAAGATAAATAAACTTGCTGACATTGTGCCTGTCTCCATTCTAATTATTTTAGAATTTTTGAAATTTCCTGCACATGAGATAAAAAAAATTTGAATAAATAATTCTATTTACATGTTCATCGAACACTTCTTTTTTGCTTCAATCAAATTCAGCGTGGATAGTTGCGAATGCTGCATAAACATTTAGGGAAATTCTGACTTATGTAAAGTTTGCCTTGCGTAGAGCTCTGCAGAACGCAACCCTTGTGTAAGTCGGGGAGTGGCTGTATAATTATTTGAAAGGCTAGAAGTCTAACAACTAAACTGAAATAAGTTTTGAGTAAACTGCATAACGAGAGATATATACTGAAAGAAACATTCACCTTGATATGTGAGGAGTGCCATGAAATATCACTAATGATTCAAATATATGTTTAGCTTCATCTTCAAGTTTTCGTGGACGTGCAATCTTCAGAGTGGGTGGTACATCATCAAGGGCAATGTCATTCGGTCCTTTCTTAGGGCTGTCTGAGTCCTGTTTTAAGAAATTTTTTAATAAAAATTTTAATTTTCAAAACCAACAATATTAACACTTACAGTTAGAACATAAATTTAATATTTAAAACTAAACAAATTGAAAACTAAAAGAAAACTATAGTTTTCAGCTCGTACATGCCAGAGTAATTGTGTTGATGGACTGTATCAATCATGGAGGTCTGTCTTTAAGAAATTATCCTCTGGAGCAATGCTATGCAACTGACAGCGAGCCAATCTGCAGAAAAGATAAATTAGAATTTTTTTCCTCCATTTGTAGTTTATAAGCTTTTCCTTGGCAAGACAAGGCAATATAGTATAGGGGTAACTTTGTACTGTACTATATATATATAATTATTTATTTAATTTATATATATATTTTTTTTTATCACCTACTCTTATTTTATTTAGATAACTATGTGTTACCCTTGGGCCTCTGACTGCATATATAAGTCCAGGGATTTTGGGTTAGCTAGAATACAGTGAGACAAACTGACAAATACACATACATAATTGCAACATTGTTTAATATAAGGGTTCAAACTTAGGTACATACATTACTGTAATTGATAATAAGAGTTGATTTCACAACTAATTGTCCAGTACAAATAAACTCCTCGGGGATGCACAATTACCAAAGTTTATATTAAATCTCATTTACTGTGAGGAATAATTACAGTTCTCAGTAGTTTGAAAGACATCAGTTGGGTGTTCTCCTTCCATCATACAGGTTAATCACGTCATTTGCAGACAGGAATACAGAGTGCCGTAATTAGTAATTCCCTTTAGTACCAAAATTGTGTTACTTCTCTTTCCGAACAATCTCCTTGGACTAGGTATAATATGAATAAAGAGTACTTACATTAAATTTACTTACATAACATTGTCCCCTTTTCCAGGTTGGGCCAGCTCTGTGGTTTTAGGACGATTTTCCATTTCGGGTTTAGACTTTCGGGATTCCTTTGTTCCGTACTTCCCAACCCCCCCTTTAACTGATAGATCGAAATCCTGTGTTAACAGACCATTTGGTTCTCTTCATCTTTCACATATCCTGAATTCAGGTAGTCTGACTCCACTCAAAATTCCCTCCTTGCTTATACTGCTCCTATTCCAGTTAAATTTTACTGATCTATGCCTCCTTAGACATATTCCCCAGTACACTACTACCACCTGTCCTTTAACATTGCCACGACACTCCTTCCAAAAAAATCCACTAACTCACTAACCCCCTTTCCCACCAAACAATTTCTTATATACTACATTAGGTTCTAAATTCTCCTCCCCTTATTTTAGTATAATCCCCGATAAATTCCTTCACCTTGCCCATCTAACCTCCTTCAGCCCATTTCTCCGTATACTTCCCCAGGCTCGACCCTTTTTGAGAAATTCTGATCTGACCTTCTGTAGGTCGAAGTTCACTATTCTTCTGAGAAATTTGCTTCGCCTTTACATACATTCCTAAACCATTAATTACCTGTTCCTATTTTAATAAATTGTTGTCGTGCTTAAATAAATGTTTACTGAATCAAACTAAGTTGTAAGAAGATATAATATTCCAATGTTATATATATATATATATATATATATATATATAAGTGTCATCGATGAAAGTAAAATAAAATAAAATAAAAAAATAAAAATAAATTAAAATAAAAATAAATATAGATGGAGAAGTTATTAAACACAAAATGCCGAGCCTAGTTGAAGAAAAAAAGAATGTTAAGAACCTATATAAAATTAAGTAGAATTAAATCTGAATTAATGCCGAATTAACAGGCCAATCATATGTACAAAAGCTGAAAGAAAAAGAGGGGAGGGTAATGGAGATAAAAATTATAAAATAAAAATTAAGATTATAAAATAAAAATTAAAGAATTAAAAATTAAAAATTGGTACATAGATCAGGTATTTCATCAGGGGGCTACACCTGATCATGTACCAAACACTGTGTTTCTATGCAAACTCATGCTGATGGAGAAGCTGTAGAAATGAAATGGATATAAAAAATGAAATAGATATAAAAAAAAAAAAAAAAAAATGGATATAAAAATAATTTTTTTTTAAATTTTTTAAATTTTTTAAAACTCCAGAAACATGAGTGAGGTAGCCCCAACGCAGTGTATTTAGATTAATAAATTATGTAACGTAGTGTATTTAGAAATAAATTGAGTCGATAGTATGTAAGAACGCAAACGCAGTGTGTTTAGTAAATTAAGTGTGTAAGAACGTAAATTTAAATCAAAAGTATGTAAGTTAAATAATAATGAATAACAAGATAACAAGATAGCAGTATAGAAAAAGGAAGCAATGCAAGGTAGGGGAGGGAAAAGAAGTTAAAAATATAGAGGCGAAGATAGTGAGAATAAGAAAAGTGAGAATGTCCGAATCACCCTCGTATTACACTAATAGTTCAACGGACGGAAAAACGAAGATCGGAAAGTAGAAAGATGTAAAGAGAAGGAAAAGAGTTTAAAGGATACTAGGCAAGCTGGAAATTAATACCGCTAGCTTGTAGTGTATATTTTGAGTGATAGACATGAAATATAATAAAAAATATGAAGAGGAGAAAAATTAAATACCTATGATATTTGGCAGAAATAAGTTGAGTGAAATATAATCAAGAAATGAAGATACAAATTTGCGATCACGATTATTAAGATACAATTATGTGAATATGATTAATAAGAATGGAATGTACACAGAGGGAAAACTATGACAACGATGGTGGAGTTGCTCAGAAGAGAAGAACTGTGGGAGCCCTCTGTGGTTAAAATAGAGAAAATAAGATTGGACATAAATAATGATATTAAATTACGAAAAATGAAAAGAAAAACTTAGGAAGTGAAAGAACACAAAGATTTTCCATTTTCCATTTTTCCATTTTCACCACCATGGCTTCAACAACGTTAAAATTAAAATACTTGCCATTATCAATGACAACGTTCTTCGTGATTATTATGAGTATCTATTTATGTGCACTTATAAATCTTTATATCCCTACGGCCTAAACAATAGATTTTTTAACAAAACTCTTTTAAGCAATGGTTGTTTAAACACCAGCCACTGCATTTACAATTTATTCCATCTTAGTCATTTCTTCAATAACAATAAGCGTAGATACAAACGTGGAAATAAATCAAATCGTCATCATAGGCATATTCGGCAATTTTCGTAATATTATTAACTCCTGGGACAATACCATACTCGATGTACACAACATTTCTCTTTTTCTCTTTAATATCAAAAACTCTATACTAAAAGCCTTAACTTTATTTATTAGCAATTTTAAATGTAAAAATATTCAACTTAAGCATATTATTTTAGATATCTCTCTCTTTAGACTAGGTCGCATTACTACATACAGTAATGAATACTGTACTATTAAATTTATTCACAGTTGGTTCGATAAAATTCCTTGGCATTATTTACTTAATAATCGTAATAATTTTCTCCCATTTTATAATAATTTCAAGTTCAAGATCCATCACTGCTTCAAATATGAATCTCCTATTGGACTCAAAATTTGTAATTATAAAACTCTAACTACTAATTTAGGCAACTTACAAGCTTTAGATCTTCCATGTCATTGTGATGATCCCATATATGCTCCTTACGTTGATCAACATCATAAACATATTATTACTGGTAACCTGGACATTATTAACAACATTCCACTAAAGTCTGCTATGGAAAAAGGTTTTAAATTCAGACCAGTCCATAAGGCCAACCTCAATAATATATATAAAGATATTTATCTGAATATCTTGAACTTTTGCAACAAGTTAGCATATAAATATACAATACCCCACGAAGCTTTTTATAATTGGATAAATGTTACATTTCAGGACATTAAAAAAATTATTTCTAAAACTTACTACCTTTACAATAATTCGCATATCAAGTACTTTAACCTGAAAAAAGCCATCTCAGATTTACAACAAAAATTTATTATCACTCCGGTAGATAAGGCTTCTAATAACTTTGCTATCTTTTGCAAGCAATTTTATTACACCACCCTCAAAAAGGAAGTAGAAAGTAGCTCCACCTTTTTACGCTGTAATCTCGGCATCAATACAATCATCAAAAAAATTATAGCCTTGCATAAAAAATTGCATACCAAAATTCGCAATTCTACTTTGCCTTTCTTGTATATGATAGCCAAATTCCATAAACATCCAGTTGGCTTCAGATTCATCACTAGTGCCAAAAAAAGTGGCTGTTATCATCCAGGTAAACCATTTTTCAAATTGTTAACTACCATTCTTATCAATATCCCTTCCACTTGGATCATTAACAATAACCACAGTATCATCAAAATTTTTAATTCCAATTCCAATACATATTCCAGCATATTTAGTATTGAAACATATGACTTCACCAACTTATTTACCTCCTTACCGCATCACTTGATTGTTAATGTACTTCATCAATTGTTCCTCAAATACAAAAACATTACACCAACAGATGAGGTTACTTGGAACAACTATATCAACCTCTGTATTCTAAACAATTTTATCTACGATGGTAAATATGCTTATAAACAATCCATAGGAGTTCCCATGGGTTCACAAATTTCTAGCATAGTAGCTAATCTATTTCTTCATTATTACGAACATCTATATATGCATAACAATCCGAACCTTAATTTTTATGCATTCCGCTATGTTGATGACATTCTTATTCTCAACATTCATTTTGAAAATATTGCTAAATCCATATATCCAACTGAACTAACTCTCAATAAAGAAAACCTTGGCAACCAACATGCAAATTTTCTAGATTTAAGTATTACTCTAAATAGTCCTCCTCTTCGTCACAATTTGGAACTATTCGACAAAAGAAGCGAATTTAATTTTAATATTATCTATTTAACAAATTGGAACTCGAACATTTCGATTAAGGTTCATAAAAATATAATCTACACACAAATTATCCGTTTGGCTAATATTAGTAGCAATCAATCACTTTTCGCTGGTGCTTTAAATGATCTTTATACCAAACTTCGCAATAATGACATTCCCATTAATTTTTTAAATTTTATTATAAAAAATCTCTCTGATTTCATTAAAGAAAAATTCGGTTTCACCTTGCTCCACCTTGATTAGGGTTAATTCGATACCTGTATAGTTGTATAGTTGTACATTTGAATGGTGGTATTTCCACTGCTTGGAAAGTGATCACACATTATGACTTCTATTAGAACGATGTTCGTGTTCTTTCACTTCCTAAGTTTTTCTTTTCATTTTTCGTAATTTAATATCATTATTTATGTCAAATCTTATTTTCTCTATTTTAACCACAGAGGGCTCCCACAGTTCTTCTCTTCTGAGCAACTCCACCATCGTTGTCATAGTTTTCCCTCTGTGTACATTCCATTCTTATTAATCATATTCACATAATTGTATCTTATTAATCATGATCGCAAATTTGTATCTTCATTTCTTGATTATATTTCACTCAACTTATTTCTGCCAAATATCATAGGTATTTAATTTTTCTCCTCTTCATATTTTTTATTATATTTCGTGTCTATCACTCAAAATATACACTACAAGCTAGCGGTATTAATTTCCACTTCTACTAACACTCTCATAGCCAAGGCCCTCTCTATGAGGTTGGGTACTTACACACCCAGCTTGCCTAGTATCCTTTAAACTCTTTTCCTTCTCTTTACATCTTTCTACTTTCTGATCTTCGTTTTTCCGTCCGTTGAACCATTAGTGTAATACGAGGGTGATTCGGACATTCTCACTTTTCTTATTCTCACTATCTTCGCCTCTATATTTTTAACTTCTTTTCCCTCCCCTACCTTGCATTGCTTCCTTTTTCTATACCGCTATCTTGTTATCTTGTTATTCATTATTATTTAACTTACATACTTTTGATTTAAATTTACGTTCTTACACACTTAATTTACTAAACACACTGCGTTTGCGTTCTTACATACTATCGACTCAATTTATTTCTAAATACACTACGTTACATAATTTATTAATCTAAATACACTGCATTGGGGCTACCTCACTCATGTTTCTGGAGTTTTAAAAAATTTAAAAAAAATTATTTTTATATCCATTTTTTTTTTTTTTTTTATATCTATTTCATTTTTTATATCCATTTCATTTCTACAGCTTCTCCATCAGCATGAGTTTGCATAGAAACACAGTGTTTGGTACATGATCAGGTGTAGCCCCCTGATGAAATACCTGATCTATGTACCAATTTTTAATTTTTAATTTTTAATTCTTTAATTTTTATTTTATAATTTTAATTTTTATTTTATAATTTTTATCTCCATTACCCTCCCCTCTTTTTCTTTCAGCTTTTGTACATATGATTGGCCTGTTAATTCGGCATTAATTCAGATTTAATTCTACTTAATTTTATATAGGTTCTTAACATTCTTTTTTTCTTCAACTAGGCTCGGCATTTTGTGTTTAATAACTTCTCCATCTATATTTATTTTTATTTTAATTTATTTTATTTTACTTTCATCGATGACACTTATTTATATACATGTATCCTGTTTTGCTGCTTTGCGCATTCAGGTACACGTACTGTTTTTCCTGTTTTTCCTTTTTTTCCACTTCTTCGTTTTCATATTTCATATATATATATATATATATATATATATATATATATATACACACAGTCGAACGTCTCTATAATGAATTCGATAAATCCAGGGAAAAAATTCGTTATGGAGAAATTTCGTTATACAGAGAATATCTTTTTTATTAGAAATTATCTAATTAGAAAAGGAAAACAAATCTACATTTATTTATAATGTATTTTATTTCAAAAACAATTATTTAAATTACGTTTACACAATTTTTGCAGGCAAGTATCACAAATTAAAAAAAAAAAACTAATTTTCGTTTGCACAGTACAATTAAAAAATTGTCTGATTCTGAAAGAAAACCTTACATTTGTTCAGAGCATTAAAAACATTATCAGGAACATTTTCACAAAACTTGAGACCCATACGAACCATTTTAAAAGCATTAATCATTTCTTCGCGAGTTGGCTTTTCCACGGGTTGTTCTAATGCGTCATCATTAATTTCTTCGTGATCATGGTCGCGTCTAACACTGTTCAGCAGTATTTCATCTTCATTTAATTGTTCTGCTGTAGACAGATCTTGATCAACATAAACATAACTATCCAGTGTTATTTCATTTTCGATGTTTCTGGATGATTCTAATAATGCCCAAAAGTTTTTCAGTTGTGAAAGAGGCAGTTCATCTTGTTCGTCCAGTTGTTGTTCGACTTCTATATTCAATGTAAATCCCGCTTTCGAAAAACAATTTTGTATAGTGTATTCGGTGACATCGTTTGTCCAAACTTTTGCCAGTTCAGAGATGCAATCTCTAAGGTTAATTGTAACCTCCAAGTTTCTATTGACAATTGATTGATGCATTGACAATCTTCATTATTATTCTCTTTCAATAATGAAATTTAAAATTTTTAATAATGCCTTGGTCCATTGGCTGGAGTTTTGACGTTACGTTTGGTGGTAAAAACAACAACTTTGCACTTTTAAGTTTGGCAGAAATACTGGCAGGATGTGCCGGACAGTTGTCAGTTACCAACACGATTTTCCTTTTTTCTTTTGTTATACGCTTGTCTAGTTTTAATATCCATTCTTCAAAAATATCACTTGTCATCCATGCTTTTTTATTAAAAGTGTAGTCAGCTTCCAAAGATTTTGTGCCTCTAAAACATCTTGGGTTTTTTGATATTCCGATGACTAAAAGTCTTAATTTTTAATTTCCTGTCATATTTGCTCCAACTAGCACAGTGATTCTTTCTTTGCTTTGTTTTCTGCCAAAACATTTATCATCCTTAAAAGCAAGTGTTCTATTCGGTAAACATTTAAAGAATAAACCCATTTTGTCAGCATTAAAAACATCCTTACGCTCATATTCTTCTAAAATCTTCAAGGTATTGTTCCTCCAACTGTTGCAATCTTCTTCGCTTACATTAACACTTTCTCCACAAATAACCTTTTCCACAATTCTGTGGTGCTTCTTAAATTTATCTAGCCACCCAGTGCTCGCATTAAATTCTGTATGTCCAAGGGACTGTGCAAATTTCAGAGCTTGTTGCTTAATTATTAGGCCTGATATTGGGATATTCTTTTCACGTATCATTTGCACCCATTTTAGAACAGCTTTATCAACATCTTCGTATATACACAACTTAATTCGCTTCTTGTCTGCTACTCCTTCAATTGCATTTAAAATTGATTCTCGATTTTTGTAAAATCGTAGATAAACTGCTTGCAGGTATGCCATATTTCTAAGCAACATCTTAAAACCCTGGTTAATATCATAACAATCTTTGCTTTATCATTAATACTTAAACACTTTCTCTTCAACATTCTTTCCGCAATTACTGCAGCTCTTGCCGATACATACACCGCAAACTTCACTGCACTGGCCATATAGTGAATTGTTAGTACCGCCTACTCAATGACGTTTGCTTGCCAATTCAACAGTATCACATGACCTTTCCTATCAATCACTTTGAAGAAATATACAACTTTGTGAATTTCTTTTATTCTGCTTTCATTCATATGTACACAAAAGAAAATTTATGATTAATGTATGCTGTATGTTACTTTTTAGAAAAAAAAAAATACAAGAGCATATAGCCTATGTGATTGATGACGAACGAAATTAAAAAATCACGTGGTACAGTTGAGGTGAGAAGCGAATGTCACTCAGTAGGCGTTACTAAAAACCGACTATAGTAGCATTCTATGTATTGCCACTGCAGCATGATAAAGGTTTACAGCAGCGAATTTTGTTTTCCCCTGAGCCAACATCAATTTACAAATCTACCCTATTTATTGTAAAGTTTACGACCACTTTTAAGAAAACCCATTTGGTTTAATAACTGTAACAAAAATGAAACAAAGACCCCCCTACGGGCGTCAATGGCCACATGTTCACTAAAAGGATGATTATTTAATTCCAGATGCTAATGTGCAATTTTGGAAGGAAGGAGGCAGTATATTTGAGCGGCTGTTTAGCCAGTAAATGCTTGAAAATCTTCAAAAATGCTTTTACTAATTTTTTTAAAAATTCATTATAGAGAGACTAACACTTCGCTATATGAGGTTAATTTTACATATAATTTCGTTTCAAGGTGCAATGTTTTGCGAAAAAATTCGTAATATAGAGAAATTCGTTAAATAGAAGTTCGTAATAGAGAAGTTCCACTGTGTATATATATATATATATATATATATATATATTTTTTTTTTTTTTTTTTTAATTACCAGTAAACCAAAGCTTACAATAGTCAGTAGTGTAGAGACTGACCTATTACAGAGAACAACTCATAAGAGAGAGAGATTCAATGACATGATCTTGACATGCTGAATTACTAAAAGTAATGAGAACCACCTCCACTTTGACGACTGGTGCAGTAAGGGAAAAATGTGTAATTACAAGCAAATGTGCAACAGATTCCATTTTTAAAGGTCTCATGACAAAGGACTAAAGAATGTGAGATTTACTGAAGTTAATATGCAAAGAATCCTTGCAGGGAATGTAGTGGAGTGGCAGATTAAAAATGCCTTTCCTGTGTAAATAAGGCTTGTTAGGTAAACAAACTCTCAAAAAAAAAAAAAAAAAAAAAGAATGCACTGGTGGATGAAAAATCACTTTTAAGGAAGCTGTGTGCAGAGGCCAATCAAATAGAGGGCAAAGTGCCTAAGTAGCCAATCTACAAATTTCACACTAGACAGAAACAATGTGATCCAACTTGAAGGAAGCATGGACAGTCCAATAATCTACATCAGTAGAACATTGACAGAGAGGCAGTTCAGGCCAGCCACTATGTACTCACAATCTGCCAGCAGTTCAGGGACTGATGATTTTGTACCTTGAAATTTCAGCATTGTTCAATTTGTCATAAGATGTTTGCCAACTCATCACACATACCATCATACTTGTAATCCTAGTTAATGAACTAACTCTGGGACACAAACATATAAGATAGTATTCTACTAACATCTAGTTCAAAGACCCAGACCAATTTAGCACTAAGGGAAACAATGCTAGTTGAAAGAGGTGTTGGAGGATGTGAGAAACTGACATTAAATATCGAAATGTTAATTGTACTCAAATTCAAAACCTTCTTTCACTTTATTCTTAGTCATATAACTTCAATTTTTAATGAATATTCTGATATATCAATGGGAAAATTATTGTCAAGCAGTGGGCAGGACTCCATGCCTCCACAATTTTAAAACAATGTGAGGGGAAAATGAGAATATAGAAAGATGTTCAAAGCTAACTCACTGTCAAAAACATTCCTGGAAGATCAACCTTCTTCAGAAACACCCAAATTGAAATGCCTTTTGAATGAATTAGTAATCAGCATTGCTTCTCCTGCTGAAATTCCTGGGGATGCTATATTAAGGTGGAATATAACTACCATATTCTTAGCTCATCGGCTGACAGCTGTGAAGAAACTAGAGCCACATTGTGGGCAAGAAGTAAATATTACACCAGACTCCTGAACAAAATGTGTAACCCCTTCAAAACTGGCATCTTAACCAAACCACAAAGGCTTCAGAAACACAAATGTGTACCCAACTCAATAGTTAGTTGGCTCAAATGACATTAATTACAACCATCAGCAGCCACTAAATAAAATACATTTTCCCACTATTAATGTTTTGTTTTAGTCCCATTTATGTTCCTATAATTACTTTAAATGCGCCTTTTTAGAATGAAGTTTCCCATTATTTATCCCCCCCCCCTCTGTGTGTATTACACAAATAGTGCAAAATTTCAACTTGCATGAAAAACTTACTTCAACTGAAATAACTTGGAAATAGTGCCTTTCTCACCATCTTCTGCAGATGTATATTTTTAAATCTCCTAAATGCATGTTTATTCCATCATCTGGAATACTATAACTACAGCACACATAAGTTTTAGCTAATTTGTATGAAAACTGAGCCCTGCTGTTTTTACGTTACTGCACTAATGTAACATAACCTAACCTTTAAAAGACGAAAAATTGAAGGAAATTTTCCATTGAAAAAAAATTTGGGACAGTTGGGCACCCTTGTCACATGTTTACCTGGCACAAAACGACAATCTGAGTAACCAATTTCCTTGTTAATTATGACCGTAAAAAGTTGTGTCATGATCGAAAAATGTGCATATCAATGCAACCTTATAGCCAAGAAATGAAAATACAAGTCCCAAGTATAAGAAATTAAAAGTAATTTTAAAAGAATGGTTTTTAAATGTCAGAGCTTCTAATATTCTGACAAATGTTATTCTTAGAGAAGGCCTTATGCATCCTCAAAAGTCTGAGAATAGCAACAAATATTTAAATTTATATGGGCCCTAAGCAAGAGCTTTTTTTTGGGGCCCCAGTAAAAACGTTTATTATGAATAGAGCCTATCTTAGAGTATTAGAGTATTTAGTCCCTAGGCAAAATATTTTCCAGGGATCCTGCACCCTACTTTAATAGTAAAAAAAAATAGTGTATAGGGGCCCCAGAAAATTAGGAATAAACAATCAATATAAAAATGTAAAGCAAATAAATCTGACTACATTTATAAGGAAATACAGGTGGTTACCGACTTTACGAATTAAGTCATTCTTAGCACGAGCTTGTAAAGCGAAAACTTGTAAAGTGGAAATTTTTTTCTCATAGATGTAATGTTAAAAACAGGGGTTGAGTTCCCAACAATGAAATTTGACCATAGTAATGTTAAATAAAGGTCAATAAAATAGTTTATGCTTAAACAATGATTCATTTATCCAAAGAAATGAAAACATAACCTTTAAAATCAAGCAAATTATAATAATAAATAAATTATTTAGGTCATACAAATTTTAAAGAATATTTATTATTCATCATCATTGACTAAATCAAGGATGGGCAACTTTTCTCGTCAGCTGGCCGAATGAAATTTTCATATCATGACGTGGGCCAGAATAGATTGAACGATTTAACAAAAAAAATCAGAACCTAAAAAAATGTTATATTACTTGAATTACCAAATTATTAATGTATTTTAAAAAAAAGTAAATACAATATTTAAATAGGAGTCGATTATAGATAGGTACAGATAAGAACTACAATTTGGAATAAACATTTTTATTGTTATGATAACAAAGTAAATGCAAAAAACAAAAACTTTAATGTGAGGGATTACATTTGGAATGTTCCTGATTTATGATTTCATCAAAATTGGGATTCAATTCACTATTGGCTATTCGTAAAACTGCTCCTAAATTTTCATCCGTTATTCTTGATCTAATTTTGCTCTTTGTATTTTTCATTAAAGAAAATGTAGTTTCACACAGGTATGTCGATCCTTGATGAATTATACAGTGTAAGAAAATTATTTCTTTTCCTGGAATACGCTTTATTTCGTTGCTTATTCTTTTTAATAATCCAATGTTTTTTCCTGTCAAACTAGGAACACCCATCGGTTGTGATGTTGACAATTTTGTCCCACTTTATATTATGTTTTTGCAAAGCTTCTTGAAGATCTATAAAAAAATCTTTGCCAGTCGTTGTCTCTTTCATAGGATATGCAGAAAGTAATTCCTCTGTAATTTCAAATCTATAATTTATACCTCGAATAGAGATTAAAAGTTGACTCGTAAATCACACTGACTACATTTGCAATTTTTCCCCCTGCCAACTGTACACGTACAAGGCCAATAAATTTTGGAACAATCTACAGCTTCAAAGTAAGTAAGAAATTAATAGCACAAAAACCGTTTCTCTCCTTGACTGTGGCAAAGATCACAATAAAATGAAGTGAACAAGGTGTGATCATAAAGTTCAGGGACTGATTACGTTGTATATTGAAATTGCAGCATTGTGTAATTTGTCATAAGATTGTTTGCCAACCCATTACACATACCATCATACATTGAATATGTACTGAATTATCATACATTGAATATGTACTGAATTATCATACATTGAATATGTACTGAATTATCATACATTGAATATTGTCACAGTTTAAAACAGTGATTTCACATGAAAAGTGACTTTTCTTTGCACTTTCAAATTAGAAAAAAGTGCGACAGAAACCCATGAAATGTTAAAAAAGAGCTTTGAAGACACTATGCATCATTCAAAGATTCTTCAGGGATTTCCAAAGTTTAAAGAGGGCTGCCTATATGAAGATGATACTTGTTCTGGCCACCTTTCAACTTCAAAAACCAATTATTCAAAAAGATACCTTTTCATTTAAAATTTATTCCTCATGTTACATTTTGTTAAAATTATGTTTTACTCTTCTTTGCAGATTCTAAGACACTTTCTTTTCAGCCATTTTTTATAACAATTTCAAATAAAAAAATTTTTAAATAAATAAACAAACAAATTATACTCACAGGGTATGACTGAATAATCACCAACATTTCCATAAATTTGATTGTGTGGGTCCTCACTCTGAAAGAAAAATATATATAATACTGAAATATTACCATTCTTGTATATTTAAAGTTAAGAATAAGGGGGGAAAAAACTAATGAGCCACTTTGAAAACAATTAAGAATTTTTAAAACTGTTAGAATTTTTTTTTTAACTAACTAATAAAGGATTTTATTAGTTAGTTTAAAAATTTAATCATAAAAATTTAATCTGCTGTTTTAGTAAGACAGAATATTTTTTGCATATTTGTAGAACATTAAATATTAATTCAGTTTTATCAATGAAAACCTACACACCAATAAAAATCTTTTAATTGTTTGAGAGTAGTGCTTTGACTGGAATGGAAGAATGTTCCAGTAGATCTGGAATCAATCAAGACTTGTATTACATTAATTGAATTTTAAATGAATCTCTATTCTAGTCAGTACTACTTTCAAGTTCCATCTTGAAAAATACAAGATCTAGTGGTGGCAATTTATAAAGCATTAAAGCTATCAAACATCAGTATAACACAGAGTAAAGCCTTCCTAGGTTTTACTCTGTGGCTCTTGTGTGCAATCCACTCACAGCACATGTATGAGGTGGCCCTGTTCACAGTACACAAAGAACACGATGTGTAAAAGTATAAACTTGAATATATGCTATATTCTTATTTAAACACACCACTGAGGTATTTCTTTAATTCTTGATATAAAAAAATCAACAGAACTACATGGAAAAGACAGGTTCTCAAATGCTGTGTTCCAAAGCAAAGTTTTTCCCATATTGCCTTTTTCAGGTTCTGTTGTTTTTAACACATTCTATATCAAATCAATTCCCAAGAAGGGAGAACAACTGATGCTATCCAATTATCAACCTATAAACCTAATCAAAGCAACAAAATTCAACCTTTAGCTTTAAAACCATTTAAAACTTTCTGATTAATGATTGCCAATGATAGAAGGCAATCATTAATTGTCTCCTATCATTGGATTCTAATAAAAAGTTCAGAGTTATGAGAGAAATGACAAGAGGTCATGATTTTTGAGCACCAAAGATTATTTCATATCAATCTTGGATTAATATCAGATGTAGTTTTAGCCATATAAGAACTTTTTATAAAAAATATGATAGTGTAAGTATTTTTTTAATTAAACAGATAATAAATTTACTAATCATGCTAATATTCATATTGAAACAATTAATACATTAGGAACAATAACCAGTAAATTTATTTTTATTTCAGAATCAAAGTTCCACCAGCTAAAATAAAACCAGCAACTCATCACATACAACCATTTAATCCTAGAGTTAAATAGTAAACTGATATGCAATTATGGTTAGAAATAGTGTGAAAAAAAGGGTAAAGATACCATAACAATACTCCTATCATTATCACAAATATTAGGATAGTTAACTTCTATTTCTCATAGTTTCCAAGTAACTCAGAAAGTCATGAACCTTTCAACCATTCACAGATATTTCCCATGGTATTTATCACTTTCTGCTATTTGCTCATTTCCCTGTGTATAAATTTTTGTTTCATTCACTTTTTATTTATTTATTTTATTATTATTTATTATTATTTTTTTTTTTTTTCACTCTTCAAAAATTCACTAAGTACTGGTAGAAGAAACAAAATTGGTTCATCAGTTATACAAAGTACAAAAACTGACTAACTGACCTCAGAGGTGTTCATGACTAGTGTCCAAATTTTTTCCACTAAACTTCCAGAGAGAAAAATCACTATTTTTATCTGTAGCAGAAAATTCTGAGTGATTACTGGCAAATATGGGTAATGAGTTATCAGAACTGTTAATAATTGCATAACTGAGGTTACTAGGATATTCCTCAAATGAGTTTTGTAACTCATTTTTCCTCTAAATAAAGAAAACTTAAATTAGCTAAGAAACCCATTCATTGACTCATTCTAAACAGGAGACTTTCCAGTAAAATAATATGGTTAATAGACATTGCTAGTGATTTGACTTTAAAACAAAAATTTCCTCTACTTATGCCTCTTTCCAACTTTTGGGCGTTAGCTGAATAGTACCCCGAGATTTCAAGATGTACTATTAAAAATTTGTTGCCATTTTTAATACAGAAATAAGCTTGATGCTGCAACAGATCTCGGATTTCACCAGTCACCCAAAATTCCATCAAATTTCTATGCTCATTCCTTTCCTCCTTCCTGCCTTCCCACTCATAAATCAGCACACAATAAACTTTATTGTAATTTTATCAAATAAAAGATTTTTAATTGTTGTTTTAATTACATACATATACATAAACATGTTATAAAAGAAAGAATAGTATAACCAATAAATGTACCAGTAGAAATAATATAAAATGGAATCATAAAAACTGCGAAATATTAACTTAATATATAGTAATAACAATATTAACCTAATAATAAAACCTAGAGGGATAAATTTTGAATCAACTGAAAATCAGAAAGAGAGAACACAAATTTCAACAGTAAAACTATAGGCCAAAAGTAGTTGGAATCCAAAGCAGCAGGAATGGATATGGCAAAAATAAATAGAATATACCATGGAGAGAATAATTTAGAAAATTTAATATAAAAAAATTTAAAAAAACACCTAAAAATAAAGAACTGTTGCATACAGTGATGTCAGGACTATGAAACATCGAAGTAGTAGTAGTAGTAGTAGTAGCAGTGGCATGTGATGCAAGAAAGCAAATGTATGAGCTTATGAAGCATCAGCCAAAAAAAAAAAAAAAAAAAAAAAAATCACACCATTCCCTCCAAATGCCTGTCCAGTTCCTCCTTAAATTTATTCAAGCTATCAACTTCCACAACGACAGATGGAAGTTTGTTCCAGCAATTAACCACCCGCTGGCTAAAGGCAAATTTCCGCACATCTATTCTACATCTGTCTTTTCTTAATTTGAATTTATGCCCCTTAGGTTCGTAATCTGAACAAGTGGAAGGATCCCATCAGAATTCAGCATGCTCAATCCATTCAAGGCCTTATATACCTCAATCAGATCACCGCGCAGGTGCCTAGTCTCCAGCCACTGCAATTTGCAGAACTTAAGCCTCTCTTGGTAAGAGGATCCCTTCATTCCCCTCACCAATCTTGTTGCCCTTCTCTGTACCCGCTCAAGTAAATCTACATTCTTCCTAAAATGAGGTCTCCAGACCTGTGCGCAGTACTCAAGGCGTGGCCTGACCATTGTCTTATACAGAGGGATAATCACCTCCTTTTCCTTGCTAGCAAAATTCCTATATATCATTGACAAAACCCCATGACCTGCCCTGGCAGCCTGTCTGCATTGCTCAGAGAACTTCATATCTGACTGCACAATTACTCCCAGGTCTTTTTCATTTTCTACCACCTTAAGTGTAGTACCACACAGTTGGTACGTTTCTCTGGGGTTATTTCTACCCATATGCAGTACTTTGCATTTGTCAAGGTTAAACTTCAGTTGCCACTTCTTAGCCCATCTGCCCAAATTATCTAGATCCTGTTGCAGTAGCAGACTGCCATTACTGTCATTAACAACCCTGCCAACCTTTGTATCATCTGCAAACTTCGACATTAAGCCTGATATACCTTCATCAATATCATTGATAAATATACAAAACAACAGTGGACCTAACACCGAACCCTGTGGGACTCCACTAATAACATTAGTCCAAGAAGAGCAGCACCCATTGATTACCACCCTCTGTCTTCTCGCACTTAACCATCCTTTTATCCATTGTAGCAACTTACCCTTAATACCATTCTGCTCCAATTTGTACAATAGTCTTCCATGCGCATCAGTGTCAAAAGTTTCCTGAAATCCAAATATATGATATCAAAATTGTTTTTTGCATCCAGTTCCTTTGTAACCACATCATAATATCCTATCAAATTTGTCAGACAAGACTTTCCCTTAACAAACCCATGCTGTGTCTGAATTATTGCTGCAGTCTTGTCTAGATGATCCTGCAATGCATCTTTAACCAGCGATTCCATTATTTTACCCGGAACAGAAGTTAAACTAACTGGTCTGTAATTAGTCTGTAAGTAAGCCAGGATCTAAAAAGTCTATAATATTGCAATGATAATCCAGGAGTGTGAAAGGGAAATGAAAAACAAAAAAGAGGATTGTCAACCATGAATCTATTCATTTAAGAGAACCACTAGTTTCATAAATGACAAGCACAGTATTTCAAAAGCCAGACAACCAAGAACCTATGTAACTTGTTTAAATGGCTGTAGTTTTTATACTACTGAAATACTACGGAAAGATACCCTTAGTGAAAACCAAATCAAGAAATCACTGCAACATAAAAATAAAAAGGGTGCAAACTGTGAGTGATAATAAAATTTATATAAACTGCACAAGTCTATCTGCTAGGTATTCAATATTTATTCCTATGGCTTACCTTGACATAATATTCATTCATTTATTCTTATCATGCAAGTTACACACACACACACACACAAAAGGTGTTCACAAACCTTTACAAAACTAAAACATTATTGTGTGAGTGGGGGTACATGATATAAATCAGAACCACTTCCAAGTGACAGGGGATATTTTCAAGTTTTTACTGACCAATGATAAAATGTGTATGCAGTAGTAGATGGCAGCATAATCACAGAATGATTACCATGGCAGGATTTGCCAAACCCAAGGAGGTGCAGTGCATACTCTGATTCAATAACCTGCTCTTATGTGCATAACCACTGTTATACATAAATTTCGAACATTGTTTAAAAAGAGGCCACCAAGTAGACCTAGAGCTCTGCATACTGGGAAGTGGATTGGAAGAGGACTGATTTTGTATCGCATGATCTCCCAATCTGACTCTTCTGAGATTTATAAAGACAAGATATATGTTCCTCCAATTTCAAGAAACATTACAGAATTTAACCCATTCAATTCTAACATTATTTTTTTGTCTTCCCCAAGTAGTCCAGCTCTAAAAATCAAAAAAACTGACTAGTTGAAATGTGATGTTCAAAAAAAAATTATTTTTGGGTTAACATCAGCTAATATATAAAACAGCACAACAAAATAGTTTAAAAGCTCTCTCTAATGAAACATTTCTTCCTGGAAGAAAATATTCAAAAAACTTTCTATCCAGATAAAAGAAAATACTTTTCACTTTATATAATATCTTTATTGCATCAGTGAAAATTTTACATGGTTACCTGATCCAATGCCCATAACAGCAACAATGCTATTTTTGAATCTATTTTGTTTGTCCTTTTGTAGGTGGGCAAAGATGCAACACTAGCATTAGAATTAGTAGATGCATACAATGCAAGAAAGCAAACTCATGCAGCATCAGCCAAATAAAACCCCTCCCATTTCACTCCTCCATTCATTCCAAATGCCTGTCCAGCTCAGCCTTAAATTTATTTAGGCTATTAACTTCCACAACAAAAGATGGAAGTCTGTTCCACCAATCAACCACAAGAGGAAGAATCCCATCAGCATTTAGCTTGCTCAACCCATTCAAGGCCTTATACACCTCAATCAGATCACCTCGCAGGTGTCTACACTACAGGCGCTACAATTTGCAGAACTTAAGCCTTTCTTGGTAAGAGCACCCCTTTGTTCCCCTCACCAATCTTGTTGCCCTTCTTTGTACTCGTTCTAGCAACTCTATATCATTCCTAAAATGAGGACTCCAGACCTGTACTGTGTACAGGTGTGGAGGCCTCATTTTAGGAAGGATGTAGAGTACTCTAGGTGTGGCCTGACCATTGCCTTGTATAACGGCATAATCACATCCCTGTCAGCAAAATTCCTATATATCACTGACAAGATGTGCAGATGGGCTGCCCTGGCAGCCCATCTGCACTGCTCAATGAACTTCGTATTTGACTGCAGAATTACTCCATGTTCTTTTTCACTTTCCACTTTCCTGAGTGTAGTACCACACAGTTGGTTCGTTTTTCTTAGGTTATTGCTACCCATATGCAGTGCTTTGCAATCATCAATGTTAAACTTCAGTTGCCACTATTCAGCACATTTGCCAAACTTATCTAGATACAGTTGGAGTAGCATACAGTCTTTACTGTCATTAACAATCCTGCCAAACTTTGTATCATCTGCAAACTTGGACATTAATCCTGATATAACTTCATCAATGTCACTGATGAATACACAAAAACAATGGGCCCAGCACCAAACCCTGGGAAATCCACTAATAACATTTGTCCACAAAGAGCAGAGTCCATTGATTACCACTCTCTGTCATCTCCCACTCAACCATCCCTTAATCCATTGTAGCAACTTACTTTTAATGCCATACCTCTCCAATTTGTACAGCAGTCTTCCATGTGTAACAGTATAAAAAGCATTCCTGAAATCCAAGTATATGATATTAAAATTATATTTGGAATTCAGTTCCTTTGTGACAACATCATAGTATCCAATCAAATTGGTCAGACAAGACCTCCCTTTAACAATCCCATGCTGTGTCTTAACTATTACTCCTGTCTTGTCTAGATGATCCTGCAATGCTTTTTTAACCAGTGATTCCATTACTTTCCCAGAACACAAGTTAAATTAACAGGTCTATAGTTACTTATGTCACATTTTGAACCCCCTTCGTGAATTGGTGATAAAATTTGCACACCTCCAGTCCATGGGAAACTCCCCTGAGTGCAAGGAAGCTCTCATAATTATGGCTAAGGATTTGCTTACTTTCTTTGCTCCCTCTTTTAATATAACTGGATAGATCCCGTCCATCCCAGGCATCATCCTTATGTTTAACTTCAGAATTTTTCCTCCACTTTGCTCTCAGTTATTACAAAATCACTTAGCTCCGTGTTAGAGTTTGATAAACTTCTGTCATTCCACTCATTTAATAACTCCTGATGCATGAATGTAGATGCAAAATACTCACTCAGTTTATCAGCTGGCCAAGCATGATCATCAATTGTCAAGGAATCTATGTTAAGTGGTCCAATCTGATTCATCCCTTTCCTTCTAGAGGTGACATAAGTAAAGAACTCTTTGCTGTTTTTCTTTGCATCCTTTGCCAAAGATTTCTTATAATCTGCCTTCGCCTGCCTAACCACCTTTGTTAATTGATTACAGATAAGCTTATATCTGCCATAGGCTTGTGTCACCTGATAATTTATATGCATCCCACACATTTTCTTCATTGGCCCGAGACTCATTAATTCTGACATCCATTTAGGCCTGAACCTTGAACAGTATTTCTTAGTTGGAATGAAAAGCCTAGTAGCCTCCAAGATTAAGTCCCTGAAGGCTTCTCATTTAGAATTCAACGTTGGTAACATCATCAGTTGATCCCACTGTACAGACTTTAAAAACTGTCTGAGACCCCTGTACTCACCTTTACGAAAGCAAAAGCCCTTCCCTTTAGCTTGATGGTAGTTACATCTTTAAGTAATTCCCATATCAGTACATTGTGATCACTGTCAACCAGTGGTTCCTTTATCTGCATATTCTTAATGCATGAATAATCACTGCTGATAATCAGATCAAGAGTATTACTCCCTCTGGCTGCCACTCAAATGTGCTGCTGTAGAAAACAGTCATCCAATAAATTCAAAAAAGTCTTTCTAGTGTAGAGTGACCAACCCACAAGTTCCAGTCAATATCTGGAAAGTTAAAATCCCCCATTATAAGACATTCTGATTTACTGGCCCACTCTATTCTTTGCACAATTGCTCATTATACACATCAGATATATTAGGCCTATAACACAAACCTACTCTCATTTTTCCTTTCCCAGTGCTTATGTCACACACCAAACAGACTCAACATTGCATTGTCCACCAAAATCAATTGGATGCACTTCTTTAGATTTTATGTGTTTCTAAACTTTCTGCACACATTGTACTCCCCAAATTCCAATTCTGCACTGCTTATATCTGTGAGACACCACATCTCTGATATCCCAACAATATCTGCCTTTGATGTCTTGACTAGCACTTCAAGCTCATGAAATTTATTAACTATACTCCTAGTTGGTAAATGCACCTGTTTCTACCCTTAGTTATCCTAACACAGCCCATGTATTTATTTGTTCCACTATGACTCCCAACAGTCCTGGAAATCTCCATTGCCTTGCTTTCCATGCTGCTGCCCATTATAATAGACGCAGTCAAAAACCACTTTTGTCTATGCCTGCGGCCACTGTTAACCTTTTAGTCTGTGTATCCCCCCCCCAAGCTAGCAGTTTTCCGACCCACCTAACACTGCCTCAATAGCATCAGCAAATATTCTTGCCCCCTTTCTATTTAAGTGTACCCCATCCCTGTAGAAGCAGTCTATCCTGTCAACGAGCACAGACCAGACCGAAAAAAATTCTACCCCTCGAGTCTTGCACAATCTCTCCAGGGCCAAATTGATCAACAAGGCTCTCATCATATACTCCATCCTATTGTGTCTGGGCAGAATTGAGGACACATTCACATTCAACCCTAACTCGCGACTTTTTTTCAACACTGACCTCCTGTACTTGTAGAGTAAATCTGCAGATCTCTTATTCTTAATGTCATTAGTTCCAATGTGTACAAGAATATCACCTTTTGTTTCCTTAAAAGATGATATCTGCTCTACAACCTTATCAACCTTGGCCCCTGGCAGACATACCCTGGTACTGTTCCACCTATCCTTCTTGCATAGTATATTCCCCGTCTCCCTCAGAGGCAATCTCCAACATAGAATGCACTGGGACCATTGCATTCTGTGTTGCCTGATGCACAAGAATGAGCTCTGCCATTGAGCTGGGGAGCTGAAAGCTTGATGGGGCCCTCATATTAATTTCTTCAAAGGCATTTACCATACACCTCAAGCTCTCATAAATGCCCATCAGAATGCTGAGTTGGTGCCCAATTTCTTGATACTCTAGGCATCTAGCACACAAAGACATCCTCCTTGGCTAGATCATGTCCATTTTTAGAAAGCTCAGCAAACATTTCACATTTCGCACATTTTTTGAGACTATGTTGCATTGAAGAATCTCCCCCTTCGCTTCTCCCCCGAGTCACAGCACTCTTGCTAGTCTGTGATCTTTGCGTCACAGCTCTAGAAAGGGTCATGATTTCCGTTTAAATACAGTTTAATTAACAATGAAATTTAATAAGATGAATAAATATTTTTGATTAATTGATAATACTATACTAAGCTAACAGATTCCTAATACAGTGCTTCGCATTACGTTATACCTTACGCTATCATTACGTTTGAGATATATAGGTTACGTTATTTCTTATCGATTACAATATGGCAGCTAACAATATTGGTGCCAACACCGGGAGTCTTAACTTCCAAAAATCGCTAGTTAAATTCAAAATAAGAAGCTAACGAACGCTACTAAACCTATTTAATATCTTTGTAAAACACAATGTAGTACGTTAATTAATGAAGAATACGGTAAAACTATCAAAAATACTTATACATTTAGAGCAGCCAAAATTCCGCCGAATGTTCTCTTCCGCGACCACAGCACCTTACTAAACGCATTTTTAAAAAACTGAATTGTCTGTCCATTCTTCAGACCAATATTTCTCTACATCAGGTTTTTTTTTTTTTTTTTTTTAATCCCATGTTAATAACTCCAAAAAACTCCTTTAGTTCATTTGGCAAAACTGAAATCCAGTCTCCCCATATAGAACAATCAGAAACTTCATATTTTTAAGTTTCAATTTTTTTTCCCTCTCAATTTCTTCAGTAAGGTTTAACAATACCTCAATTTTGCCATCAGAAACACTTTTACAAGGAACTGATAGCACAATAGCATCTAAATACTTCACTCTAACCAGAATATAAGTTACTTCATAACTGAAAAAACAATATATCCTGATAGACAATCAAAGTTCTAATGTAATTGTGGATAATAAGTCTAAAGTATTAAGTTTTGAATTGCCGTTACAATAGAAACCAGACATTAAATTAAGTAAAACCAAATACAAGCAACCCCTGGGAAGGCGGCACTTCAACAACACAGTTTCGTTCTAACACAGTTGATAAATTGCGCCAATCCTCACACAACACTGTATTCGTATAACACAGTTAAAGAATTTTGGTAAACCTCACATAACAGGGTATTTTTGAGCTTTAGTGCAGGGAAAACCCTATACAGTCATCCTCATATAGCACGATAGTTGTATTCCTAGAAACTCTCATGCAATGCAAAATTGTGCAATATAAACAACAAGCCCTATGGGAAAAATAGGGTTAGGTGCCGACCACCCAAGATTGAACACACATTTGTAACCAAAACATTACCAAACACAATAAATAATCGTAATAAAATACTAACATATTTCATTATGACTATTACGTAATAAAATATTGCTAATGCTTTTGCTTCTATTGTAAGCAAACTTGTTTTTTGTTTGATTTTCTATACAAACAGATGACAGCTGTTCCATCTCTTCCAATTCTTTGTGTCTTAATCTAATGGATTTTAATTACACTTTGAGTTGTTCCTGTTATGAAAGTTTTTATTTTCTCTGCATTCTTTGTAATTCGCGGCAATGCCTCATTTAGGCCTGTAGCACGTGCAATATCACATGGTCTTTCATTTCGCTCAAAGTGTTTCCCAATTTCATATTTTTTTCTCTATCGACAGAGGCAGACTGGCCATAAGCCTTATCAGGGAAACCCCGGTGGGCTGGGGCCGGTGTGATTTTGGCCATAAACACTAGTGTGAGGCCACTACAAATTTTCCCGGGTAAGAATTTTTGATCCAGTCTGCCTCTGTTTATCGATATTGCTTTTCTTTTTCTCTCTGAATCTGTAGTGTCTTCACCAGGATGCTTCCTTTTCACACCTTTTAAGTATTTTACTCATTTTTAGGGAATAAAGCACAATTACAAAATGAGGAGGCAAGCTTGAGTCACATAAACAAAGCTGTGTGCATGTAGCAACTGAATAAACAACACCGTAAAGGCAGAGACAATTCTACCTCACTAGCTCACATTTTACTAAAGCACATTTCTGGGGGTTATTACCATAAAACAATAAAAACAATTTCCAGTTGCGTTCCTGCTAGTAGAATCTCTTATAAACTGGTAGTAAACTCGATCTAATTTCATTTGCGATAATACTGATAGCTGGAATTTTACATTATTCTGGTGAAATGCGTTTCCCCTTCACTGATATAAAAAACATAAATACATTTTCAGAATCTTCTCTTAATTCCTATCATGTTGGGGTGATTCCAGTCTGACTGCCATTTCTTGTAAACACAAAGGGGAATCGTGCATAAGCGAATTCGGTTCGTGTTATATAAAATATCGTTCCCCCTATTTATAAATCGTGTATGATTGAATTCGTGTAGTGTAAACACGTGTTATATGAGGACTGACTGTATTATGAATCCCCGCTGTTGATTCGCTAGTCAAAAAAATAAAATAAAGTTGAGAAATCCCTGTGTTACGTTCTGTGCTATTGAACTTGTGGAAAAATCTAGATTTCAAACTTTTATTACTATTGGATGGCACACCAGGCCATCCAAAAGATTTAAGTCATCCAAACGTTGAAGTTATGTTCTTACCACCACGGGGATTTGGTGGAAATGGCATCAGAGGTAAAAAACCAGATCAATTCAGAGGATGATAGTGCTGATGAAAATTCTAAACTTCCAAATTTTACACTAAATAGCAGCATATGGGAAGGCATAAAGTTAGCCAAGCAATTAGAATGTTATTTTTTGAATGCAGATTCTTGAATGAAAGGAGCCCAAAGTTCCAAAGGGAGCTTCAAAAATGCTTAGTTCCATACATTGAAATTCACAAAGATTTATCAAGCAAAAGCAAACAAACCCAGATTACTGATTTTTTAAAGACAGCAGAAGATACACAAAATCTAGAATGGTGCATTTTTGTTAGTTTATTTAACATTTTGTTAATGAAATAGTATATTTTTGTTAGCTTTTGGAATGTAACCTTTTTATACTTTCCTTATTCCCATATAACATGGTTTTGCAGAACACAACATTTTATAGGAACCTAACTACTGTGTTATACGAGGGTTACCTGTACATAAAGATTGCAATCTTACCTGCTGTCAGACTCCTCTTGCCGATGCTTCCAGAAACCTGAAGTGCATAAACCAAGGGGTGCTGCCAGTGGTGATATATATTTTATAGGTGAGGGATAAAACCATCAGAAAACCAAGTTTTCTACCCTGAATCCTGGTTCTTGTGTAGTAGTGACCTTTGCTCTCATACTCCGAATGTCAGGGTTGGTGTGCAGACTGGTTCTGGGAGTCTATGGGAGGGGGGGGAGGTTGTATGTGGGCTGTTCCTCCGAATATCTGGACTATTTTTTTTTTTCTTAGTTTTTCATTTCTTCTTCGATTTTCTTATAAAAAAGGTTGAATTCAACTTCTTGTTTTCTGTTGATTGCTGAGGCTTCGTATATTTTTATGAAGAAAGCTTCTTTAAATTTCCTCCTGTTGTTATTGCAGACATACCCTGGTACTGTTCCACCTATCCTTCTTGCATAGTATATTCCCCGTCTCCCTCAGAGGCAATCTCCAACACAGAATGCACTGGGACCATTGCATTCTGTGTTGCCTGATGCACAGGAATGAGAATGAGGCAACTGTTGTTATTGGTTGTCAGTAGCAGTAGAAAGGATTCTGGTGCTATTGAAATCCCAAGTGTCACCACATTGGAATGCATGGGCTGTGTCGGACTTTAGGACTCTTCCATATTGTACATCTTTATTAAACTCTTTGATTCTGCAGTTTAATCTTCTTTTTTTTTTAAGAAAATCTTGAACATGAGAAGTATTAGAATCTATAGTACTTAGTACTGTGCATGGGCTGGAGGTTGAGAAGATGAAAAAAGATATTTTTTGACAATAGACTTGAACTTCTGTAGACTGTAATTGTCCGGAAATAAGAATGAAGGAAGGTTGTTCCAGAAAACAGCACTTGAATGAATAAACAAGGAAGATGAAAAGTTGGTTCTGTGAGTTTGAAGTTGGACAGTAAATGGATGTTGGCTAGTGGCGGCACGTGTTCGGACTGTTTCGAAAGAGAGAGTGGGAATTATAGAAGCCAATTCAGAAGAACAGCGCCCATGGAAGTATCTGCAGAAAAGGCATGCAGCAGAAACAGAACATCTATGAGACAGAGAGTGGGGAGACTCTGTTAGAGATGAATCATTAATTAACCTAACTGCCCTCTTCTGAATGGAATCTAGAAGCCTGAGAGAGGTTTCTGAGGCACCATCCTCAGATGTGGGAATGATATTACATGGTAGGTCGGATTTGCGATTTGTACAGAGTGTACAGCTGTTCGGAAGAAAAGTAACGCCGAGAGAAAATGAGAAAACCAAGTTTTTTAGATGCAGAGGAAGCAATATTAGTAATGTGTCTGTGCCAAGAGGGATTAGAAGTTATACACAAAAGCGATATAACATTTTGTCTAGAAATCGGAGTGTCACCAAAGATAAGCACAGGAGCAGAAGAATCGTCTTTGCGAGATATAAGACAGGACTGAGTTTTAGAAGGATTGAAATCAACTAACCTATCTTGAAATATTTAAATCAACTAACTATATTGAAATCAACTAACCAACTTGCGCCTCCGTAGCCAAGTGGGCAGGAGCTGGAGTGCAGTAGCGCACGCTCTTTGAGTAGACCGAGGTTCAAGCCCCTGACTGCTGAATACAGTCGATCTGCCAATCTGCACTGGACCAGCGTGGCAGATCATGGTCCATTTCTCTCAGCATGAATTGTTGAGGAGGCTTCCATCCTGCAGTGGGTTGATAATGGCTGCACTTTACTTTTTTTTTTTAACCTATCTTTGCCCCACTAGAGAATTACCTGGAGATCGGCATTTAAGGAATTGGTAGCGGATATTCGAGAAGTTGAAGCTGATTGAGCAGGGTGACGTTTCTCAAACTGGAAAGTGGAGTGCAATGTGCTATCATCAATAAAACTATGGATAGGATTTCCTGTCAATGGAAGAAGGTCATTAATATACAAGAGGAAAAGAGTGGGAGAAAAAAACTGAACCTTGGGGGGACACCAGCATTAGTGGAGAAGTTAGAAGTAGAGAGCCATCTACCATCCTGTGGAAAGTCCTCCTATCACTACCTTCTTTATCTTCATCTGTTCCTCTCCTCCTCATCTGTCTCCTCCACTCCCCTTTTTTCACTTTCCAGTGTGTGTGTGTGTGTTTTTCCCTGAGGCCCTCCATGGCAAGCTCAGGCATCATCCAGGGTTCACCCACCAGAGACCTCTCCATTCCCACTATACCTGCCAGAGGATGGGCAACATGGGGTTCCACTAGGCACCCAGTGGCTAAATGGCCAGAGGAACAACAGACCAAGACAACCCAACTGTACACTACACTATGCAGACCAACACTAAAACTCACTATCTCTGGCCTTCAGAGTTTGTACAGCAACACAAAGTATACAAACATGGAGTTGGGGGGGGGGGACCCTAGGTGCCACTTGACAAATAACACTATACACTTTTATGGGACCAGTCGATGATCAAGAAGGTGGTGTGGAGTCCTGGGGAGAACCAGGGCAGCGGTTTTGGGAAGATCTGAGAAACTTCTGGCAGGGATTGTTTTTTTAGTAATCAGGCCTTTTTCAGATTCCATCCATGTAGTTTGCCAGATTTGAACAAGTTTTGCTGTGAAGAGCTTCTTTTCTTGTTTGATGTCATTTGCGGGTTTTGTGGTGTGGTGTGGTCACAGACAGTTGAAAGGAGACCCATAGACAGGCAGCAGTGCAGACCTGCTGGATCACCTCTAGGTTGAGGGGGGGAAGAATCCAGCAAGAACCTGGAGAGCTGGGATACTGACTGTAAGACAGGCCCTTGTACATTATTGTTAAGAGAAAGAAACATTAAATTGATGTAAGTTTTTGTTTGTGGTTTCTAATGACGGCCCTTTTTAAACCTGACACCAGCACCATATGTGATAGAGGGAATGAATTGTGCTTTATAAAGTAGGGCAAGGGAATGGATTCAGGCCCCAGTCAGACCTACTAATAGGTAGGTCTGACTGGGGAGTGGTCTAAATGAGGAGTGGGTGGAAATTGAGTTTACTGTGCGGGACTATTCTCAGGTGTCTTAATTCTGTAACCAGTTTGATCTTTTGTCCAGAGATCTTAATCAGATTCGGGAGTATTGATTTTATTTTTTCTGGTGAAATCTTGAACATGTGCAGATTGCTCCAAGTCTGGAGGACTTGTAAGACTTTGTTGGTTGAGGCCATAAGGGATGCTCTGGTTTCAGTAGAGAATATAAGAATAAAATCATCAGCATAGGCTTGTGTGCTGATAGATCCTAGGTCCAGGTTAAGCAGTTCATCAAAGATAATGTTCCACAGGAATAAGCCAAGGATGGAGCCCTGTAGACTGGACGAGAGTGTGAGAGAGAGACTGGTAGGGATTGCGCCAGTGCAGTGGGAAAACAAAATTTATAATCAGAAATGCATATGTTTGCTGTGCCATGACATTCACTGAAAGAGGACAAAATAAGCCTGCAAGTTAACAATTAAATATAAACTTCAGTAGACATTGATTCAGCTTTTCAAACTGTTTATATGAAATTTAAAAATATGGTGGTATGATAATTGCACCAGAACAGTTGGGAAAACAAATTTTGGAATCAGAAACGCCAATGGGTGCACTGGTCAGGACATCAGACTGGAAATGGAATTTTACGATGTCACAGTGAACATGACATCAGAACACAATGTTAAACAATACATTTGTGAAGCAATTAGCCAAGTTAAAAGGATATGTTACATAAAATATGGGAGGAACTGGATTATAGGTGGGACATTTGCAGAGTAACTAAAAGTGCACACATCAAACACCAGTAATTAAAACTTGAAGATATTCCTATAGGATAAATCATACATATCATATTCACACAATGTTATTTTTGGACACCCTGTGCATGTGTGTGTGTTGGGGGGGGGGGGGGGGGGCACTCTTTCCTTCCGGTTCCATGATAAATTCCACGAAGTGACATGCATTTGGCTTAATCAAATACTTCATTTACTGAAACAATCCATTATTATTCATTTGATTATGCCCATCATTAATCTATTATGTTCCCATTTAAAACATTTCCCTGCTTATATCACTTTTTTCAAGTGACCAAGAAGGAATAAATCCAGATATAACCCTTTTCCTCTTTGAGTTTTGGAAAACAGTGTTAGAGACTAAAGTCTAGCAATCATTTATAGTGCAGTTCATCTACTTAGCAGAAATATTTCCAATGCAGATGACATTTCTTTGCTTCATTTTTGACTTGAATCCCATTTATTGGTTCATTTTGACACTTCTTTTTAATTCAACATTGTTCACTTGCTTTCTTTACTTATCCACAGTAAATCAATATCTTTTCTGTGTGAGTGCATGTTCAAGATGGCACCAATAAATTTCATTAATGACCGCATCATTATATATTTACAGTGAGACAAATGTAGTATTAACTCAAGATATGCTGTTTCATTTAAGATCATCTTTTTAAAAGAAAGGTTCAACTTATATCTAAACTGCTTTTTCATAAAACAGTGCTATAAAAGCTAAAAAAAATTTAATATTAAATAGCAAAATATGATGAAAATAAAAAATGGCCTCTGAAAGGGGGGGGGGGGATATCCCACTTATAGAGCTTTGGGGTCAGTCCCTTCGAAATAGCTATAACAGAAGTTTACTGCATACATATAATAACTATTATTATAATTACGTTATGGAATGATGAAATTGTGATTTTTCCAACATTCAATAACTGTAATATACGCACACAAATACAGCCATGTGGAAGACAAAGGCTGGCTGCCAAAAATAGCTTTACAATGAAATTTTTACTTTACTTTTTTATCTTCAAAATTTTACTGGTTGAGGAACACAAAAAAATTGTTTTTTGTGTTCCTATGACAGAGCTTTGTTGTGGAAACTGAACATGGGTTTCACATCAAGCCTGAAATGAGCAAGGCAGTGGTAATGCACTGGGTGATAAGGATAATAGAATAATTTATACTGTCTGGTGGAAAGGGTCAGCCACTCCTACAGGTGATATGAATATCTTTTTTTTTTTTTTTTTTTATGGAAACCCCAAACACGAGAGGTATTAGAACCTATAGTACTTAGTACTGTGCTTGGGTTGGGAGTTGAGAAGACAAAAGGAGATATTTGTTGACATTGGACTTGAACTTCTGTAGACTGTAATTTTCAGGAAATTTACGTATGAAGGAAAGTTGTTCCAGAAAATGGCAGTTGAATGAATAAATGAGGAAGATGAAAAACTGGTTCTGTGAGTTTGAAGTTGGACAGTAAATGGATGTTGGCTAGTGGCGGCACGTGTTCGGACTGTTTTGAAAGAGAGAGCGGGAATTATAGAAGCCAATTCAGAAGAACAAAGCCCATGGAAGTATCTGTAGAAGAGGCATGCAGCAGAAACAGTACATCTATGAGACAGCGAGGGGAGAGACTCTGTTAGAGATGAATCATTAATTAACCTAACTGCCCTCTTCTGAATGGAATCAAGAAGCCTGAGAGAGGTTTTGGGGGCACCACCCTCAGATGTCAGAACAATATTCCATGGCTGGGCAGATTTGTGATTTATACAGAGTGAACAGCTATTTGGAAGAAAAGTAAACACCGAGAGCAAAAGAGAGAACCAAGTTTTTTTAGATGCAGAGGAAGCAGTATTTGTAATTTGCTTGTGCCAAGAGAGATTAAAAGTCAGGGTAATCCCCAAAAGAGATATATCATTTTGCCTAGAAATCGGAGTGTCACTAAAGATAAGCATAGGAGCAGAAGAATCCTTTTTGCGAGATATAAGACAAGACTGAGTTTTAGAAGGGTTGAAATCAACTAAGTTGTCTTTGCCCCACTGGAGAATTACCTGAAGATCGGCATTTAAGGAATTGGTAGCAGATTTTCGAGAAGTTGAAGCTGATTGAGCAGGACAAGATTTCCCAAAATGGAAAGTGGAATGCAATGTGCTATCATCAGCAAAACTATGGATAGGATTTTCAGTCAATGGAGGAAGGTCATTAATGTACAAGAGGAAAAGAGTGGGGGAGAGAACTGAACCTTGGAGCCACCGGCATTAGTGGAGAAGTTAGAAGACAGAGAGCCATCTACCATCACCCCCAGTGAGCAATCAGGATGAAAACTGGATAACCAATTACTAAAAACAGTTGGCAAACCATAAGATGGAAGCTTGTTTAGAAGACCTTTATGCCAAACACGATCGAAAGCCTTTGAGATGTCAAGAGCAACTACTTGTGTTTCACCGAACATTTCCACTGAATTAGTCCATAAATGGGTAACATAAGCCAGAATATCACCAATGGTATTATGGCACTGACAGAATCCATACTGGCAATCGTTGATCAGATGGAAGGTTTATAGGTAGTTTAAGAGTTGGTGGTTAATTGATTTCTCCATTGCTTTAGAAAGAGTAGAAGTAATTGCAATGGGACGATAATTGGATGGGAGGGATTTGTTATCCTTTCTAGGAACTGGCTGGATATGAGCAAATTTCCAAGCAGAAGGAAAAACACCTTTGGAATAAGAAAGCGAAAAAAGGCGGCAAAGAATAGGAGTAAGTTCAGGAGCACAGATTTTGAAAACAAGTGGAGAAATACCATCGGGACCTGGAGTTTCTTAGCATCAAGATTCGTCAAAATCCTTCTGATATCCTTTTGTGGGAAGACCACAGGAGGCATTGAATGGAGCATGTTGAGAATGGTGGGAGGTGTTTTACCAAGATCATTAATACATGAGTTAGAAGAAAAATGGGATGCTAGCAGGTCAGCTTTATCCTTGGCTGAAGTGACAACAGAACCAACTGGTTTGGACAGAGGTGGGAGCAGAGAGGGGCAAACGTTGCGGCCAATAGCTTTGGCAAGAGACCAGAATGCTCGGCTACCATTAGGGCAAGAAGCAAGTTTTCTAATCTTAGCCTATTCAAACTCTAGTTTGGACTGATTAATAACTGCTTTACAATTGTTGCGGGCTTTGGTGTAGGCAGAAAATGAAACTGAAGAATTGGAAACAAGCCAATTAAGATATGCAACATTCTTCTCTTGAACAGCCTTAGCACATTTATTGGAAAACCAAAGTTTAGATAAAGGACGAGATTTTAAAGTGGAGTGTGGGATAAAGGATTCCATTCCTGCAAGAATAATTTCAATGACACGGTCTGAGCAAACGTTGACATCAGAAGTTTTGAAACAGTAATCCGACCAAGGGAAAGAAGAAAAGAAGTCTCGCAGGTCATCCCATTTTGCATTCTTGTAATGCCAAACAACACGAGGTTGGGAATAGCAATGAGATAAAGGTTCCATTGGAGAAAAGACAATCACCAAGTTGTGGTCTGAAGTGCCTAAAAGACCTCTCACTTCGACCATGTACTTAGAAGGGTTGTTTGTGAGAAAAATATCAAGAGTATTGGCTGTATGATTAGGATTGTCCGGTATTCTTGTACGTAAATGAACAATCTGTGCAAGGTCATTAGTAATTGCAAAAGTCTCAGCATCTCGACCAGCTTGGTCGGTGTGACTAGAAAACGGAAGACAGCTGGAGTTGTGAACATTAAAATTGTCAAGGAAAATTACTTCACTGTTAGGAAAGTTGGACTGGAGAAAGTTAAGTTGCAAAGAGAGGATGTCAAAGAGCTCCAAGTGATTAGTGGAATTGGGAGAACGGTAGAGACAACAGATGAATTTGACACAATGAGGTAGAGAGATTTTAAGCCAGAGAAGATCAAAGAGAGGAGATTCCAAATTGACAAGTCTCTGGCAGGGAATATCAGAACGGACATATGCACAAATACCACCTTTGAGGTGAAAGGAATCATACAGCGAATAATTTGGGCATCTGAGATGAGCAGTAGTTGAATCAACTGATAACTGAGATTCTGTTAGAAAAAGAACATGGGATTTGGCAGACTTCAAGTGGAAATGGACATCATTGAGATTAGAATTGAGACCATGTATATTTGTGAAATGAATTAGGAAGGGAAGTGCTTGGGAGGTTTATATCTTTTCACAGATAAGCTTGCTCTATTAGTTCGACAATTCATGGTGTATTCAATAGTAAGAAAAAGTGGGTGGGACATGGTGCATGAAGTAATGAAATTTTTGGATATGGCGTACACATGGTAAGAATATACCCAGATCCTTGACATAACGTGGCCTCGACAATGCTCCCCGCATACACACTACTCGGACTCCCTCCAGTCACTATCTGGCAGAGGTAGAGGTAGCAAGATTATACACTAGCTGATCCGGAAGCCTTCTAGAGAGTTACCAATAGGTTCGGCCCGGTCTGGTGTACTAACTAGGGGCCGGCCTGCGAACACCGTTTTAGAGCTGTACCCTCGAAATATAAGGAATATTGGATCTCGCCACGATGTTCATCATAACCTCAAAAGTCATCAATCATACTGCATGATGGAAGAGATAGGGAAGGGTTGACCGGAACTCAGCTCTAGAGACTAAACATGGGTTCCACCACTTCAACATCAACCTTCAACATCAATCATTCTCATCAACCGGGCACCGGTTTATGAGGGTCATCTACCACCTAGTACTGCCTTTCCACCACTTCAACATCAACCTTCAACATCAATCATTCTCATCAACCGGGCACCGGTTTATGAGGGTCATCTACCACCTAGTACTGCCTGGTTACATAGAGGGGCGGCATTCCTCCATGTGGTGTGGGCACCACACCTCGAGCCCTGCTTACGTTGATTCACTCCTGGGTGGTCACTCACCATGTACTTGGGCATGGAGGTTATACCCAGGATTACTAACAGTCCCACCATCATGAAGGTGCAAGCAGAGGATTTGGCTGTCACAGACCGTCCGGACTTCGCCGAAATTGGGTCCACTTGACTTGAGTGTCACCCGAATATCAGTTCCATCAGCGTTTTAGACTCCCAGGTAGCAAGTACAGCTTGTCTGGCACATCTGAGAGAATGTCTGGGATAACCTCAAGGACCAAGGGCAAGGATCACACCTTGCCCTGCCTATTCGAGACCACTGCAATAGTACTAGACATGGGAATCCCCAGGCTGCCATCTCACTGATGAAGATAATTTGTAATCAAAGTAAAGATGTTCATTCGATCCATCACATCTTCCTTATTCTTGGATATCTGTAGCTGGAGGTTCCACCTACCTAGCTCAGGGAAAGAAACCTTAAGAATCAGTTCACTTCACTCAAACCTCCAACTATCAATTTGCTTTGTACCCAACTAGATGCTCAAACTAGTTGTGAATTTCAATGTTGATCTCATGAAATTTAGTGTTAACTGACACTATAAAAATTATAATCTCAGACTCAGATTATAGATGAATAGGAGAGATAAGGAGGTGATTATCCCATTGTACAAGGCCCGGGTCAGGCCATGTCTTGAGCACTGCATACAGATATGAAAGCCTCATTTTAGGAAAGATGTGCCCTGTTCCAACAGGGCACAAAATTGGTAGAGGGGACAATAGGGTACTATTACCAAGAAAGCCTTCAGTTCTGCAAATTGCAGCATCTGGAGAGTGGCCCATCTGAGGAGATCTGATCGAGGTGTTTAAGCCTTGATGGAGTGAGTAAGTTCTATATTGATGCCATTCTTCCTGATTTACGTGCCTCACATATAGCCTCAGTAACTAATGTCATTGACACTACACACATAAAGGGCATAAATTTAAATTGAGGAAGGATGGTTGCAGGATAGATGTGCAACAGTTTGCTTTTGGACAGCAGGTGGTTGACTGTTCGAAAAGCTTCCATCAGTTGCTGTAGAAGGGAGAAATTTGAATAAATTCAATGAAGAACTGGACAAATTCTTGGAGAGGATAGACAGGTGAGGTGGGTTGTGTGCGTTTTTTTTTTTTTTTTTTTTGAACAATACTCTATAAGCTTGCTTTCTTGCATCATTTGCCACTACTAATACAATCATGTGACGATGCTCTACAAGCCACCCCAGCCACCTGGACACGACTAAACTCATCCCCGGCTTTCTCCAGTGAGGGAAAATGAACGATAGCATAACCACTGTGTAATGTCACTCTGTCCATTGTCAGTCAGCATGAACTTCAACTACCACTTTACTATAAATAAATGATCATAAGAGAGAGACTTAACCATGAAGTCTGAGATCAAATAACTGCTTATATCTCTCTCTCTCTCTCTCTCTCTCTCTCTCTCATGAACTATGTGGATAATTACATGTACTCCCACCTCTATCTATTTTGTCATTTTATTTATTTATCCTTCTATAATCTCCAATTCTAATTATAGATGAATATGAGAATTATATTATTTCTTAAATTATAATTCTCCTATTCATCTATAACTCTTCAATTATATAATCGTAAAGTCTAGTAGCAACACACACACACACACACACACTTAAACAGTATAACTTGAATTGAAAAGTATAGAACTCCATCAAAAGATATAAATAGTTAAATGATAAAAAAGTCTAGCAGAAGAGAAAAACTTTCCTCTACCATAAAGAAATCTACAATACCCATCATTATCAGAATCTAGCAAAGCTAATATTCTTGACTTTAGCTGAGTCATGAAGCTCCATGTTGATTCCATAATGTCATCAATAACCTTTGTCCTACATAGCCACTGCAAGAAAATAAAATCAATCAATAAATAATGTCCAGAAAATAAATTTGATGCATCAAAAGATTATGTAATAAAACAAATCATAATGCATTAGTCTGCTGAAACCAAATATCTTATAGTTATACTATGCCAAAACATCTATTAATGAACATCAGATATTATGCATTTTAAGTTATAGGAGATACAGCTGAATTTCATATCATTTCAAATTTTAGAAAAATTTTCTAAAATTTTTTTTTTCCCTTTTTAACCCCAATTTATAAATAAACAAGTTTCACTGTGCAAAGACCATTTCATAAAGATCACATTTGGAAAGAAACAAAAAAAAAAGGACATAATTACCATCACTACCTTATAAAATAAAAACACTACATAACCTTAATAAACTTTTTTTTCAATGATAGAGCGCAGAGTGCCGTTTTGCTGTCTCAGCTGAATTACAGTAAACTCCCATCATCTACATGTAGATTAACTGGTAAATTAATGATAAGTAATGCTTAACTCCATGTTTTGATAGTTTTATTATATTATATATTATATTATTATAATATAATATTTTTATTTTTAATATAATATCAATATATGAAACTAGCATAATAAATGCTAGTTACAGTTACTAATCTCACTTAGTCAAGACAACTAAAACATTTTGATAAACACACTACACTACTTCTTAATTTAACCCCTTCAGTGGCGAAGTCACTTGAAAGTTAATTTTACTTGATGCCATACACTGATGAGCCAAAACATTATGACCAGTGAGTCATTATGCAAATCGAAGCAACTGCAGGTGAACTATGGCACATGCACAGGTCAGGACACGGTATAAAAAACACCTGATACTGAGCTCTGTTAATCAGAGTTACTCTTATTCTTCAGATGAGAAAGGCAATGGACTTAAGCGAGTTTGACAAAGGCCAAATTGTAATGGCCAGACAACTGGGTCAGAGCATATCCGAAACGGCACGGCCGGTGGGATGCTCAAGGTCAGCTGTGGTTAGTACCTATCGAAAGTGGTCCAGGAAGGGAAAACCCACGAACCGGCAGCGAGGTGTTGGACGACCACGGCTCATCGACAATCAAGGTGAGCAAAGGCTCTCCTGGATGGTATGTGGCAACAAAAGGGTGACTGTGGCGCAACTCGCCGGTAATTGGAATGCTAGTGATGGGAGTAATGTGTCACAACACACAGTACATCAAACCCTTCTGAAAATGGGGTTGCATAGCCGCAGGCCACTTTGACTGCCCATGCTAACCACGGTTCACCGCCGACAGTGCCTACAATGGACACAAGAGCATCAAAATTGGACCTTGAGTGATTGAAAGAAGGTCGTCTGATCCGATGAATCACGTTTCCTGTTACACCCCGTGGATGGCCGAGTACGTGTGCATCGTTTACCTGAGGAAGTGATGGTGCCTGGTTGCACCGTGGAACGAAAACAAGCCGGCGGTGTCATGCTTTGGACTATATTCTGCTGGGATACCCTGGGTCCAATCATCCATGTGCCGGGCACTCTCTGATGTCTACCACCTACCTAAACACCATTGCTGACCAGGTTCACCCTTTCATGGCAACTATCTTTCAGCAGGATAATGCGCCATGCCACACTGCCTGGATTGTTCGAGACTGGTTCGCAAAAGGTGGAGGTTTCCAGGTATTGCCCTGGCCTCCAAATTCCCCAGACATCAATCCCATCGGGCATCTGTGGTTTGTGTTGGAACAGCAACTCCGATCTGCGGCATCTCAACCACAGTCCTTACAGCAGTGAAAGGATCTGCTGGTACCAGATACCACAAGACACATTTAGATATCTTGTAGCGTCCATGCCTCGCCAGGTACAAGTTGTTTTGGCTGCACGTGGAGGACCAACATCATGGTAGGTAGGTGGTCACAATGTTTTGGTGGATTTTTATTTTTTTTTATTATTTTTTTTTTAAGTAACACAATTCTCTCCTTTTAGCCCATGTAATAATTAGAAAATAAAAAATAATAATAATAAAAATAAAACATACTGCAATGGTATTATTTTGTGTGCTGCATCTTCTAACAATATAAGAACTACTTTTAAGTGTTAAAATCGCTCAAAAACATCTGAAGATCAAAAATACTGCATATTACACTGAGCACAAAAGTTCCAGGATACACTGAATTGAAAACAGAGCAATCACAATACTTTTTACAGGCATTCAACCAAAGAAGGGATTAACTGTTCAGGTCTTTGCCTCCTTCTTCCACTGTGAAATATAAATTAAGTGGTAATATAAAAAAACAAGAAGCAAATGAGACTGGGGCAAGGCCTGACTAGACAAATAGTCTCCTAACCAATACTATTACCCCCTCAATCCTGCCAGTGTAAGGAACTCACAAGGTTTCAAAAATCAAATCTAAAACTTCTTCTACCAGGAAGAGGATATGTTGATGAGCATCAATGTAGAATATATATGATTTCTTGCATGCACCAACCAAGAGAAAAACTTACTTCTCCTGGTAGCTGCGTGCAAGAAATTATGATATTTATCCAACCCCCGACCTCATTGGGTTTTCAGCATCAATGTTGAAGATTTTCAATGTCCCTCTTCCAGAAGCAACTAACTGGAACTGGGAATGAGGCACCATTGTTCAAAGTTGCTAAGTGGATATTTTTATTACTTAAAAATTACTGTTTTCTTATCATTTTCTTTAAAATTAGTAGTGAAGTTATTAATTGTATTTATCTGATAAAGCAAAAAAAATTGTTTCTTACTTGATACTGAAAACTACTCAAAAAAAAAATAATAATAATAAAAAAAAAAGTCAAAATAAATCAGAGAATTCTGCTGCCATTTCTTCAGTGATAACTGCAAAGGCTACTTAATATTTCTTTTTAAGAATTCCATAGGAATATAACTAATACTGAAGTGTTTTTATTAAAGCTATAAACTAAATTCATAACAATATAAACATTATTATTTTTTTTGCATAACTGTTAAATAAGTAGTTTGAAGGTTTTATTCACTTGTTAGGCATATATCTTTTGTATTTGCTAGGGATATAACTAATTTAACATTTTTCTTTATGCATGTTTTTTTTTTTTTTATTTATGCATGTTAAGAAGCACCAAGTCGTAGATTATCGAGTTCCTGCAAACAAATAAGTAGTATGGAAAATTTTACTGTATCCTTCATTAATTAAAATATTAAATTATGTTTTACATAGATATTAAATAGGCTTAGTAGTGTTTATTAGCTTATTTTTTAAATTTAACTAGTGATTTTTGCAAGTTATGACTCACTGCTCGAACCTCTATTGAATCAATATCATACGTTACTTTTATCATTATCGTATATTCGTTATAAGAATCAATTCTGAATCCCTTTGTGATATTTTTCTAAAACATTTCTGGAGGTCACTACCATAAAACAATAAAAACAATTTGCACTTTCCAGTTTATTGGGCTTTTCTGTTAGTGCAATCTATTATAAATGGATAGTTGTTGTTGTTGTTTGGTTTTTTAGGAGCATTAGCAACTGCTATATTACTCTGGGGATATGCAGTGGTCATTCCCTGACCTTTCCGCATCCTCCGTATTTGGTGGTCATGGGCTCGAATACCAGTCTAATCAAGAAACGTGTGCTATGCACTGCTGCTCCTGCCCACCTGGCTAGTAAACTCGATCTTATTGCATTTGCGATAATACTGATCACTGGAATTCTGTGGGTTACAGTATTACAGTGAAATGAGTTCTTCCCCTTCAATGAAATCAAATATTCTTGCACCCCTTCTATTTAAGTATATCCCATCCCTGTAAACATAGTCTGTCCTGTTAAAAAGGAGTAATTGTGCCCCATGAGTCTTGCACAGTATTTTCTGAATTGAATTGAATGTGTGGCAAATAAAACTTCTATCATGTTTGGCAAAATTCCAAACACTTTCAGATTTAATCCTAACTTGTAGCTTTTTTACCTGAAATTGCCTTATATCTGTTAAGTATATCTTTAGTTTGCCTAATTTCAGTATTGTGTTCTTAAAACAGCACTGTCACTTTTTGTCCCTTTAAAAGATAACTGTTCTACCACATAATTGAATTTTGTCTGCAGCATACATATCCTAGTCCTATTCCATCTATTCTTATTGCATAAAAAGTTATCTATTTCTTTGGCAGTGGAATTTCTAAGAATAATTACCTCCTGTGAGACCAGCACAGTTTGCTTATGGAGAACCTGTCATACAGTCAGATGCATGAGGGTAGATTCTAACATTAAGTTGAGAAGGTTATTGAGTCTCCTGATTTAATTCCTTTGAGGGTAATCAGCATTTTCTTCAAGCACACACATCATACAACAAAATCTGTTTATTTTTTATGCACTTAGTACACACAAAGGTATCTCCTGTTGCAGTTATGTTCAGCTACATTTATTTATTTATTTTTTATATAATTACTGCTCAAACAGGCCAAATCTTCCATGTATAGCCACTCCCTGACTTATGTAAGGGTTGTGTTTCGCAGAACTCTACGTAAGTCACAATTTCCCTAAATGCTTATGCAGCAGTCACAAATTTTATTGAAGCAAAAAAGAAATGTTCGATGAAGTGTAAATAGAATTATTTATTAAATTTTTTTATCTCATGCACAGGAAAAATTAAAAAAGTGTACAAAATTACAAAAATTATAAAATTATAAAAAGAGAGAGGAGACAGGCATAACGTCAGCAAGTTTTACTTTTCAAGCATCGTTTCCAGAATTAACTCTCCATCTTATAAGCACGCCCCCATGGAAGTTGAGGGCTGTGGATATTTAGAAGGGGTTTTTCCCAACACATCACAAAATTTTTCTGCAGCTGCAGAATCTGCACTGGTGACCTCATCGCATACTTTAATGTTTTGGAAACCAGCATGATGCTTGAACCTATTAAACCACCTGTTGCTTGCCACGAACTTGGCTTGGGGTTCGCCGTACTTATCCTTAATATCTTCATAAATACTTCTTGCTTTTGCTTGATTGGGCCATTGGACTCAGGCACTTGCTTCTGAATCAGATTTTCCATCCATATTATTAATAGCTTTTCCACCTTCGATATAGCACCTGATTGCTGTTTTGTGATCACTGTTGATCTTAAATGCATTGATCCTTTAACATGTTCTTTTATATGTGCATTGTCCTTTAAAATAGTATTCACTGTTGAAGCAGTGAGACCTAATTCCGTGCAATAGATGACAAACTTTGTCCTGCTTCGTATTTCTTAATTAATCATCTTCATTTCTAAATCAATTTTGTTTCTTTTCCTAGCACTGCCAGCATTTGCACTTTCCGTTGATCCCTTTTCCTTCACCACTGTAATAAGTAAATAGGAATGAAGAGAAGATTCTGAAAATTTATTTATGTTATTTATATGATTGAAGATTTCATTGAAGGGAAAGAACTCATTTCACTGTAATACTGTAACCCACAGAATTCCAGTGATCAGTATTATTGCAAATGCAATAAGATCGAGTTTACTAGCCAGGTGGGCAGGAGCAGCAGTGCGTAGCACATGTTTCTTGATTAGACTGGTATTCGAGCCCATGACCACCAAATATGGAGGATGCGGAAAGGTCAGGGAATGACCACTGCATATCCCCAGAGCAATATGGCAGTTGCTAATGCTCCTAAAAAACCAAATAACAACAACAACAACAACTATCCATTTATAATAGATTGCACTAACAGAAAAGCCCAATAAACTGGAAAGTGCAAATTGTTTTTATTGTTTTATGGTAGTGACCTCCAGAAATGTTTTAGAAAAATATAAAAGGCATTCAGAATTGATTCTTATAACGAATATACGATAATGATAAAAGTAACGTATGATATCGATTCAATAGAGGTTCGAGCAGTGAGTCATAACTTGAAAAAATCACTAGTTAAATTTAAAAAATAAGCTAATGAACAGTACTAAGCCTATTTAATATCTTTGTAAAACATAATTTAATAATTTAATTAATAAAGGATACAGTAAAATTTTCCATAATACTTATTTGTTTGCAGGAACTCGATAATCTACGACTTGGTGCTTCTTAACATGCATAAACAAAAAAAAAACATGCATAAAGAAAAATGTTAAATTAGTTATATCCCTAGCAAATACAAAAGATATATGCCTAACAAGTGAATAAAACCTTCAAACTACTTATTTAACAGTTATGCAAAAAAAATAATAATGTTCATATTGTTATGAATTTAGTTTATAGCTTTAATAAAAACACTTCAGTATTAGTTATATTCCTATGGAATTCTTAAAAAGAAATATTAAATAGCCTTTGCAGTTATCACTGAAGAAATGGCAGCAGAATTCTCTTATTTATTTTGACTTTTTTTTTTTTTTTTATTATTATTTTTTTTTGGGTAGTTTTCAGTATCAAGTAAGAAACAGTTTTTTTTGCTTTATCAGATAAATACAATTAATAACTTCACTACTAATTTTAAAGAAAATGATAAGAAAACAGTAATTTTTAAGTAATAAAAATATCCACTTAGCAACTTTGAACAATGGTGCCTCATTCCCAGTTCTAGTTAGTTGCTTCTGGAAGAGGGACATTGAAAATCTTCAACATTGATGCTGAAAACCCAATGAGGTCGGGGGTTGGATAAATATCATAATTTCTTGCATGCACCTACCAGGAGAAGTAAGTTTTTCTCTTGGTTGGTGCATGAAAGAAATCATATATATTCTACGTTGATGCTCATCAACATATCCTCTTCCTGGTAGAAGAAGTTTTAGATTTGATTTTTGAAACCTTGTGAGTTCCTTACACTGAAAGGATTGAGGGGATAATAGTATTGGTTAGGAGACTATTTGTCTAGTCAGGCCTTGCCCCAGTCTCATTTGCTTCTTGTTTTTTTATATTACCACTTAATTTATATTTCACAGTGGAAGAAGGAGGCAAAGACCTGAATAGTTAATCCTTTCTTTGGTTAAATGCCTGTAAAAAGTATTGTGATTGCTCTGTTTTCAATTCAGTGTATCCTGGAACTTTTGTGCTCAGTGTAATATGCAGTATTTTTGATCTTCAGATGTTTTTGAGCGATGTTAACACTTAAAAGTAGTTCTTATATTGTTAGAAGATGCAGCACACAGAATAATACCATTGCAGTATGTTTTATTTTTATTATTATTATTTTTTTATTTTCTCATTATTACATGGGCTAAAAGGTGAGAATTGTGTTACTTAAAAAAAAAAATAATAAAAAAAAATAAAAATCCACCAAAACATTGTGACCACCTACCTAATATGATGTTGGTCCTCCACGTGCAGCCAAAACAACGTGTACCTGGCGAGCATGGACGCTACAAGATATCTAAATGTGTCTTGTGGTATCTGGTACCAGCAGATCCTTTCACTGCTGTAAGGACTGTGGTTGAGATGCCGCAGATCGCAGTTGCTGTTCCAACACAAACCACAGATGCTCGATGGGATTGATGTCTGGGGAATTTGGAGGCGAGGGCAATACCTGGAAACCTCCACCTTTTGCAAACCAGTCTCGAACAATCCAGGCAGTGTGGCATGGCGCATTATCCTGCTGAAAGATAGTTGCCATGAAAGGGTGAACCTGGTCAGCAATGGTGTTTAGGTAGGTGGTAGACATCAGAGAGTGCCCGGCACATGGATGATTGGACCCAGGGTATCCCAGCAGAATATAGTTCAAAGCATGACACCGCCAGCTTGTTTTCGTTCCACGGTGCAACCAGGCACCATCACTTCCCCAGGTAAACGACGCACGCGTACCCGGCCATCCACGGGGTGTAACAGGAAACGTGATTCATCGGAACAGACGACCTTCTTTCAATCACTCAAGGTCCAATTTTGATGCTCTTGTGTCCATTGTAGGCACTGTCGGCGGTGAACCGTGGTTAGCATGGGCAGTCAAAGTGGCCTGCGGCTATGCAACCCCATTTTCAGAAAGGTTCGATGTACTGTGTGTTGTGACACATTACTCCCATCACTAGCATTCCAATTACCGGCGAGTTGCGCCACAGTCACCCTTTTGTTGCCACATACCATCCAGGAGAGCCTTTGCTCACCTTGAGCGTCGATGAGCCGTGGTCGTCCAACACCTCCCTGCCGGTTCATGGGTTTTCCCTCCCTGGACTACTTTCGATAGGTACTAACCACAGCTGACCTTGAGCATCCCACCGGCCGTGCTGTTTCGGATATGCTCTGACCCAGTTGTCTGGCCATTACAATTTGGCCTTTGTCAAACTCGCTTAAGTCCATTGCCTTTCTCATCTGAAGAATAAGAGTAATTCTGATTAACAGAGCTCAGCATCGGGTGTTTTTTATACCGTGTCCTGACCTGTGCATGTGCCATAGTTCACCTGCAGTTGCTTCGATTTGCATAATGACTCACTGGTCATAATGTTTTGGCTCATCAGTGTATGGCATCAAGTAAAATTAACTTTCAAGTGACTTCGCCACTGAAGGGGTTAAATTAAGAAGTAGTGTAGTGTGTTTATCAAAATGTTTTAGTTGTCTTGACTAAGTGAGATTAGTAACTGTAACTAGCATTTATTATGCTAGTTTCATATATTGATATTATATTAAAAATAAAAATATTATATTATAATAATATAATATATAATATAATAAAACTATCAAAACATGGAGTTAAGCATTACTTATCATTAATTTACCAGTTAATCTACATGTAGATGATGGGAGTCTACTGTAATTCAGCTGAGACAGCAAAACGGCACTCTGCGCTCTATCATTGAAAAAAAAGTTTATTAAGGTTATGTAGTGTTTTTATTTTAAGGTAGTGATGGTAATTATGCCATTTTTTTTTGTTTCTTTCTAAATGTGATCTTTATGAAATGGTCTTTGCACAGTGAAACTTGTTTATTTATAAATTGTAGTTACAAAGAAAGAAAAAAAAAATTTTAGAAAATTTTTCTAAAATTTGAAATGATATGAAATTCAACTGTATCTCCTATAACTTAAAATGCATAATATCTGATGTTCATTAATAGATGTTTTGGCATAGTATAACTATAAAATAATTGGTTTCAGCAGGGGGGGGGGATTACAAAGCTTACTGGGAGTCCTCATGCAACAAGCAAATACATGTACTGTGTTTAGTACTGGGGGTGGGGGAGAACAAGTAAACTTGCTTATATGTTAATGCATAATAAATAAATTGCACACACAAATTTGTAAGTGCTGGTTAATGTTCCTGTTTATACTCCGACACAACCACTAGGCAAGAGGAGTTTACAATTAATTATTTTGACAATGAATACAATCATTAACCATATTTACAAGTCACACAAGCTTGAACCACAGTTCAAGCTTGAATCAAGTCAATAAAAGCAGACATTATATAGATATCAGGAACATGGTGTGCCACTCAGACACAGAAGATGCACAATTTGAAAACTGTCTGTATGAAAAGCAGCAACAGGATGGGCAGTGGGGGGGGGGGGGAGTCGTGCTCTTTGCTAAAGAAGTACATAGATCTAAGGCTGTGCACTCAGAAGATGTGAGTGGCTCGTATAATGTTGAGTCAGTTTGGCAACATCTGCCAGTCACATAGTTCCCTGAGGAGGTGTTGTGGCCACGAACAAATTAGCATTAGCATTAGTAGAGGCATATGATGCAAGAAAGCAAGCTTATGCAGTATCAGCCAGAAAAAAAAAACCTTCCACTTCACCCATCCGTTCGTTAAAAATACCTGTCCAGCTGAGCCTTAAACTTATTTAGGCTATCAACCTCCACTACAAGGAATGGAAGTCTGTTCCACCTACCAACTACCCGCTGGCTAAAGGCAAATTTCCGCACATCTATCCTACATCTGTCTTTCCTCAATTTGAATTTATGCCCTCTCAGGTGATTATTCTGAGCAAGAGGCAGAATCCCATCAGCATTGAGCATGCTCAAACCATTCAAGGCTTTATACACCTCTTTCAGATCACCTCGCCGTTGCCTAGTCTCGAAACACTGTAATTTGCAAAACTTAAGCCTTTCTTCGTAAGAGCAACCCTTTGTTCCATTCACTAACCTTGTTGCCCTTCTCTGTACTCGTTCCAGCAGCTCTACATCCTTCTTGAAATGAGGCCTCCAGACCTATATACAAGGGAATAATCACCTCCTTATCCCTGCTAGAAAAATTCCTGTATATCACTGATAAGACACCATGAGCTACTCTTGCAGCCCATTTGCACTGCTCAGAGAACTTCATATCTGCCTGCACAATTAACCCCAGGTCCTTTTCATTCTCTACCACTGTCAGTGTAGTACCACAGAGTTGATATGTTGCTCTGGGGTTGCTATTTGTCAATGTTAAACTTCATTTGCCACCTCTCAGCCCATCTGCTCAACCTTTCCAGATCCTGTTGCAGCAGCATAGTGTCAGTAGTGTCCTTCACAACCCTGCCAACTTTTGTATCGTCTGCAAACTTGAACATTAAGCTTGATATACCATCATCAATATTATTTATAAATACAGAAAACAATAATGGACCCAACACTGAACCCTGAGGGCTCCACTGATAACATCAGTCCACGATGAGTAGTGTCCACTGATTACCACTCTCTGTCTTCTCCACCTCAACCACCCCTTTATCCATAGCAGCAATTTGCCTCCAATGCCACACTGCTCCAATTTGTGCAGCAGTCTTCCATGTGCAACAGTATCAAAAGCCTTTCTAAGTCCAAGTATATAATATCAAAGTTATTCCCTGCATCCAGTTCTTTTGTGACTGCATCATAGTATCCAATGAAATTGGTCAGGCAAGACTTCCCCTTAACAAAACCATGCTGTGTCCGAGCTATAACTGAAGTCTTGTCTAAATGATCCTGCAGTGCTTCTTTAACCAGTGCCTCCATTAATTTTCCTGGAACAGAAGTTAAACTCACAGGTCTATAATTACTTGTGTCAGCCTTTGATCCTCCTTTGTGAATTGGGGTCATATTTGCACATCTCCAGTCTATGGGTCCCTTCCATGGACTCCCCTGAGTCCATGGAAGCTCTCATAATTGTGGCTAAGGGTTTGATTACTTCCTTTGCTGCCACCTTTAATATATCCCATCCACCCCAGGTGCCTTTCTTGTGTTTATCTTCAACAATTTCTCCTCCACTTTACTCTCAGTTATTACAAGATTATCTAGCTTACTGCCAGAGTTGAATACACCTCTGGCATTCCCCTCGCTGAATAACTCCTCATGTGTGAATGTCGATGCAAAATATTCATTTAGTTTGTTGGCTAGCTGAGCAGAATCATCAACAGTTGAACCATCAATATCAAGTGGACCAATCTGATTCATCCCCTTCCTTCTAGAGTTTACATAAGTAAAGAACTCTTTGCTGTTTTTCTTTGCATCCCTTGCCATAGATTTCTCGTAATCTGCTTTCGTCTGCCTAACCTCCTTTGTAACTTGGTTACAGATCAACTTATATCTATCATAGGCTTCTTTGTCACATGTTAATTTATATGTATCGCAAGCATTTTTCTTCTCTGCCATATGTCTCATTAGTTCATCTGACATCCATTTAGGACTAAACCTTGAACAATATTTCTTAGTTGGTATGTAAAGCCAAGATAAGTTCTTTGAATGCTTCATGGAAGAATCATGGAAGAATAAGTTCTTCCATGATAAGTTCTTTGAATGCTTCCCATTTTGAATTTGCTGTTGGTGACATCATCAGTTGGTCCCACTGTATAGAATTTAAATACTGTCTCAGACCATCATAGTCACCTTCACGAAAGCAATAACCCTTCCCTTTACCGCTGATGGTACCTCTTTGAGTAAATCCCACTTCGGCACACTGTGATCACTGCCACCTAGTGGTTCCTCTATCTGCTTTTTTTTTTTTCTTTTTTTTTTTTTGTAGTTGTTGGCGCATCGGCTTCTGTGGCCATAGTGCACCTCACAAGGTTTTTGCAGCACCTTGATCCAAGCCCGAGACGGGATTCGAACCCGCAACCTTTGGGTTGCCAGGCAAGCACTTTACCCACCTGGCTAGCCCGGTCGGCCCCTCTATCTGCAGATTCTTAATGCATGAAGAATCACTACTGATAATCAAATCAAGAGTATTACTCCCTCTAGTTGCCTCCCGAACATGCTGATGTAGAAAACAATCATCCAATAAATCCACAAAAGCCTTGCTAGTGTGTGAGTGACCAACCCACAAATTCCAGTCAATATCTGGGAAATTAAAATCCCCCATTATAAGACTCTGATTTACTGGCCCACTCTATTTCCCTGTACATTTTCTTATTATACTCATCAGAGTTATTAGGCCTATAGCACACTCCTACTCTCAATTTTGATCTCCCAAAGCTTATGTCACACCAAACTGGCTCGGCACTGCACTGTCCAGCAATGTCGACTGGCCTCACTTCCTTGGATTTTATGTGTTTCTTAACTAATAGCATAACCCCTCCTCCCTTCCTATCATGTCTATCCTTTCTGTAGACATTGTACTCCCCAAATTCCAGTTCTGCATTCCTTATATCTGTGTGACACCACGTCTCTGATATCCCAACAATATCCACCTTTGATGCTTTAAGCAATACCTCAAATTCAACAAATTTATTTACCAAACTCCTAGCATTGGTGTACACGCAAGTATACATGCACCTGTTCCTATTCTTAGCTACCCTAACACAACCCATGTGTTTACTTGTACCGCAATGACTCCCAGCAGTCTCTGAAACATCCTGCATCTTGTTTTCCAGGCTTCTGCTCATTCCAATAGAAGCAGTGCAAGAATCACTTTCATCTCTGCCAGTGGCTACTGTTAATCTATTAGTCCTTGTATCCCTCCAAGCTAGCAGTTTTCTGACCCACCTAACACTGCCTCGATAGCATCACCAAATATTCTTGCGCCCTTTCTATTTAAGTGTATCCCATCCCTATAGAAGCAGTCTCTCCTGTTAACATTATATATTATCCCCACCCAACAAATTTTGCTATGCCTACAGCTCTTTTCCTAACTATATCACAAAGGTGTACATGCACGATGGCTGTTCAGAAAACTTACCAGTTACACTTTGGCTATCCTCTAGGTCAGTGGTTCTCAACCTTTTTGGGCTTGTGGCACACTTGAAAAATAATGCGAATTTTGTGGTACACTTTATCAAGTACAATTATATATAGATGGAACAGATGGGTCTTCGGATGCTGATTCCAAATCTGTTTTTGTTTTCATCTAGCAAATCTACTTTTTGTGATGAGACCAATTACATGAACATGATGAGACTGATTATATCACTCATAATATTTATTCAGCTAACCTACACGAACATAAGTATTATTTATTACTATTGTTTATGTTCATATTTATGTATGTTATTGTTTAAATATATCTGTATCCTTATTTCAAATTTTAATTATTTGATTTTAAATTTCTTGAATTTTAAATCAGGTAAACTACTGAAAAGTATACATCTTCATGCCTTGAAAATGTAAAAATCACCCCAACAAATTTTGTCTATGTCTACAGGTCTTTCCTAACTAAATCACAAAGGTCCACAAGGACAATGGTGGTTCAGAAAATTTACCAGTTATACTTTGGCTATTCTCTAGGTCAGTGGTTCTCAACCTTTTTGGGTTTGTGGAACCATTGAAAAATAACATGAATTTTGTAGCAGACTTTATCAAATATAATTATTTGGTGGTTATAACTAAAAAAAAAAAAACTATATACAATAAGACCCCTGTATCCATGTGGGATACGTTCCAAGACCTACCATGGATGGCTGAAACTGCAGATATAAGCGAACACCTGCTGACCCCATATATAACATGATTTCTTGTACATACATACATATAATAAAGTTTAACTGATAAATTAAACACATGGTAAGACATTACCAACATTAAATACGATAATAATAAAGTACAGCAGACTCTTGATTTACTGGGATTGGATTAACCAGGACACTTCAAGACTCCAAATAAAAAAAATTAAAAAAAAAACAACCAGAAATCATAAAATTCAAGTAATAACTAGAATATGTATAAACAGGTTTTTTGCAAGTCGTAAATAAGCGACAAGAACCAGCGTCGTCATTGGGAGATTAGTGTCAAGGTCAAGGTGTGAAGGTGTGTTTGTTTCAATTGTGGTCTCCAGGGTTTCCCCTATATACCGCTGTAGAATCTGAAAAGGTGAAGGCCGGCAAGTGTATGTATGTAGGTGTAAGTATGTGTCTTGTTATGTTGAGTATTGAGTGCCGGCACTGGCGACTTTGCAGCCAGGGGGCAGGGAACACCTGGTCCCCTGACTCCCAACCTTGGCCACGAGGAGACATGCCAGGGTCCACTTTCTAGCTGAGACTCTTACTGGGGCTATCAGGCAAGCCTGGGAGCACCAAGGGAAAGGAAGCGGGGATAAGAATTGAAGTATGGGGATTGGAAGTAATGGGGAGGTTGTACAGAAGATAAGGGGAAGAGATAGACCTCCCATGAAATAGAAGAGAGAAGTTTACAATAGTGTATAGAGTGAGAAAAAAAAAAAATATATATATATATACAACACATGCATACCTCGGTTAACGTTACCTCTGATAACAAAGCTTTGATATAACAAAGTCCACAATTTCAAGCCCCATTTAACATAAAAAAAATTCCAATTTAAGGCTAACGCCTGACAATTATCCAATTGGTGACTGACGGCGACTCATTACGTACTCCCGAGCTGCGGGTGTGTCTGTTATAACAGTTTTGCACTTCATTCGCCTAATTTAGTTGTTGTTTACACTTCATAGGGTGTGTTTCAGTGTGGTGCATTGCAATGATCCGTATCTGTCAGTTTTCTTGATATGCCAGATTGTGATTTTTAACTGTCCTCCATTTCCTTTACATGATTGACGTTGTTTCAGTGTGGCGCATTGCAATAATCGACGTAGGTTCTTTGATAGCATTACATAACGTAGATTTTGTAAATTTTAATAGAATATTTTTGTTTTAGTTAATTAAAATGTCAGAATCAAAGAAAAGAAAAGCAATTTATTTGGAAACTAAACTAAATATCGTGTTGAAAGCGGCGAAAGAAAATCCGATGTGGCACATTCTTTAGGATTAGCGCAATCAACTTTAACAACCATACTAAGTCAATCAGAAAAAATAAAACAGTCTGCTCAGAATTGTACAAATGTTACAGCGACAAAATTAACTCGCTTAAGAAATCCAATTTTAGAAAAAATGGAGAAAATGTTAAGTTTGTGGATAGATGACATGTCACAACGTCATATGCCTTTAAGTCAAATGGTGATTCAAGAAAGAGCATTATTTTTGTTTAATCACCTGAAATCTAAACAACTGAAGAAATTACGGAAACCTTTGGGGCTTCTCGTGGTTGGTTCGAGAAATTTAAAGAATGGGCCAGGATTCAGTGTAAAATTAACAGGAGAAGCTGCAAATAAGTTTCCAGAAAAACTAAAGGAAATAATTGAACGTGAAAATTTTCCACCAAATTTGGTGTTCAATGTTGACGAAAGCAGTTTGTTCTGGAAACGGCTACCAACAAAAAGCTTCATTTCTATTGAAGAAAAATCAGCTGCTGGGTTCAAAGCAGCCAAAGACCATTTAACGTTACTCTTTGGATCAAATGCCTCTGGCGATCATAAATTAAAATTGTTATTAGTTTACCATTCAGAAAATCCAAGGGCGTTAAAAGGTAACATAAAAATGAATTTACCTGTAATATGGAAAGCAAACAGAAAAGCGTGGGTTACCAAGGAGTTATTTACTGATTGGTTTGTTAACCACTTTTGTCCTGAAGTAAAACGGTATTGTCAAAAAAACAACTTTCAAGAAAAAAGCTCTTTTGGGGGCATCCTACTGATCGGGACATCCTACTGATCTTAACATGTTGGACACATGCATTCCTGTCAAAGTTGTGTTTCTTCCAGCAAATACAACTTCCCTGATTCAACCAATGGATCAGGGAGTAATAGCATCATTTAAAGCTTATTATCTGCGTCGAACATTAAGCAATTAGCATTAGCATTAGTAGAGGCATTTGATGCAAGAAAGCAAGCTTATGCAGCATCAGCCAAAAAAAAAAAAAAAAAAACCCCACTTCCACTTCACCCCTCTGTTCGTTCAAAATACCTGTCCAGCTGAGCCTTAAACTTATTTAGGCTATCAACCTCCACTACAAGGGATGGAAGTCTGTTCCACCAACCAACCACCCGCTGGCTAAAGGCAAATTTCCGCACGTCTATCCTACATCTGTCTTTCCTCAATTTGAATTTATGCCCTCTCAGGTGATTTTTCTGAGCTAGAGGAAGAATCCCATCAGCATTGAGCATGCTCAAACCATTCAAGGCTTTATACACCTCTATCAGATCACCTCGCTGGTGCCTAGTCTCAAGACACTGTAATTTGCAAAACTTAAGCCTTTCTTCGTAAGAGCACCCCTTTGTTCCATTCACTAATCTTGTTGCCCTTCTCTGTACTCGTTCCAACAGCTCTACATCCTTCTTGAAATGAGGCCTCCAGTCCTGTATACAGTACTCTAGGTGTGGCCTGACCATTGCCTTATACAAGGGAATAATCACCTCCTTATCCCTGCTAGAAAAATTCCTATATATCATCGACAATACACCACGAGCTACTCTTGCAGCCTGTCTGCACTGCTCAGAAAACTTCATATCTGCCTGCACAACCACCCCCAGGTCCCTTTCATTCTCTACCACTGTCAGTGTAGTACCACAGAGTTGATACGTTGCTCTGGGGTTGCTGTTTCCCATGTGTAGTACTTTACATTTGTGAATGTTAAACTTCATTTGCCACCTCTCAGCCCATCTGCTCAACCTTTCCAGATCCTGTTGCAGTAGCATAGTGTCAGTAGTGTCCTTGACAACCCTGCCAACCTTTGTATCGTCTGCAAACTTGGACATTAAGCTTGATATACCATCATCAATATCATTTATAAATACAGAAAACAATAATGGACCCAACACTGAGCCCTGAGGGACTCCACTAATAACATTAGTCCACGATGAGCAGTGTCCATTGATTACCACTCTCTGTCTTCTCCCCCTCAACCACCCCTTTATCCATAGCAGCAATTTGCCTCCAATTTCACACTGCTCCAATTTGTGTAGCAGTCTTCCATGTGCAACAGTATCAAAAGCCTTTCTAAGATCCAAGTATATAATATCAAAGCTATTCCCTGCATCCAGTTCTTTTGTGACTGCATCATAGTATCCAATCAAATTGGTCAGGCAAGACTTCCCCTTAACAAAACCATGCTGTGTCCGAGCTATTACTGAAGACTTGTCTAAACGATCCTGCAGTGCTTCTTTAACCAGTGCCTCCATTAATTTTCCTGGAACAGAAGTTAAGCTCACAGGTCTATAATTACTTGTGTCAGCCTTTGATCCTCCTTTGTGAATTGGGGTCACATTTGCACATTTCCAGTCTATGGGTACCTCCCCTGAGTCCAAGGAAGCTCTCATAATTATGGCTAAGGGTTTGCTTACTTCCTTTGCTGCCTCCTTTAATATAACTGGATAGATCCCATCCACCCCGGGTGCCTTTCTTGTGTTTATCTTCAACAGTTTCTCCTCCACTTTACTCCCAGTTATTTCAAGATTCTGTAGCTTACTGCTAGAGTTGAATACACCTCTGGCATTCCCCTCGCTGAATAACTCCTCATGTGTGAATGTCGATGCAAAATATTCATTTAGTTTGTTAGCTACCTGAGCAGGATCATCAACAGTTGACCCATCAATATCAAGTGGACCAATCTGATTCATCCCCTTCCTTCTAGAGTTTACATAAATAAAGAACTCTTTGCTGTTTTTCTTTGCATCCCTTGCCAAGGATTTCTCGTAATCTGCCTTCGCCTGCCTAACCTCCTTTGTCAATTTAACTGAACTAGAGGATAAAGAGGAACTGACAGTTAAAACGTTTTGGAAAAACTACACCAATAAAAACGCAATTGAAGACATTGATAGTTCTTGGAGAGAAGTAACTAGAAAATGCTTAAATGGAGTTTGGCGCAAAATATGGCCAGAAGTTGTACTAGAAGAAGAAAATAACATCCAAGAAATTAGAAATGAAGTTATCCAGATGGCTCAATCAATAGGTTTCGAAAATGTCGATGAAGAGGATGTTAGAAATTTATTGAATGCAGAAGATGATGGTTTTTCAGTGAAAGATTTAGAAAACCTTGTTAGCAACGAAGACAAAGATAATGAAGATGAAGTTAAAGAAGTTCCTGCCGAAAAAGTGTTAACAACCAAAGATTTAAAAAGGTGCTTAAATGACATTGAAAACATTTAAAATTTTTTTAGTGAAAATGATCCTGATTTAGGAAGAAGTGTTATTGTTAAGCGATCAGTGTTAAATGCAATAACTCCGTATAGGCAATTGTTAAATGAAAGAGAAAAAAGCATAAACAATCAACTTTAGACTCAATATTTTAAAATGTGATTTCACTTTGTATGTAAGTTGACTGTTTATTTAATAAAACTTTTCTTTGTTCGAAAAAAAAAGCTATTCATTTTCTTTACGTAGGAACATATCCCTATTCTGGCCATAGTATTTTTACCTCTGAAAACGAAGTTTCGCTTAACGAAGTAATTTCGTGGAACGCATCCTATTCGTTATTCGAGGTATGCCTGTATATATATATCATATAAAAATAAATAAATAAATAAAATAAATTATAACAAAAAAAGAAAAATAAATAAATAAAATTTAATAAAAAAAATAATAATAAATAAATAAAAAATAAAAACAAGATTAGTGTACCTATTATTTTGCAACCGCCGCTGTCTTCACACCTACCACTCAAAACAAAAAAAAAAAAAAAAAAAAAAGAGAGACCAAATGTTTAGGCTGATTTAGTGCACCGCGTCAACTGTTGTTGTTGTTGTTGTTATTTGGTTTTTTAGGAGCATTAGCAACTATGGCCATATTGCTCCAGGAATATGCAGTGGTCATTCCCTTGACCTTTCCACATCCTCCGTATTTGGTAGTGATGGGCTCGAACCCCGGTCTAATCAAGAAGCATGTGCTACGCACTGCTGCTCCTTCCCACCTGGCTACGGAGGCGCCGCATCAACTGTTGTGTTCCATTGCACCACAAAAGAACGAATTTTGTTTCGTTATTTATGTCAGGGATGTCTTTTTTTTTTTTTTTTTTTTGTTTAGAGATTGCGAAAATGATGGGCAAACCACAAGAGCTGTGCTTTCAAATTAAACAAAAACTTGAAATTATTCAAAAGTTTGAAAATTGTGCATCTGTTAAATCTCTAAAGAATTATTATAATGTTGGTGACCAAACCATACGCAATATTGTAAAAAATAAAGAGAAGCATCATATTGGACACGTGAGTAGTATGTGTTAGGTTTTTTCGTTTTTTTTCCGGGGTTAACCACGGGTAACTGAATCAGCGGGCACAACTGTATATTCGATCAAAGAAGAACCAATATATTTTAATGAAGACCAAGCCAGAGATTTTTTCTTTAGTTGCCATATATACAAACTGTAAGTTTTCACTTAAATATTTTAATAAGACACCTGAGCTTGATGCTTTTGAGCAATTTCCTGTATGTTAGGATGTATTTCAGATAAATTTACTCTAGTGTCACCTTCAATACATATTAGTTTTTCCCTTTTATTGGATTTAATGTTTGTTAATGTAGAGAATCCCAACCCACAACAATAAGCAGTGGAGAACTGAAATAAAATTGTCAAGGCACAAATTAAAATTTCAGAATACTCATCTTTGATTGAAATCCAGAATGCATCTAGAAGGGAATTCACTATGTTTCATTTGAAGAAGGCGCCTCCGTAGCCAGGTGGGAAGGAGCAGCAGTGCGTAGCACACGCTTCTTGATTAGACCGGGGTTCGAGCCCATCACTACCAAATACGGATGAAGAGGAAAGGTCGGGGAATGACCACCGCATATCCCAGAGCAATATGGCCTTAGTTGCTAATGCTCCAAATAACAAACAAACAAACAATCATTTGAAGACTTCGATTATATGAATTGATGCTAATTGTTCTTCAATCAATGTGAACCAACCTAAGCCAGAAGAGAAAGACATAAAAGGATTTTGTACCCAGTCAAAACTCTCTATATTTAGCAATGGAAAAGTATTTTTCAATGTTGTTTCAAGTTACGAGAGCAGCAATATCCTTCTTATTGGTTTCAGGTATTAATGGAAACATATCAAGATTTCCCCTTTTTGCCCTTTGGCTTGTTCAGCAAAATCAACAATTTTTTCTTAAATGCTAGTAACTTGTCTGTAGAATTAAAGATGTTATCACTGTGTCCTTGCATACTAGTATTCGGGCTGTTCAAATGGATGAACATTTCCACTAGATAAGCTAGCTTTACACACCACTCATTATTTTGGTATTTGTAAAAATTGTTGTTCTTTTATTCTGATTGAAAGAAAACTTTCATTTCAATTTTAGTTCATAGATGCAAAACAATGCCTTCCCCCTTGACAGCCATCTTACTTCTGTAGGCAAAATTAAACATTCGTGCTTATCATCCATGGCTTGATTTCATGTAATTGAGCATTAACACAGCCAGATCTAAAAAATTAATTTCAACTCATTGCCACAATGTTGAAATTCGATCCATTTAAAATAGTTGATGTAATATTGCCGAAATGGACTGAAACACTTAGACTGAAGTAAAGTTAAAATACAATCCACAAGTTTATTAAAATGAGTCGTACATGTTACGGCATCTTCATGTTGCCTTTCCATAAAATAAAGAGTTTCTGCTTGCTCGTCAGGGATATCCAAACCATCATGTTTTTATTTGTATAAAATTTTTAGCAATTTAGACAAACCAATTTCGTTTGCACTCAAAGTTAGGAAGAATGTAGTTATGAAGAATTTACCCAATTGTCTGATCATCGAAAACAGATCGCTTTTACTTTGAGTTCAGTAATAAGTTGAATTAGGAATCGATTTCAAAAATGCTAAATTCTTTTCAACACAGTTATTGATGTATTCTTGCGATTGGATTTGTTCTTTGGTGAGCTTAGTGTCTTTTCCAACGTATTTAAAAGAAACTGTTAACAAATCTAGCGTTCTTAATCTCATTATTTTCGTGGCCACATAAAGAAGATAAGGCATCACTTCACACTGATCAGAACAACGAAGTTCACTCAATGCCATTATAAATGGTGTAACTTAAATTATCTGTAAACTCTCAATGCTGACCAAGGTAAATGCTAGGAAAGGACAATTCTTCAGCATGTTCATCAAAAAGTAAATTTTGTGGACCATTTCGTTCACCAGGAGCGTTTGTAAATATTTGTCATACCTCTATAAAAGGGTTTGTTTGTTGACCAACTAAACTTTCTTCAAAAGGTATAGCTTCGCTCATTTCATCACATGCAGAAGCATCACTGAGGAGTTCCATGTCTTCATCAAATGATGTTTCATCAATCTCAATATCATACAGACAATACAAAGGATTTGTAGATACTTTAACCAAGCCCTTACACCTCGTTTACGAACCACAACAATTAAATAACTCTATTTGTGAATTTTCTTACGTTTGATATGAATATTAATGCAATAATCATCCTCTATACAGGAACATTTATAATTTGGCCCAAAATTCTACTGGCCGAAATTATGCCTTAGTCTTCTAATTCGCATGAATGGTATACAAGGAGAAATGAGATGCTTGGTCACTAAATCCAATCGAGGCAGATGAGGTGGAATATCAGGATTAACAAAACCGTTGCGCTTCAAAAATGTTGGAATGAATAATTTTTGATCAATGCTTGACAAGTATTACGAGCCTTCATAGTCATTACGTCTGCAGTTGGTAATTCTAAGGGAAGTAATGGACAACTTCCTGGAGTACACAATTTTCCATCATTTTCATACCATAATCACATATACGATCACAGATATCACAAACAGCTTCAAATGTATTTTTCGGAAATTGTCACTCAAATTCTTTATAGGAGTTACGGTCATGTCCCATGTTCTTGTAAATGATTTCATGCTTGGCTCTTGTTGAGACCTGTGGAGGGTCTACATCAGGCAAATGAGCTGAAATGTGTATTTTGTTTCTTTTTAGATGATGCAATCAAAGCTGGTTGCAGTATACTCGGTCTAGTCAGTTCAGGAATTAATTGAAAATCCTCAGGTAATTCATTTGAACTCAAATCTTCTGGAATGAAATCTTCAGGAAGGTTCTTGAATATAATTTTGTGATGTTGACGGTCCAGCTTCTTGATGAGAAGTCGACGTAGAAGGCTGATGTTGATCAAAATCTTGAGAAGCAGATTTTATTAAATTCTGCATTTTTCTTTTCGTTGTCTTATGTATTGGAACTTGTTCTTTTGTCGACATGGGAAGCTTCTTCAGTGGTTTTGAAGCTTTTATTCTTGCATAATTCTCCCGATTTCACCAAGCTGGAGTTTTAGCCATCTTCAAAATACACTTATAAGTTGTTAAATGAAATTAGATTTAGTATTTTTATAATTCAGTAGTTAGCGAAATCCATTTGTAGAATAGTATGACATCATATCAAAAACTACTGCAAGAATTGATTGTTGTTTGTTGAAGTGACTGTTTTATAATTACATTCTTAAATCAAAAACTGTTTAAATTTTTAAATCGTTTAATCTAACAGCTGGAACCAAAGTTATGAATGATGTAATGTTTTATGCTCATGCCTGCTACTTACTTACTTACGCTACTTAGAAGGCTGATGCTTATCAAAACCTGGAGAAACAGATTTCATTAAACTATGCAATTTTTTTTTTGTTCTTTACATTTTTGAACTCTTTCTTTTGTCAACACGAGAGGCTTCTTTGGTGGCTTTGAAGCTTTTATTCTTGCATAATATTACTACCTGCTACTTACTCTACCAAATCAACGTTAGTGACTGAGTTAGGGTCATTAGCATAATTTAAGAAGTGACATCATTAGCATAATTTAAGAAGTGACATCATTAGCATAATTTGGGAAGTGACATTATTTGTGTCATTTCCATCTCTTAATTTTAAGGATGTAACATTTTATTCTCACGCCTACTACTTACTCTACTGAATCAATGTGACTGAATAGCAAATGACTTTGTTTGCGTAATTTCCATAAGAGAATTTTGTTACTGATTGGTCTTGTTTCAGTCCGAAAATGTAGTAGGTGCCGCTATAGAAGTTTTCACATCAAAAGGACAGTAGTTGCACTTTGCCACTAATATCAGTAGACTCGTCACTTGTAATGCAAAATCTGATATTTTAGCCTTGTAGATGTTCATCGAAATTAGAAGACAGTTCAATTATTCTTCTTCAAATAGTATCATCCGAGTATTTCAGCAATTTCTTCATCTTCATCACCAAATAATGTTCTGACAATTAAATGAAAATAAAATTGGCAAAATAAAGAACACAGATTTGGCGTGTAGTTTCTTTTGAAATGCAATGATTTCTGCTACTTGATAAGAAATAATCTGAGCTTTTTAGAAATTTGTATTTTTTTTTTTTTTTTTTTTTTTTCCATTCGCGTAATCTTTTGAAATAGCTCAAATCTTTATCCACAAGATTTGCATAGTTGATGATTAAATGTCCCTTCAATTTGCTAGGAACCATGGCATCATTGGAAAGTTTTTTACCACAATCAACACACAGAGGCAGACAGTCCTCTCCATGCAAAGAAAATTTGCATGAGGAGGACTGTTGCATGTACCTGCTCAAATCAAGCTGGCTTTTATCACTTGTGGGGCTTCCAATATAATCCTTGTTGCAGAATTTTCCTTCATGTGTTCTGATAAAATTTGATTTTACTTTTTAGGGTAGATACTTAAGCATGAAAAATTAACAATTAAATTAAACAATAAAAAATAGACTGCTAAAATGCTTTATGTAATTATATTAATATACTCACAACACTATATCTCTGCAAATCACTAAGTAAAACTGACTGAGAATTTTTTCTCTCTCTCAGGTGAACTGGCCAATGGACATAAGTTGCTAGACAGCATTTGCACTTAGAAAGCTGGCACCATAAAGAAGGTATTACAAGGTAATGCCCATTGTAATAATTATATAGAGGCAGCATTGGGTTGCACGTATTTGGTTCAGATGTTCCCATTATGGGCACCACTCTACAGAATTCCAGCTGTAATTGCTATTTCCTTCCATTACTGGTTCTCTTGAAGTTAAAAATGCTGAGGCATTATGGAAGAACAAGTTGAAAGCAAAGTAAGAGCTAGAAAGAGGTTATAAACAAATCATAACCATGACAACAAAGGGGAACTGTGGCAGAATTCCCAGACTCATGTTGTTACCAAATGCAGAGATGAATTGTTTCCATATAACAACTTCTCTATTATACCTGGCTGGCACTAACTCCTGACAAACAAGTGATAGTGCACAGGAGTATATTTTTATTATTTTTCTTAGAAATTTTAAAATTTGTCCTTTTAATTTATCTCATGACACATTTAGAACAGTTCTGCTGCTCTAGGTGACCAAAATAAGGCAGGATCACCACATGTTATTTGTACTGCTTGTTAAAATGGATTCCATGCATGTTGAACAAAAGAAAAGGTATGTGCCAGTGCAAGAAAAAGGGTGCCAAAAGACGATTTTTACATTTTTAATGTAATGTAACTGGATTCTCAGCAGTAATCACAAGACTGTTTATCCACACTTGGATTCAGCAATGAGACCAATCACTTATGACAGTATGCCAATTCTGATACCTCCACAGCACGACCCAATCCTTTAGAATATGAAATGGAATGTGATGAAGGTGCAATTGGGACCTGAGAACTTCAGTCAATCCACCTGACAAAGAGACATCGCAGCCAGAGCTGTACCCAAGATGGGCTAAATTACCTCATTAGAGGATCTAGCCCTCTAATATAAATATAAAGCCAAACTTCTTGCCTCAAGACTAAAGCAAAAACACTTGGTCAAAAAGACATTCTTTACAATAAACAGTCTGCTCTGCTACCATCATGATATCAATGAAATTCTTAGGGAATTGTCACAAGTACTCATTACATATCAATGACATCACTGAATACTCACAACAAAGGATGAAAGCTATTTTCTTGCACAATAGGAACTTGAAGCCATCCAACCTCACTGTCCATCCTATTCATTGAAGCAATTCAAAAAAGCACTCATCAATGGAATATCTGCAGTGACTTAAGTCATCACATGCAAGGATGGTTCAAAAATATTGTTATTTCCTATATCTATGAAGCAGTCATTCTATTGCACACACCATTACATCAGATCAGACTAGCCTTAAAGAAGCACAAATGAACCAGAATATGTTGTATAAATTGGTGCAGTGGCATTAGGGGCAAGTTACTATTATGGATAAAGGGATGGTTAAGTGGCAAAAGACAAAGAGCAGTTATAAATGGCCACTGCTCCTCATGAACTGATGATACAAAGGTGGACACAGTGGATAATGATAATAATTAGGATATGCTGCTTCAAGATCTTGGTAAACTAAATGGATGGAGTGAAAAGTGGCAACTCAGATTTAACATTAATAAATTCAACTAATAATGTCACATGGGGATTATGCATTGATTAGAGGTACAAGTCAGATCAAGCAGTTATATAAAAATGTCCCCACCAGATTTAGTAGATTCACTTAGGACTGTTTTCAAAAGACAACTATATATATATAAAGAAAGACTGTTCCAAAATAGAGACAGAGGGGCTGAACAAAAAGGAATGATAGAATGACCTTCATCAGCTCTCACCAAGACAGACTTAAGAATATACATAATCAATGTCAAGCTATGGTCTGTTTTGCTAGGTTTCAGATAAAAAAAAAAAAAAAAAAAAAAACATGCTAACTACAGAGAGTGTTAGTTTTTCTCTAACAGTAACTTTATCTTAATGATCATATTAAAAGTACATCTTGCTACTTAAATTGCAAAACTGGAAACATTTTAATATCATTTTAATGCCTGATCAGGAGTTTTATCAATACATCTACACTATATTATTATTATAATTAGCCATCTGGTGCAAGGAAAAAAAAAAAAATTCTGAGTTACCCCTGAGAGAGAGAGAGAGAGAGAGAGAGAGAGAGAGAGAGAGAGAGAGAGAGAGAGAGAGAGAGAGAGAGAGAGAGAGAGAGAGAGAGAGGGTCAGAAATAGAAGAGAATCATCAAGAAAGAGAAGAATGATGATATATCCAGCTCAGGACCCTGGGTGTGCCAAGCCCATACTCACCAGATGTGAGCCCCTGGGGGTATATATCCACTTACCTGCAGTGCAACTTTATATAACTGTGTTGCTGCCTGGATTACCCTTTTCTGAACTGCTACTGAATCATCTGTTAACATCATATTTAAATTAACAAGTACTTTTGGAAGCATTTCTGGATCTTTTTTGCTAAAAATGAAAATTATGCAATAATGAGAAAAACTTAGTGATCAAAGGAACAATTTAATTTAAAGTGAGAAAAATCATGATTTTTTAATTTAAAGTAGAGTACTCAAATAAGATTTTAAATGTTATTTGAAGTTAATCTTATTACTGATGAACATATTTTTATATGCTTTCAGTTTGTCTATTGTAACAAATAACATATTACAGAAACAAAAATGATACACTGTAGTCTATTCACATATAAAAATTTACATTATAAACTTATTGCAAGTTACAATTTGCACAATATTTCACATAATCATAAGTTGCAAGTGAAGAATAGAATTAACACATCTTACACAATGTTTGATAAATGTTATTTAGTTTATTGATATATTTATTATGTATTTATAAAATAAACACCAGCAAACTAGTATCACTAAAAAACCTAAGACATATAATACTAAAATAACTATAACATTATCGTGCAGATAAGCAAGAATTCTCTAAGGAATTTGATCATGGGTCAAAGGAGGGAGGGAATAAAATTTTACAAATGCTACTGCTTAATATATACTTTGGGTTTTGACTGAAAGATACAACTTGGAAAGTTGTATATCTTTCAATATCAGCAAATACCAACATAAGGATATCAGAAACACCTTGATATGCTGGATGTAGAAATTACTATTTGAATATGATAAGAAAAGAAAGACAAAACGAACAGAAAGGCAGGGTTATGCTTCTTGACATTCAGCAAATACACAGATTCAAGAATATATATCAACAGGATGGGGAAACATCTGAATAATACTGAACAAGTCTGATAAAGAGTAGAACAATGAGAGTAAGAGTCACAGATCTAATGAATGTATTCAGCACAATAATCAGCTACACGCACAACTGGAGCCAGCAATAACTATAAGATTTTCATGCAGAAAGTATTCAATAAAATTAAGAGAGAAGGGTTCTCAATTTTTTAAATACTGGTTTTATAAATCATCTGAGTTCAGTGGTACCAGCTGAAATTCAGAAGGAATACACATGCTAAAAAAAATTTTAGAAAATAATTCTAGACACTTAAGAAGACAAGGCAGAAGTAAAACTGATAGGTGACCAAATAATTGATGAAACTGGTATCAATAAACAAGACCACTAAGGAAATCCACAGATTATCAAGAATTTTCATTCTTTAACCCCCCCCCCCCCAAACATATAACTGATATCCAGTTATCTGTTTAGGGGGGTGGTTAAAGAAGTTTTTCCAACTATATTCACAAAAGACTCTAAATAACTCAAAGTTACTGACAATTTGACTTACTGAATTTTACTCCTTTTCTATTAAAAATAAGTTACTATACAAACAAAAAAAAAATACAGTAGGCCTTTGATACTTTGTTTAAACACTCAAAAAATTTTACCAAAATTTAAAAAAAAAAAAAAAATTTACAGAACTGTATTATACTATTTAGGAGAAATGTAAACACTCATTATATTCAATAAGAAGGGTATAAAACGTAACACGCACTTTCTTCGTCAACTTTCAATGTCCTCAATTATGTTTTATTTCAGAGAAATTATCTTCTGCAGCTGGAAAACCTTCAATAATCTAAACAATACACATCTGCTGCCTTCCAAGCTTCCTGTAGGTAGGTATATTAATTCCATCTTCCACACAGCCATTGTCATCATCATCTTTTTCACTGCCTTGTTCTTGCATTTGCAATTGGAAAGCTATCTCTTCATCAGTTAAACACAATCCACCAACACTGCAATTCTCAAATTATCAAATGAAAGTGCTTCATTTACATTAGAAATGAAAGGATGTAAATATTATAGAGGATCTATAATATTTACATCCTCCACACCATCTATAACAGAACTTGTCATTGTATTGGAAAGCCACTTGCAGCTATTTTCAATAAAAACATGCCATGCATTGCTTACTATTCTCATAGACTGCAGTACACAAATATAAGGAGCATTCCCAACTTATGTGCTGCCTGCAAGTCATCCAAGGACTGAAGTGATATGCTTAGTACCAAGAATTTAACTGAAACAACATTTAACATTGGAATAGTTTTGTAAGCTGTATAACCAATAAAAAAATTTTTTTTTTTTTTTTTTTTTTTAACCACTGTAATGTAATAAAACTTCATAAGTCATTTAGAAAACAAAATGCAACACCGTTGCTTCAAAGATTTTTCAAATCACCACAGAGGGTAGTTTATCTGTCCATTTCACATTTTCCGAGTGAGCAAGCTAGCGGGTAGGGTATTATGGCACTGAAATGCATGCTGGTCTATGTCAGGCTATCCTGCACTTCTGTTTGTTTCCTATTATATACTAATGGAATGGGTGTTTTGTACGCTTCAAAATTTCATTCTTATTTGCTGGATAACTTAAGAGCATATTAGGAGGCAACCAACTTCAGTTGCAATTACAGACTTCTTTTCAACTTTTTCTATAGCCTAAGTGACTAATTTTACCTGAACCTGACAGCTTCTTTAGATCTTATATGCTTTGGAAATGTGGTCCATTTCTTCCAACTCTAATGCTAAACTGATTTCAATCTGCTGAATATCAAAATGCTAAAATGTGCAAACATAAAAATCACGATTTAGTTATAACGTATCCAAAACCCAAATGACCTTAAATTTCTCTTGCTCTCAAATAATTAGTTTAAATCTTTAATATCCTTACCCAAACTTTTATCTTCAGGAACAGCTGTGACCTCTCTGGTCAGTAATTGCCTGGCATAACTCTCCTAAAAACACCTAGCAAAAACTTAAATTAGCTTTGTAAGAAAATTACATTAAATTAATTGACAGAATTTTTCCTGGCTGCTACTGCTAGGCATTAACATATTCATGTTGGGCTTCAAATTGCACATATAGATCAGAGCTAACTTCTATTCTATATAAGTGTTAATTACAGTGATCCACCAGTGGGATACCCCACCAGATAACCGACTGATGGATGGGTTGCTGGAATGAAATGGATGCTGAAATTCACTGGGTCCATGCACATTTGATGTTGTTTCTGTCATGATCAGTTCTCACACTGTTTGAAAAATAAAAAGGGCATAGGGAAGTTCAAGTGCATTGTAATGTGTAGTAATGTATAATTAGAAATAATTTCAGTGAATGACTCTACCTTGTGGCATTCATACAAGGTCAAGGTGTATTTGTTTAATTTTGGTCTCTAGGGTTTCCCGTATATACCACTGTAGCATCTGAAAAGGCAAAAGGCCAAGGTCGGCAAGTGTATGTATGTATGTAGGTGTGTAAGTACGTGTGTTGTTGTGTTGAGCATTGAGTGCCGACACTTGGCGACTTTGCAGCCAGGGGGCAGGGGACCTGGTGTCCCTTGTCCCCTGATTCCCAACCTTGGCCATGAGAAGGTGTGCCAGGGTCCACTTTCTGCCTGAGACCCTTACTGGGGCCTATCAGGCAAGCCTGGGAGCCCCGAATTTTCAACTGAAAGGAAGATAGAAAATAGAAGGTTTAGTTAGGGAGATGGGAGGAGAGGAAAAGCAGATAGAAGAAGGGGAAGAAGAAAACAGCCAAGAAAATGAAGAAGTTAGAAAAGAAAGTTTAAAGTGCAAGACAGAGGAAACCATCAAAATAATTATTTACATAACAGAATAAGTTATTACTACTGCACACTTAGCAGAAGTCCAAAACTCGTGGACTAACTTGTTAACAAAGCCAAAGCACCTGATAGTGCAAGCCATTACCATAACCTAAACTTATAATACAATTATACAAAAGTTGCCATGTGCTATTAACATTACTAAATCTAAACTTATATTAGAAATATACAGTGGTTGTCTGCATCAATACCATGGTAAAATTAACTTAACAGCCATACAGGAGAATTATCCCCTACAACTAGAAAACCTTGTAATGCAAGCTGTTAAAAGAACAATATCAAACTTATAATACAATATACAGCAATTACAAAGATACGTTCAAGCTAAAACATCAACACAGCTATGAAGGGAGAACAATCCCCAATATTTTAGCCAAGACAACAGTGTCAGTTACAAACTAACTGTCCAAAACCTGTGAGAGGTAAATCAATTAAATATTCAACCTCGTATATATCTTACAATTCATAATTTACAATTCTCAGCAACAGAGTATCAAGTAAACAGGTCTTAAGAGAGGCTCATACTCATAGTCCTTACAAACAGCCAAACTGCCAAACAGTCTACATCAGTTCCCTAACTTAAACAGTCCAGAAGTTGAATATTTAATATTCAACTTCTGGACTGTTTAAATATTCAACTTCATGAATAACATATAGCTCTGATGCAACAGTCTTCAATGCAGAACACCAAGTACACAAATCCCAAAGAGAGGATCTAACACATGAAGACATCAAAAGAATGCTATCAATATTCCAATCTATGTTAACACAATAAAATACCCCTGCCTAAAGTCTTTTAGGACAGGAAAAAAATCAACCAGAACAAGTTCGAGGAGTAATCAATTAGTACTCAACTTATTACATTAATTTGTTCAAGGCCAAGAACAAGTGGCAACACAGAATTTTTATGCACTCCCAAAAGGCAAGTCCAACCTATTCACAATATTTACAGTAAAGTGTGATGATAAGATCTGAAAAATCTTCAGATCAAAACAACTATTAAACATTAGTACAAACAGCAATTTAATAGCATTGTCAAGTGAGAAAATCAAAGTAGGCAGTCAATGCCACTAAAGTATTCTACTATAATGAGAAAATTATTTAACCATTAATCTAGAAATAGCAATCAGATAACATTTATTATCCTCCTTCTTCTGTGGAATACCTTATCAGCAAAATTTGCAAGGGGCCCCAAAATTTTCTTTATTTTCAACAAGTTTCGGGAGATCAACTTCATCATAAACATTAGTTAACATCTGTAATTTATACCTATAATCAACATAGCAATTACACTCAAATATTAAATGATGGACAGTCTCTGGAGAACCACATTTACACATCGGAGAGGCAGCCATATCCTTTGACCTTTCCCCTATAGGAATATAATTCCTGTAATTCAGATTTTTTGTTTGACAATTAATTTAGATACGTCACTCATTACAAAAGCTGATCATTGGCAATTTAGTTGCACAACTTTGAAACCTGAACTTCAATTATCCATATTGGAAAGTGAATGTATTAGATATAGTTGGTTCTTGATTTAGTCAGTTCCTGAGCACATATGTACTCAGGACATTTTGCATCTCAGAAAGAATGATCAGCTTTCTTTTTTCTTAACCTGCAGTTTGGACATACCAAGGGAAGAGGCATTATTGGGACAAGTCTCAGTCTGGTGACCTAATTGACCACAATGTCCACAAGTGTAATTGGTTTGCCTGCAATTCTTAGCAAACAAAATGAATAGGTACTTTGCATCTGTCTTTACTGATGCAAGATGCTTCATAGTGAGGAAGAGGCTGTGTGAATGAGGCTCAGCCATATGAAATTAGTGATTTCGACATTACAGATGACCGTTTATTAGAAAAACTTTCAAGCATAAAGCAAGTAAGGCTCCCAGAGTCGATGGCACATACCTAGTAATTTTGAGAGGGGGTGCCAGAGAGTGTATTAAACCATTGAGGTTAATGATGACGAGGGCACCTTTGGAATTAGGAAAGATTCCTTTGGATTGGAGAAGTGCCAACATATTGCCAATACATAAAAGGCGATTCAAGGATTGAAGTCAATAACTACAGACCAAATCATCTGACTTCAGTGGCAGGGAAAATACTAGAGGCAATGATTTAGAGTGAAATCCAGGGACGTTTAAATAGATAGGGCATTTTAAAGGACACATAACATGGTTTTGTTAAGAGAAAATCATGTTTAACTAACTTGGCACAGTTACTCATAAGCTGGATGTAAGGAACAATTTTGACATAGTTTATTTGGATTTTAGCAAAACATTTGATACAGTACCATATGAGAGGTTACTGCTGGAACATGTAATTATTGGAAAAATTTTAAGATGAATTGCTGAGTGGCTGCAAGACAGAAGGCAGAGGGTTGTGATTAATGGATACTTTTCAGATTGGTGTAACGTCAGGAGTGGGGTCCCCACTCTTGGACCACTGTTGTTTCTGATTTTCATAAATGACATCCACAAAGGGATAGAAGGCATGATATCAAAATTCACAGATGACATAAAAATTGGTATTCATTAATGGTGAGTACCAAGCAGTGCTCCTTCAGGATGATTTGAACAAGGTTAAAGAATGGTCAGAAAAGTGAACAAGGAACATCTAAAATACTAAAAAAATCAGATTTCGCATTACAAGTAGACAAGTCTACCGATATCAGTGGCAAAGCACAACTACTAGCCTTTGTTCATTTTATTCATGGAACTGAAATTATAACTCAATTCTTATGCTGCAAAGAGCTTAAAGAATGCACCAGAGGTAATGAAATTTTTAATACTTTTGAATGGCTACTTAGAAAAGTCAGAACTTTCATGGAAGTCATGCATGGGTGTCTGTACCGATGGTGCTCCATCAGTGATAGAGTCCATCAGAAGTTTTATTTAATCTGAAGAGAAAGAAAACCCAATGATATGTTTACTAATTGCTTTCTGCACAGAGGGGTCCTTATTGGAAGAACACTAGGCAATAAGCTGAAATCAGTGTTAGATCATGGTATATTAATGGGTAATTACACTAAATAAACACCACTAAAAACCTGTTTCTTTAATTAGCTTTATAGTGCCATGGATGCTAAGCATGAATGTTTAATCTTGCTACAGAAGTAAGATGGCTGTCAAGGGGAAAGGTATTGTTTCAAGCCTATGAACTAAAATCAAAATTATTTTTTAAATCAGAAGAAAAGAACAATTTTTACGAATACCTAAATAATGAGCTGTGGTGTGGTGTGTGTGTGTGTGAACCTAATTTATCTAGCAGAAATATTCATCCATTTGAACAGCTTGAATGCCATTATGCAAGGACGAAATGATAACATTCTTACTTCTACAGACAAGCTACTAGCATTTAAGGGAAAACTGTTGGTTTGGCTGAACAGAGCAAATGTTTCAAGTGCTTCTAACTGATCACTTAGAAGCACTTGAAAACAACAGTGAAAAATACTTTCCATCACTATATATAGAGTTTTGACTGGGCACAAAACCCTTTTATGTCAATCTCATCTGAAGATTCACAGTGATTGAAGAACAATTAGCATCAATTTCATGTGATCAAAGTCTTAAAATGAAATATACTGAAGTCTCTGCCCCCACCAAAAGCATTCTGAATTCCAATCAAAGATGAGTATCCTGAAATTTCAATTCATGCCTTGAGAATTTTATCGCAGTTCTCCACTACTTATTGTTGTGGGTTGGGATTCTTGACATTAACTCTGATAAAAGGAGAAAACTGATGTATGATGAAGATGACATGAGAGTAAGTTTATCAGAATATGCATTAACATACAGGAAATTGCTTAAAAGCATCAAGCTCAGGTGTCTCATTAAAATAATTCAGTGAAAACTTCCAATCTGTACATTTGACAACTAAATAAAAAAATCTTTGGTTTGGGCTTTATTAAAATATATCAGTTCTTCCTAGATTGAATATATAGTACTTTTTTAGTTATAACCACCACATAATTATATTCGATAAAGTGTGCCACAAAATTCACATTATTTTTCAAGTATGCCCAAGCCAAAAAAGTGGAGAACCACTGCCATACAGCTACATGTCTTCAACCCTTTAAAAGATATTGTAATGTCATAACATTGACAATGAGACAAACAAGACCCTATATCCCACAATGTGATCAATGCCAAGAGTTCTTACTTTTAAATAGGTATATCTCTGAACAATTTATTCCAAGTCTATTTCATATCAACGATCACCACTGTATGTGTCATTAAAAACAGAGGCTAAAATATAATTATCCCTAATCAGTATATTTCTTTCACATATTCAAGTATAAGTACAACTTACCATGCTTCTTCTATAAAACCAACAACAAATTTCCGAACATCTATTAATTTGTCATTTTGAAAGGCAAGCATTTCCTAAGATAGAACAAAAACATTTCTTTAGTTACAAATCATTGAACTTACTAAAGAAGAATCAACACCACAAAAATAATCTACAACTTATAATAATTCATATTTTTTGTGACTGCATGAAACAACTTATATACGCTTGTGAAATGCTCCATTCCTTTTTATTATCTTAAGCCAATTAAAAAGGATGCAAGTCATTTCAAAATATATAATAGGAGAGTCAGAAAGCAAGCCACAAAGTAAGTCAAAACAAAAGAGGTAAGCAGGAAACTAATTCGGATGCATCATTTATTTTTCAACATAAGCACCAAACACAATTATATAACCCAGGGTTCAGTGTTGGGCCCACTGTTATTTTGTATATTTATCAATGATATTGATGAAGGTATATCAGGCTTAATATCCAAGTTTGAAGATGATGCTAAGGTTGGCAGGGTTGTTAATGACAGTAATGGCAGTGTGCTACTGCAACAGGATCTAGGTAGGCAGGTTTGGCAGATGGGCTGACAAGTGGCAACTGAAGTTTAACATTGACAAATGCAAAGTACTTGCATTTGTCAATGGGTTTTTGGGTTTTTTCTTCCGTAAAGGTGAGTACAGTGGTCTCAGACAGTTTTTAAATTCTGTACAGTGGGATCAACTGACGATGTTACCAACAGTAAGTTCTAAGTGGGAAGCATTCAAGGAATTAATCGTGGATGCTACTAAAAGTTTCATACCTATTAAAAAATATTGTTCAAGGTTTAGGCCTAAATGGTTATCAAATGAACTAATGAGACTCGTGACAGAGAAGAAAAATGCATGGGATGCATATAAATTATCAAGCGACTCAGAAGCCTATGGCAGATATAAGCTAGTCTGTAATCAGGTCACAAAGGAGGTTAGGCAGGCAAAGGCAGATTATGAGAAATCGTTGGCAAAAGATGCTGAGAAAAACAGCAAGGATTTCTTTACTTATATAAACTCTAAAAGGAAGGGGATGAATCTGATTAGTCCACTTGATATCGATGGTTCGACTGTTGATGATCCTGCTCAGATAGCAAACAAACTGAATGAGTATTTTGCATCTACATTCACACATGAGGAGTTATTAAGGTTTGAAAATGGCAGAAGGTTATCAAATTGTAGCAGGTTATCAAATTGGTGCTTAATGATTTTGTAATAACTGAGAGCAAAGTGGAGGAGAAATTGTTGAAGTTAAACATAAGAAAGGCACCTGGGGTGGATGGGATCTATATTAAAGAATATAGATCCCAGTTATATTAAGGGAGGTGGCAAAGCAACTAAGCAAACCCTCAGCCATAATTATGAGAGCATCCTTGGACTCAGGAGAGGTCCCCACAGACTGGAGATGTGCAAATGTATCCCCAATTCACAAAGGGGGATCGAAGAGTGACATGAGCAATTACAGACCAGTTAGTTTAACTTCTGTTCCGGGTAAAATAATGGAGTCACTGGTTAAAGATGCATTGTAGGATCATCTAGACAAGACTGCAGCAATAATTCAGACACAGCATGGGTTTATTAAGGGAAAGTCTTGTCTGACAAATTTGATAGGATATTATGATGTGGTTACCAAGGAACTGGATGCAAAAAATAATTTTGATATCATATATTTGGATTTCAGGAAAGCTTTTGACACTGTTGCGCATGGAAGACTATTGTACAAACTGGAGCAGAATGGCATTAAGGGTAAGTTGCTACAATGGATAAAAGGATGGTTGAGTGGAAGAAGACAGAGGATGGTAATTAATGGGTGCTGCTCCTTGTGGACTAATGTTATTAGTGGAGTCCCACAGGGTTCGTTGTTGGGTCCTCTGTTGTTTTGTATATTTATCAATGATATTGATGAAAGTATATCAGGCTTAGTGTCGAAGTTTGCAGATGATACAAAGGTTGGCAGGGTTGTTAATGACAGTAATGGCAGTGTGCTACTGCAACAGGATCTAGATAATTTGGGTAGATGGGCTAAGAAGTGGCAACTGAACATTGACAAATGCAAAGTACTGCATATGGGTAGAAGTAACCCCAGAGAAACATACCAACTGTGTGGTACTACACTTAAGGTGGTAGAAAATGAAAAAGACCTGGGAGTAATTGTGCAGTCAGATATGAAGTTTTCTGAGCAATGCAGACAGGCTGCCAGGGCAGATCATGAGGTTTTGTCAAGATATATAAGAATTTTGCTAGCAGGGAGAAGGAGGTGATTGTCCCTCTGTATAAGGAAATGGTCAGGCCGCGCCTTGAGTACAGGTCTGGAGGCCTCATTTTAGGAAGGATGCAGATTTTCTTGAGCGTGTACAGAGAAGGGCAACAAGATTGGTGAGGGGAATGAAGGGATCCTCTTACCAAGAGAGGCTTAAGTTCTGCAAATTGCAGTGGCTGGAGACTAGGCACCTGTGTGGTGATCTGATTGAGGTGTATAAGGCCTTGAATGGGTTGAGCAAGCTGAATTCTGATGGGATCCTTCCACTTGTTCAGATTACGAACCTAAGGAGGCATAAATTCAAATTAAGAAAAGACAGATGTAGAATAGATGTGCAGAAATTTGCCTTTAGCCAGCGGGTGGTTAATTGCTGGAACAAACTTCCATCTGTCATTGTGGAAACAATGACAGATGGAAGTTTGTCATTATGATTAGATGGAAGTCGATAAGCTAAATAAATTTAAGGAGGAACTGGACAGGCATTTTGAGGGAATGGTGTGATTTTTTTTTTTTTTTGGCTGATGCTGCATAAGCTCATACACTTGCTTTCTTGCATCACATGCCACTACTACTACTACTGCATATAGGTAGAAGTAACCCCAGAGAAATGAACAAACTGTGTGGTACTACATTCAGGGTGGTAGAAAATGAAAAAGACCTGGGAGTAATTGTGCAATCAAATATAAAATTTTCTGAGCAGTGCAGACAGGCTGCCAGAGCAGATCATGGGGGTCTTTGTCAATGATATACAGGAATTTTGCTAGTAGGGAAAAGGAGGTGATTATCACTTTGTATAAGGCAACGGTCAGACCATGCCTTGAGTACTGCATACAGGTCTCAAGGCCTCATTTTAGGAAGAACGTAGAGTTGCTTGAGCAAATACAGAGAAGGGCTACAAGATTGGTGAGGGGAACGAAGGGGTCCTCTTACCAAGAAAGGCTTAAGTTCTGTAAATTGCAGTATCTGGAGACTAGGCACCTGCGAGGTGATCTGATTGAACTATGTAAGGCCTTGAATGGGTTGAGCAGGCTCAATTCTGATGGGATTCTTCCTCTTGCTCAGATTACAAACCTGAGGGGGCATAAATTCAAATTGAGAAAGACAGTTGTCAAATAGATATACAGTCAGTCCTCGTATAACACATGTTTACGCTACACGAATTCGATCATACACGATTTCAGTTGGCTGAAACAATGCGAGACAGACAACGACAGCCACATTCATACACACCTTTCTCTGCCCACAATGAGATGTTATTCAGGAAATGGCGTATTCCTGATATACTCTTGATACTGTCGAATGGAGATGGTGAAATTTCTGTACCACCTCCGCAATAGAGTGACCCATGAGTTGGGCACTCGCTATCATTCCTATTTCAGTCGGTTAGCTCACGTTTATCCATACCGACATCGAATTACCGTCTACGTGAATGCAGTGCACCTATATACCTGCCAAGCGGTGGGTTCATCCACTACCGAGAGGGGTGACAGTGTCGTGTTGCCCAGGAACCCCATGAATTCTTTATTTATTTATTATTTATTTATGTAATATTTATTAAAATTGAATAAAAAACTGTGTAACAAAAGAACAGTTGCAAACAAAACTAATTACAAAATACCCTCCATTAACTTTAGTTTCTTCACTATCCTACAAAATTCCAATGTGACTGATTGCACTATTCTTCTTCACGTTCCTTCAACCAATATAATGTTCCATAACAGACTGCTGTTGATAGCACACCTGTACAAAGAGTACCGTACTTTTGAATGTTGTGCCAAACTTTTTACAGGGCACTAACCACAGTAGTTCAGCTACGCAGCTGTTACACTAAACTGTAAATTACTGGTTGCCTGGCCAGATTCTTAGCTGTCCTGGTGACAGGATTTTTTGAACCCCGTTGATGATGAAGTATAGGGAAAGCTCTCAAAGTTTGCTGATAACAAAAAAGTTGGCAAGTGGTTAATCAGCAGAACCAGGCTATATTTGCATCAAAATGAATTGAAACAATTATAAATATGGTCTGAAATGTGATAGCTGACGTTTAACAATGCTAAGTCATCGGGTTTTTGTATCCAGGAAACAAACTGTGTGTGTGTGTGTGTGTGTGTGTGTGTGTGTGTGTCAGAATTAAGGGTAGTTCAAAACCTTTGACTTGTAGCTATTAAAGAATTGTATAAAATTCATGTTCTTGGGAGGGGAGGGGGGGAAATCAACATATCGTGTTTATCATACAGCAGTGTTTCCTAACAGCTGAGAATAGCATTTTCGTCTGTTGCAAACATCTTTGGTGTGTTGTGTGTTGCAAAAAAAGTCCTAAAAATCATTAAAATAGTATATTAAGCACCAACTAAATAGTAAAAAACCATATTGGGAAATTAAACTGACAAAGGAATTTTAAAAGTTCCTCTTTTTAAAGACAACTATTAGATGTACTCAAAAAATGGCATTCATAATTGAATAATAAGTATTTGCCCATATTGCAGATAAAATATTTGCATTTCAAATGCGTGAATTGACTGATATCAGTAGTAAAGCCTAACTATTAGCTTTCATTAGATTTGTTTTGTACAGAAAATAAATTTTTCTGTTGCAAAGCACTGTCCAAAAGAATGCAGATTGGGGGAAACCCCTGGTGCCATTAGATAACTAACACAAACTGTCGAAAAGAACAACTGGTAACACTGAACGGATTCTTCAGTATTATTTAGCAGGGTTATTACTGCAATTATTACTGCATTAGTTACACCTAACCATTGTTGTTTTGCATTGTGATGTGTGCTGAATGGCAAAGAATCAGTTCTTTCAGAAGAGTATGAATGATATGAAGAAGTTTTATTTTTAAATGTACAGGAATTTTAATTTTGTAATTATTTACCTGGTGACATGTAACTATGAAAAATCTCATCTCTGTCTGACTTATTGTATCATTTAAACTTTTTTAAATCATTTATCTACATCATTTCTAAATTACTGTGGAAATAGAAGCATCTTCAATTATTAAGTAGTACTGTTGTGTAGAAGTTTAACTTACTTATTTAAATACTCTGTCAATGGGGTAACTGTTGATGACCCTGCACAGGTTGTGAAAAATTGAATAGGTATTTATTTAGCTCTTGTTGCAGCAGATCACCCTGATTACTATTACTAACCACCCTGCCAATCTTTACACCATCTGCAAACTTGACATTAAGCCTGATATGCCTTCATCAATATCATTAATAAATACAAAAAATAATGATGGGCAGAGCACTGAACCCTGAAGTACTCCACTAATAACATTAGTTCATGGAGAGCTGTGTTCATTCATAACCACTCATCCATCCCTTTATCCATAGCAGTAACTTGCCCTTAATGCCACAATAGTCCAATTTGTACAGTAGTCTTTTGTGTGCAATAGTATCAAAGGCTTTCCTAAAACCCAAGTACATGGTATCAAAATTATTTTTTGCATCCAGTTCTTTTGTGATTTCATTACAGTATACAATCAAACTGGCCAGACAAGATTTCTCCCGAAGTCCAGCCATTTGGTGACAACCAAATCCTGTGCTTGCACCTTCACGATGGTGGGACTGTTAGTAATCCTGGGTATAACCACCATGTGCAAACCCTGAAATGCGGCATCTAATATACTGGAGGTGATCACCCAAGTGCGAACCAACTTAAGCAGGGGTCGAGGTGTAGCATCCACACCACACGGTTTCTGCCCCTCTGAGTTACCAGGCAATGCTAGGCGATAGACGACTCATCATCAAATAAGCAAAGTGGTGCAATAACACCACTTTGCTTATTGGAGATTTATTTGATGTGGTGGAACCAAAGTTCAGTCTCCAGAGCAGAGATCTGGCACCTGCTCCCATCTCTTCCATCATGCAGTATGATTGATGTCTTTTGAGATTATGATGGATATCATGGGGAGATCAAAACGGTGTTTACTGGCCGGCTTCTAGATAGTCCACTGGACCGAACATACTGGTAACTCTCTAGGAGGCTTCCAGTTCAGTTAGTGTATAATCTCACTACCTCTACTCTGCCAGATAGTGACTGGAGAGAGTCCAAGTAGTGTGTATGCGGGGGCATTGTCGAGGCAACATTATGTCAAGGGGCAGGGTATATTGTTGCCATGTATACACCATATATCCAAAAACTTCATTACTTCATACATGTTCTCCCTACCTTTTCTTACTACTGAATAAATCATGAATAGTCAAACTAATAGAACAAACTTATCTGCAAAAAAGATCTAAACCTCCCAAATACTTCGTTGTTCGTTTTACCAACATACATGGTCTCAGTTCCAATCTCAGTGATGTCAATTTCTACTTACAGTCTGCCAAACCCCACACACTTTTTCTGACAAAATCCCAATTATCAGTTTATTCAACCACTGCTCATCTCAGTCATCCTAATTATTTGCTGTAAAATTCCTTTCATATGCAAAAGGTGGTACTTTTGCATATGTCCGCTCTGATATTCCCTATCAGAGACTAAGTAATTTGAAATCTCCTCTTTTCAATTTTCTCTGGCTTAAAATCTCTCTGCCCCATTCTATTAAATTCATCTGTTACCTCTATCGTTCTCCCACCTCCATTAATCACTTGGAACTCTGTCTTCTTTGATTTAAAACTCAACTTTCTCCAGCCCAACTTTCCTTACAGTAAGGTAATTTTCCTTGGCGATTTTAATATTCACAACTACAGCTGGCTTCTGATTTCTAGTCACACCGACCCAGCTGGTCAAGATGCTGAGGTTTTTGCCATTACTAGTAACCTCTCATAGATTGCTCATTTACCTGCAAGAATACCAGACAATCCCAACCATACAGCCAACACACTTGATCTATATTTAACAAACAACCCTTCAAGATATGCAGTTGAGGTTAATGGTCTTCTAGACACCTCAGATTGCAACTTGGTGATAGTCTCTTCTCCACTGGAGCCTTTCTCCCATGACCAATCCTAACCTAGTGTTGTTTGGCATAACAAGAATGCGAAATTGTATGATGTGCAAGATTTCCTTTCTTTGGCCTGATTACTGTTTCAAATCTTCTGATGTCAACGTTTGCTCAAATCGTGTCAGTAAAATGATTCTTGTAGGGATGAAATCCTTTATTCCACACTCCACCTTAAAATCTTGTACTTTATCTAAACCTTGATTTTCCAATAAATGCACTAAGGCTGTTCAATATAATAATGTTGCATATCTCGATTGGCTTGCGTCGAAATCTCCAGGTTCATTTTCTGCCTACACGAAAGCACGCAAAAATTGTAAAGCAGTTATCAATCAGCCCAAACTAGATTTTGAACAGCCTAAAAGTATAAAACTTGCTTCTTGTCCAAATGGTCATTATGCATTTTGGTCTACTGCCGAAGCTGTCAGTTGCAACTTTTCCCATCTCTATTCCCACCTGTCAAAACCGGATGGTTTTGACAGAGGTGGGAATTGGGATGGACTGCTGAACTGCTAGGTGGTAGATGACTTTCATCAACAGGTGAAATACCACCACTTTTCTTATTGGAGGCTTGAAGTGTGAAACCCATGTTTAGTCTCTAGAGCAAAGTTTCTGGCATCCCCCTCCCCCCATACTTCTCCTTCAACCCATGCATGGTACTAAGTACTATAGGTTTTGATACCTTTCGTGTTTGGGGTTTTCACAAAAAAAAAAAAAAAAAAAAACTCACATATTAATGAACTTGCTAAATCACCTCCTACCATTCAACAGTACATACCATTCAATGCCTCCTGTTCTCTTCCATCAAAAGGATATCAGAAGAATTTTGAACAGTCTTGATGCCAATAAAGCTCCAGGTGCAGATGGTATTTCTCCACTTGTTCTCACCTGTGCTCCTGGGCTTACTCCTGTTCCATGTCACCTTTTTACACTTTCTTATTCCACCATTGTTTTCCCTTCTGGTTGGAAATTTGCTCATATCCAGCCAGTTCCTAAAAAGGGTGACAAATCCCTCCCATCCAATTATTGTCCCATTGCACTTACTTCTACTCTTTCTAAAGTAATGGAGAAATCTATTAACCACCAACTCCTAAACTATCTAGAAACCTTCCATCTGATCAATGATCACCAGTAGGGATCCCATCGTCGATCCACTGGTGATATTCTGGCTTATGTTATCTATGGACAAATACAATAATAACTCAAGCAGTTGCTCTTGATATTTCAAAAGCTTTTGATCATGTTTGGCATAAAGGTCTCCTAAATAAGCTTCCATCTTGTTTTACCAACTGTTTTTGTAATTAGGGATCCAGTTTGATCCACTAATGCAGGTGTTTCCCCAAGGTTCAGTTCTTTCTCCTACTCCTTTTCTCTTGTATATTACTCACCTTATTAATTCTTCTATTTCTGTTTTGTGGAAATCCTCCCTTTCATACATATTTTCTGAAAATTACAACCTACAGAAATTCATGTCTAATGTCAACAAGTATCTTCTTTCATCTTCCTCACTCTTCAACCAATGCATGGTACTAAGTACGATGAGTTCTAATACCTCTTGCACTTGGGGTCTTCATAAAAAAAAAAAACACACCTGAAACGTAACACACTGCATATATCAGCTAATTTGTAATGGAAGTATGTTATTGGATGTTGAGACATTATTTAATAAGAAAACATCTAATCAATATCACATTTTCTTGAATATGTTTCATCCTGGAAAGATCAGTCATGGCTTTCTGCTCCAGACCACAGAAATCTGATCACATAAATGTATTATTCTAGAACAAAATCGGATCGAGGCCAAATTTCAACCTATGTTCTGTTGGTCTCTGGGGTTAATTTCAGGTCCAATTACAATTTCAATTCCCTTCCTCTGAAAAAAAAAAATTGGCATAAATGAAAGTATGTTTTTGCATTAATCAAGAAGATAAATGCTGATTGCTACCAAATTTTCAACATATACCAGGTGTGACAATCAAGTTCCCAAACTGGTGCAATGAAAACAACACAAAGTGAAGGTGCTTGAAATTTATTTTTATTTAAAGTAATCACCACCCAACTGAATGCACCCCATCTAAAAGATTCTGAAAAGAGTCAGTGAAGGCATCCAAATACTAACTGACTATGTTCTCTTAGGTGGTTACATTTTTCTTCGTCCTCAACATTTTGAAATCTCCTTCCCCTGAGGGCAGTTTTCACCTTGGAAAAGAGGAAGACTGGTGCTAGATTGGGAGAGTAGCTGTTGGTTGATCTCTGCAATGACATATTTCATCAGAAATGTGTTCATAACAAGACAGAACAGGCAGGGGCATTGTTGTGCAACAAGAACCAGCTGCCTTTTTCTCAAAATTGTAGCCTCACCTGAGAGATGCATTTCTTAGTATTAGAAACAACTGTAAGCAGAATGCAGCTCTCGCTCTCTCTCTCTCTCTCTCTCTCTCTCTCTCTCTCTCTCTCTCTCTCTCTCTCTCACCTTCAGGTACAACACACTATTTGTCGAAAAACATGATCATCATTGTCTTCATCCAGGACTTCTGTAAAGGAAACTTTCCAGACCTTGGTGATGATTTCGAAATCCGCTGCATGCTCCGATGCTTTGTCTCCAGGTCATACTGAAACACCCAACTCTTATCTCCAGTAACAATACAGTCGAGAAAATTAAGATTGTCTTGATGAGTCTAAATGATGAGTCCTTCACATGATGACACTCTTTGGTGCTTCTGCTCATTTGTGAGGCCACTGTCGACACAGTGGCCTCAGTGATCTTTGCAAAATTTCATATAACAAATTTTGCACAGATCTTACTTTTCCCTAAATCTTCAGGCAGAATTTGATGAATCATCTCTTTATTCATACCAAAACCCATTAGCCATACATTCTGAGGGTCAAACGAAATCTCTCATCACAATTTGCCAAACCTTTGCAACTCTGACCTCATTTTGACAAGTTGACAGATGCCCACTTCTTGGGTCATTACTAAGATCCTCACATCCATCTTTTAACCGCTTATACCATTTGAGCACACTGGCACAACTTAATGTTTCATCACCATAAACAGTTTATAACATTTCATGTTTCTGTTACAGTTTTTCCCAGTTTAAAGCAAAATTTGATATTCATTCATTTCTCCAACGCAAAATCATGACACGGAAAGTTAGCACTACTAATGAAATTGGCTGTTACTTGCAACCTGGCAGTCTACTGGATAATCTCTGTACTATCATCTGTCGGAGGAAGTTTGAACTACAACATACAACTTGTTTGTTTGGTTTGTAGAAGCATTAGCAACTAAGGCCATATTGCTCCGGGATATGCGGTGGTCATTCCCTGACCTTTCTGCATCCTCCGTATTTGGTGGTGACGGGCTTGAACATACAACTTACTTTTATTTTCAAGTTCATTGAACGTGACCACGACAGCACCAGTCAGCACCAGAAATTTTATTTTCACACCTTGTAATCTGTTGATCCCTGGAATAGGTCCAAGTTCAATTCTAATTTCACTCATTTCCTCCCCAATTTCCCAATACAAATTCCTTGCACTATATGGCTATTACTATTACTAAACAGGAGCTCTGATTCATTTCAAAATTTCAATGCTTACTTAGAATATTTTAGAAATCTTTGTAACAAATATTCATGGTGATGGGTAGACTTATTTTGTTATAAATCATGAATTATTACTATTTGCTAAATCACCTGAAATGTAGTGCACTGCAGACATTAACTAACTTGTTAAATTTAAATTTTGTGTAATCAGCTGCTTTTTTTTTCCATAAAAAGTTGCTTCTCATCCTTGATTTAGTCTAAAAACTCCCTGAAACAAACTTGCAATGTGAACCAGTGCAAACATATAGCACATTGATGCACTTGATTGTATACAGTAGCAATGCATTTTCAAACTTCATAACAGATTAGTTTTGGAGTAATTTTGAGGGTTTTTTTATTTAGTACACTAATCTATAGTTAATATATAGTTTCAATTTATATAGTCACATAGGTTAGTTTATTTTTGTATTTAGTTAAGTATTTATAAAGCTATAGCTTAATATTCAGAAGGGCTTTGTCATTGATATTTTGACAAGAAGTTCGTAACTTCTTGTTCGGTAGCTTAAATTTAACTTCACTAGTGATTAAAGTTTTGATAACAGTTTAATTTCTGTAATACATTGTAAATTTAAATTTTCTAATATCTGAAAAGCTACAGTTTAATATTCAGATAGCCTTAGTTCCCGCCAATATTTCAGCAGGAACTTTGCAACCTTCGTCCAATAGCTTAAATTTAATTTCTCCAGTGATTAAAGTTTTATCAACAGTTTCAATTCTGTAAGGTAATTTAATTTTGTAATAATATTCAAAATTTTAATTTTGTAATCTTTCCAAAGTTCAAATTTTACCTTAATAATGTTTGCTACAAGATCCACTTACAATACAATGTCCAAGGTTAGCGTGACCCAGATGGAAATGCCTGCAGGCATTCCAGCACGAGTCATAAGTTCGTCATTCGTATAGCCTGCGGCATTTATTCTAAGGTTTAATTTCTAATGATTCTTTTCTTCGCACACAATGTAAGGAGTACACTGATCTCAAATTAGAACTTGGTGCATTATAAGAATTTGAGTCACTTAAGAAACAAGTGCAACAACATAAGATTGGTAGGGTAGTCAACGATCAGTACCGAGCAGTGCTCCTTCAGAAAAGTGGCAGCTATGTTTTAATGCAGCAAAATGCAAGGTCTTACACTTGGGGAATAGCAATCTCAAAATAAAGTACATACTTGGTGGGATAATTAAAAATAGCAGAGGAAGAAAAGGATCTGAAAGTTATAATACAGGCAGATATGAAGTTTTCTGAGCAATGTAAACAGTTAGCCAGGAAAGCCCAACATGTTCTATTGATGATTTATCGAGCATTATCCTGTAGAGATATGCAGGTCACAGTCCCACTATATGAGGTAATTGTAAGACCACATTTGGAATACTGTGTTCAAGTATGGAGACCTCATCTGAAAAAAGACAATGAGCTTCTTGAAAGGGTCCAAAGACAGGCAACTCGCATGGTGAGATCGGCAAAAGGGCAACCAAAGGAGGAAAGATTCTGTATATGTGGGCTACAGAGTTTAGCAACCAGGAACCTCGGAGGTGACCTGATTGAGGTTTATAAGGCTCTGAGAAGAGAGTTAAGGCCCTTGTACAGGCTCAGTTGAAATGCGTAGTTTAACTGAAAGAAAAACTGAAACATGCATTTTACGCAGGGAATAGCACAGTTCATAGAACTGAGCAAACAAGTCATGATTCACACAGTTAAATGTGCAGTTATATCAGGGAAATACACAGTTTGCTCAGTTCACACCCAGCTTTCATCATGGTGTCTACAAAGAAAAAGGAGGCGTTCTGAATTTTATTGAGTGCTACAGAAGTTTACCGGTACTGTGGGATGGGGAACATGTTTTTTACAGTAACCGAGTGAAAAAAAAATCACTGGTGTATGATACACTCAGACAAATTAAGAGTTATACAGCAAGAAGCAAAGAGAGAAAGTGTAGTGAAAAAAATTAATTCCTTGTGCTGAACTTTTCGCAAGGAATTAAAAAAAAGTGAATGACTCAAAACAATCAGGAACACACTCATGGCAACCACAAACTCACAAAAGCACTGAACGAAATGAAAAAACTGATGTGAAACTTGTGCCGTGTATAGGAGAATGCTCAGTTTAGTTTTTCACTCAGGTTTTTTTTACAGTTAAACTGCACATTTTAACTGAGCACGTATAGCCTCCCTTAGTAAAATCAATGAAGGCAGAATTTTTACTGTTACAGAGTCCCAGAACTTGGGGGAATGAATTTAAATTACAGGTGAAGTGGTTTGGGAAAGATTATAGAAATTTTTCTTTAACCAGAGTCATTCATTGCTGGAACAGGTTGCCTTTGCAAGTAGTTAAGGCTGACAGTTTGAATAAATTCAGAGGTAAACTGGATATGTGAGGAGGAAAGCAAATAATTTGGGGGGGGGAGGTTTGTTTTTTTTGATAGTGCAGCAAAAGCCTGTAGCTTCCTTGCACTATATGGCTATTACTATTACTAAACAAATTTTATTTGAAGAAAGAAAGAAACAAACACAACAGCTGTATGAGAGCAGTTTGCATAAAGTATTCTCACAATTACAATTGTGTGGTTATTATATTTTTTTAATAAAATCTGTTTATGTTCATTTCAGAATCACCGATAATGTTTTTAGACTAAACCAAATATAGGGAGCAATTTTCTCATTGAGAAAAGAAATTTCATTGGCAAATTTAAATTCAGAAATTGTAAATTCTAAATGGCAACAACAACTAGTCCAATTTCGATATCAAATTCAAATATTTCAATAAGACAAGTTCAAGACAGATAATTGTGCTGGCTGCTGTCTTGTCATACTTCAAACTGATCAAACCATAGGAAACAAATCAGACTTCTCCAAATGGGTGGCAATGTGTCATGCCAACTAGGCTGCCCAGAGAACTGAGAACTAGTATATACCCAACCCTGTTCTTCAATCAGTATGTCTCTGGTTCAAGTATGACATAACACCAGCACATTCTAGAGAACAGATATAATAACAGGCAATCAATACCTAGAAACCACTGATCTCCTAACCTTAATCCACCCTTCTTTTTTAATAGAAACAACTGGTGGTCAAGGTACATATCACCATCACTACTCTATCCAGTGTTGCAAGGTATACAAAAAAAAGTATACCTCAACATGTTGCAATTTATTGTGCAATGCAGGACTAGCATTTTGAAGCCACTCCACTGTACGTGGGTAGGTAAATAACAACAGCATCCTGTATGCAATATGATTTTGGTATAACACGTATATCCTATCATGGGTTAGACATATATGTACTAATGAAGGGCATAATTTATAATCATAATTTAAATAATCAATTATGTTATTAACCTATTATTAATCATAAGCAAATTAGATGATTAAGAAATCAGCAACAAGAAAACATGATAGAGATTCAATCTGATATTATCAAAACTAAAAATAAAGTACTGTTACCATTCAGACAACTGTGTGTGTGTGTGTGTGTGTGTGTGTGTGTGTGTGTGTGTGTGTGTGTGTGTGTGTGTGTGTGTGTGTGAGAGAGATAAAAAATAAGAACAAATAGATAAAAGCCTTGTAAAACATTTATTCAAAGTATATGTTTGTTATTTTCATTAGTTTACCACTGAAAACTCCATAGCCATTTCTTAAAATAAAAAATACTGCCATCACTGTTTTCAAGTCCTGAATTGATCCTGAAGTACAGCCCACATGTTATGAAACACCTTACGTATTACTCAGCAGATGCCATTTTTTTTTAACATAACATACACTGATGAGGCAAAACATTACGACCACCTACCTAATATTATGTTGGTCCTCCACGTGCAGCCAAAACAGCTCGTACCCGGCAAGGCATGGACGCTACAAGATTTCTAAATGTGCCTTGTGGTATCTCATACCAACACATAACCAGCAGATCTTTAAACTCCTGTAAGGTCCATGGCTGAGCCACCACAGATCGAAGTTGCTGTTCCAACACAAACCACAGATGCTCCACGGGATTCATGTCTGGGGAATTTGGAGACCAGGGCAATAACACATATTGACCTGGAAGTCTTCCTCATGTTCTGCAAACCAGTCTCAAACAATCCAGGCGGTGCGATATTGCACATTATCTTGCTGAAAGACAGTTGCCATTAAAGGGTGTACCTGGTCAGCAACAATGTTTAGGTAGGTGGTAGACATCAGAGAGTGCCCGGCACATGGATGACTGGACCCCAGGGTATCCCAGCAGAACATCGCCCAAAGCATGACGCCGCCGCCACGGGCTTGTTTTCATCCCATGGTGCATCCAGATGCCATCACTTCTCCAGGTAAACAACGCACATGTACCCAGCCATCCACATGGTGCAACAGGAAACAAAATTCGTTGGACCAGACAACTTTCTTCTAATCACTCAAGGTACAGTTTTGATGCTCGCGTGCCCATCATAGGTGCTGTAGCCGGTGAACCATGGTTAGAATGGGCACTCAGAGCGGCCTGCGACTACGCAGCCCCATTTTCAGCAGGGTTCAATGAACTGTGTGTTGTGACACATTACTTTCGTCACCAGCATTCCAATTAACTGCGAGTTGCGCCACAGTCACCCTTCTGTTGTCATGTACCATCTGGGAGAGCCTTCGCTTACCTCGAGCATCGATGAGCCATGGTCGTCCAACACCTCGCTGGCGGTTCATGGGTTTTCCCTCCTCGGACCACTTTCGGTAACCAGGGCTGACCGTGAGAATCCAACCAGCCGTGCCGTTTTGGATGTGCTCTGACCCAGTCATCTGGCCATTACAATTTGTAATTTGTCAAACTCACTTAAGTCCGCTGCCTTACCCATCTGAACAAGAGTAACACTGATTAACAGAGCTGAGTATCAGGTATTTTTTATACCATGTCCCGACTCGCACATGTGCCGTAGTTCACCTGCAGTTGCTTCGATTTGCATAATGACTCGCTAGTCATGTTTTGGCTCATAGGTGTATGTATGGAAAATTATGTTAAAAAATGGTATCTGCTGGGTAATATAATTTTGAAGACCACTATTTACTTTGTTTGCAACAGTCTTCAGCCAAGCATTGTTCTATGTAAAAAACTTTCCTATAATTATACAAACATTTAGATATTTATCCTTAAAAATAAAAATAGAAACTACTGCTTTACCGATTTTCCCTAGTCTTAGAAAACACACATCAAATGACTGTTCACAATTACGTTAAATTTTTATAAGCGATTGTGTCATAAAAAAAATTAAAAAATTTATTTTAAAAATATGCTGAATTTTTGAAATTAGCATACAAAATTAAATAGGTTTTATTATTACAGTCAGTCCTCGTATAGCACGATAGTTGTGTTCCTAGAAACTCTCGTGCAATGCAAAATCGTGCAATATAAACAACAGGGGCCCTATGGGAAAAATAGCATTAGGTGCCGACCACACATGGTTGAACACACATTTGTAATCAAAACATTACCAAACACAATAAATTATCGTAATAAAATACGTAAGTACTTTATTACAACTATTATGTAATAAAATATTTGCTAATGCTTTTGCTTCTATCGTAAGCAAACTTGTTTTTTGTTTGATTTTCTATCCAAAAAGATGACAGCCGTTCCATCTCTTCCAATTCTTTGTGTCTTAATCTAATGGATTTTAATTACACTTTGAGTTGTTCCTGCTATAAAAGTTGTTTATATTTTCTCTGCATTCGTTGTAATTCTCGGCGTTGCCTCATTTAGGCCTGTAGCACGTGCAATATCACATGGTCTTTCATTTCACTCAAAGCGTTTCACAATTTCATATTTTTTCTCTATCGACAGAGGCGGACTGGCCATAAGCCTTACCAGGGAAACCACGGTGGGTCGGAGGCCAGTGTGATTTTGGCCATAAATGCTAGTATGAGGCCACTACAAATTTTCCTGGGTAAGAATTTTTTACCCAGTCCGCCTCTGTTTATCAATATTGCTTTTCTTTTTCTCTCTGAAGTGTCTTCACCAGGACGCTTCCTTTTCACACCTTTTAAGTATTTTACTCATTTTTAGGGAATAAAGCACAATTACAAAATGAGGAAGCACACTGATACACATAAACAAAGCTGTGCGAGTGCAGCAACTGAATAAACAACACCGTAAAGGCAGAGACAATTCTACCTCACTAGCTCACATTTTACTAAAGCACATTTCTGGGGGTTACTACCATAAAACAATAAAAACAATTTCCAGTTGCGTTCCTGCTAGTAGAATCTGTTATAAACTAGTAGTAAACTCGATCTAAATGCATTTGCGATAATACCGATAGCTGGAATTTTACATTATTATGGTGAAATGCATTTCCCCTTCACTGATATAAAAAACATAAATACATTTTCAGAATCTTCTCTTCATCCCTATCGTGTTGGGGTGATTCTGGTCCGACTGCCATTTCTTGTAAACACAAAGGCGAATCGTGCATAAGCGAATTCGGCTCGTGTTATATATGATATCATTCCCCTATTTATAAATTGTGTATGATCGAATTTGTGTAGTGTAAACACATGTTATACAAGGACTGACTATTTATTCTCAGGCAGAGAAAACAATTTGAATTGTTAGTCCTGTAATTCTAAAACCATGGGTTATGCCTGCAGATAAAAATCTTGATGAATCCCACAAAATAAAATTAAAAATTAGACAAAATTAAGTTATGTTACAAATTAAGTTCTTGATCTTCAGAAGAGGAAGGAGGGGTCACAAAAGCAGAGAGCTATCTCAAGGGAATTATCAAATGGACTTGTGTAATAAACACCTGCAGAGTACTGAAACTGCTAAAAGTAACACGATCATGGCAATGAAGAAATCATTTGTATTACTGGAAAAGCATGCAAAATACTTTTCATATACCATACTTAACATTAAATTGTTAATATACTGTTAAACTGTTATTACATAAAAAGTCATCTACAACTGTGTATTATTTATAAACAGTTTAAATTTTTCACACCACTAATGGTATTCATCACATTTTAAACAGATATTTTTTAAATTATTAAAATTTAAGAATCCATAATCATCTGACTGATCATTCTATAAAATGACTTACATCTAAAAAATTATCCAGCAAATTAGGCTCTTTGTGGATTATCAATTCTTGCACCTGGCGCAAATTATGAACTTTATAAGTGTCTTTATGTGATAAAACAGCTTGATTTATAAGCTCCACAACCTAAATAAAAGGAAATATATATATATATATATAAACACACACACAAATCAATATGAACACACAGACATACACATAAATCTATTGAACACACACACACAGATATACAAAAAATCTATATTAACAGACACAAATCTATATGAACACAAGACACTACTAAAAATTTGTATAGGTAACAAATACACATTTTTATTACATCAGAGCCATGCAGGTTGAATTTCTTCTCATCTGAGAAAATAACTAACTTCCACTGTGTGTGGGGGTCCATTTCACATGCTCCTTACACCAAATTAATCAGGCGTTTTTCATTTTTTTGTGTGAGGAGGGGCTTCTTCTTAGGACGATGGGCTACAAGTCCATTTTTTAAGAGGCGTTTTCTGACTGTTACTGCACTTACTACCACTCCTGTATGTTCTTCCCATTCTCTTTTCAGCTCAGACGAAGAAGCTTTATGGTTTTTAAGGCATAAGTGCTTCAAAACACAGTCCTGTTTTGGCGTAGAGATCTGCGCCAAAACAGGACTGTGTTTGCATCTGGTTCCTTTTTTCTATCAGCAGAACCAGTATTCTTGAGTTTGGAAAGAAATCTACTCACTGTCGACTGATTACAAGACACTCTATAGGCAATATGATGGGAAGAACATCCTTCCTCACATAAAGGAACAATAGCACTCTTTCTTCGTGGCATCAACTGCACATAACTCGCTGTCCTGACACAAGCAAGGAACGACTGCAACTCTTGCAGAGCATGCTTATATAGCTCAAAGTAACAGCTGATGCAATATTACATCATCACTGCCCATGTCAATCTTATCTGATGCAATCTGTAAGAAATATTGCCATATACTTATGTTATTCGGACGACAATTACAATTTTAAGGGGTGATGCACTTTCTTTGAACACCAATGTGTATATGCATATGTTTCTCTGTGTGTGTACATATGTATAAACACTCGGTTTTCTGAAAAGAAAATTCAAAGTTTTATGTTTAAAACAACAACTTTGTTCTTATTTTTACAAAAATATATAATAATAACTTTATTTATCATCAATTTGCTATACACAGAACGAATAATTTGACCAGTTCCAGGAGGGATCCGAGGAACAGACCCCAGTTTTGGAAATGCTGCCTTAGTGAATGGGGAGAATACTTTAGTGAATGTTTATAACAATAAAGGACCTGAATATAATGCATAAACATGCCCTCTTTTATCACTGTGATTGGCCATCAGTACACGAGGGAGTAGGACAGACCCATTCTCAGCCCTACTCTCTCACGTTTGTTATTCAGTTGATGGCCTTAAGCCTCCAGTGGCTACTCTGAGTATTTGAAGTACTGAAGCAATTTCTAAAATTTTCCTACCAAAAAAAAAAAAAAAAAAAATGCAATACCCAACAAAGAAGACCTTCATACCTTTCAAAGGCACTAGGAAAGAGTTAGTAACAATAAAATAATTTCAGTAGCTTTCAAATGAAAAAGGATTAAATAGTACCACAGGTGCTTAAAATGCCTCTAGCAATCACTCAGTTTAAGTTTCAAAGGGTGCAGAAAGTGTGATAGTTCAAAATTCTTTTTTTTTTTTTTTTTTTTTTTCCCAATCAGTTCTTTTATATACTGCGTGGATAAGAGAAAAAAAAAAAAAAAAAAAAATATATATATATATATATATATATATAATAAAATTATTCATTGCTGCAAATTTTAAAAAAATGGAGTACAGCAATCACAAAATTTTAAACAAAAATAAATAAATCTCAGACTAATGATATTAGCCGCTGATCTTGGCAATTTTAACACATGAATCATTCAGGCCACAATGTGCCAGTTATCATGAAAATCCAGTTCATATGATTTACAGCATATTATAACTGTACAAATATTTATTTACAGGCCAATAAGCATACGGCACATGTTGAAAAAAACCACCAGAATAAACCACAGGAGTTAATAACAGAAGTGGCAAAACAGCAAATTTATACAGAATCAGCAAAAAAAATTAAAAATGCACTGCCCATCTCATCTATTCATTCAGTCTAATAATTTATCTAATTCCCCTTTAAATTTATTCCAACTACCCACTTCTATGATACCAGACAAGTTTGTTCCAAAAATTGATCACTCATTGCTGAAATCAAATTTCCACACATCTATCCTACAACCAATTTAAATTTATATCCCCTTATGTGTGCCATCCAAGAAAGAGTTAGGATGCCATCTATTTTAATTTATTCAATCCATTTAAATAGTTACACAATCAACCAGGTCTCCTTGCAAGTGCCTAAATTTCCAGGTACTACAATTTTCAGAACTGAAGTCATTCTTGGTAAGAGTAGTACCCTTCTATGTGCCTGATTAATCTTGTGACTCTTCTCTCTAGGGCAGATCCACATTCTTCCTAAAATAAGACTTCCAGACCTGTATGCAGTACTAAAGATGTGGCCTAACCATTGCCGTATACAATCACAACCTTGTTCCTGCTGGAAAAATTCCTGTATATCATTGGCACAACTGCCATGAGTTATGTTAGCAATCAGTCTGCACTGCTCACAGAACTAACATGGCTAACTGTATAATTACCCCTAGGGCTCTCTCTCTCTCTTCCCCCCCCCCCAACTACCTGAGTGCAGTATCCATGAATAACAAACCCAATTAGGAAATACTGCTTCCCAAATGTCGTACCTTGGCATTTTCAATGTTAAACCTCAATTGCCACTTCTCAGCCCATTAGCATTAGTTGACGCATATGATGCAAGAAAGTAAGCTTATACAGCATCAGACAAAAAAAAAACCCTTCCTATTTCACCCATCTAGTCACTCCAAATGTTTGTCTAGTTCAGCCTTAAATTTATTTAAGCTATCAACTTCCACAACAACGCATAGAAGTCTGTTTCAGCAATTAACTACCTGCTGGCTAAACTTCTGCACATCTGTTCTACAACTGACTTTCCTCAATTTGAATCTATGCCCCCTAAGGTACTTAATCTGGGGAAGTGGAAGTATCCCGCCAGCATTGAGCCTGCTCAAACCATTCAAGGCCTTATACACCTCAATCAGATCACCTCGAAGGTGCCTAGTCTCCAGATGCTGCAACTTGCAGGACTTGGGCTTTCTTTGTAAGTGCACCCCTTGGTTCCTCTCACCAATCTTGTTGCCCTTTTCTGTACTCGTTCTGACAACTCTACATCCTTCCTAAAATGAGGCCCCCAGACCTATACGCAGCCTGACCAATGCCTTATACAAGAGGACAATCACCTCCTTGTCTCTGTTAGGAAAATTCCTATATATCATTGACAAAACTCCATGACCTGCTCTGGCAGCCCATCTGCACTGTTCAGAGAACTTCATATCTAACTGCACAAATACCCCAGATCTTTTTCAATCTCCACCTCCCTGAGTGTAGTACCACACAGTTGGTACGTTTCTCTTGGGTTACTGCTATCCATATGGAGTACTTTGCATTTGACAATGTTAAACTTCAGTTGCCACTTCTCAGCTCATCTGCCTAACTTTTCTAGATCCTATTGCAGTAGCATACTGTCTTTACTGTCATTAACAACCCTGCCAACCTTTGTATCAACTGCACACTTGGACATTAAGCCTCATATACCTTCATCGATATCATTGATAAATACACAAATAACATTAGCATACATAGAGCACTGTCCATTTATTACCACTCTCTGCAGTCTCCCACTCAACCATCCCTTTATCCGCAGCAATTTGCCTCCAATGCCACACTGCTCCAATTTGTGGAGCAGTGTGGCATTGGAGGCAAATTGCTCCTCCTCCCTTCCTAATTTTAAGAAGGATGTAGAGCTGCTGGAACGAGCAAAGAAGGGCAACAAGATTAGTGAATGGAACAAAGGGTTGCTCTTACGAAGAAAGCTTTAAGTTTTTGTAAATTACAATGGCTGGAGACTAGGCACCTGCAAGGTGATCTCATTGAGGTGTATAAAGCCTTGAATGGTTTGAGCATGCTCAATGCTGATGGGATTCTTCTTCTTATGGGCTTGACACACCCAGGGTCCTGAGCTGGATATCATTATACTTCTCTCTCTCTCTCTCTCTCTCTCTCTCTCTCTCTCTCTCTCTCTCTCTCTCTCTCTCTCTCTCTCTCTCTCTCATTGTGACTTGGGAATTTTTTTGGCTGGTGCAGCATAAGCTTCAGGCTTCCTTGCACCATATGGCTAATAATAACAATAATAATAATAAATCCACAAAAGTTTTGCTAGCATGCGAGTGACCAACCCACAAGTTCCAGTCAATATCTGAAAAGTTAAAATCGCCCATTACAAGACATTCTGATTTACTGGCCCACTCTTTTTCTCTGCACAACTGTTCGTTGTACTCATCAGAGTCATTAGGCCTATAACACACTCCTGATCTCATTTTCCCTTTTCCAGTGTTTATGTCACATCACAAACTGACTCAACATTGCACTGTCCACCCATGTCAACTGGATGCATTTCCTTAGATTTTGTGTTTCATAACTAACAGCATAATGCCTCTCTCCCTTCCTACCCTATCTATCCTTTCTGTACATGCTGTATTCCCCAAATTCCAATTCTACATCGCTTATATCTGCGTGACTCCATGTCTCTGATATTCCAACAATATCTGCCTTTGATGTCTTGATCAGTACTTCAAATTCATCAAATTTATTTACTATACTTCTAGCATTGGTGTACATGCAAGTATAGATGCACCTGTTGTTACTCTTAGTTACCATAACACAGCCCATGTATTTATTGTTCCATGATGACTCCCAGCAGCTCTTGAAAACCCCAGAAACTTGCTCTCTATTCTGCTGCTCATTACAATAGAAGCAGTGCAAGAATCACTTTTGTCTTTCCCTGCGGGTACTGTTAATCTTTTATTCTTTGAATTCCCCCAAGCTAGCAGTTTTACAACCCACCTAAAACTGCCTCGATAGCACCAGCAAATATTCTTGAACCCTTTCTATATAAGTATATCGCATCCCTGTAAAAGGAATCTCTCCTGTTAGCAAGCACAGACCACGCTGAAAAATTTCTACCCCGCATAATCTCTCCATGGCCAAACTGATTGACAAGGCTCTCATTACATACTCCCTCCTATTGTGTCTGGGCCAAATTGCAGACGCTTTCAAATTTAACCCTAACTCACGACTTTTTTTTTTTTCAGCATTGACCTGTAATTGTTAAGTAAATCTGCAGATCTCTTACCCTTAAGGTCATTAGTGTTAATGTGTACAACTATATCACCTTTTGTGCCCTTAAAAGATGATATCTGCCATACAGTGTCATCAACTTTTGCCCCCTGGCAGATATACCCTGGTCCTGTTCCACCTATCCTTTTTGAATAATATATTCCCTGTCTCCTTGACAATATAGTCACCAACAATAACTAGTTCCTGTGGGGCCAGCGCATTCTTCCTTGGAGATCGCCGCTGTGTCGCCTGATGCACAGGAGTGAGCTCTGGCATTTAGTTGGGCAACTGAGAGCTGATGGGCCCTCGTATTAATTCCTTCAAGGGCATCTACCCTACACTTCAAACTCTCATAGACACCCACCAGAATGCTGAGTTGGCATCTAATTTCTTCAGTCTCTGTACCTAGCACACACAAAGAAATCCTAATTGGCTAGATCATGTCCTGTTCTAGAGAGGTCTGCAAACATTTCACATTTCACATATTTTTTTAGACTGTGATGCATTGGAAAATCATCACCTACAGTTCTCCCCCAAGCCACAGCATTCCTGTTATTTTGTGCACATTGCTTCACTGCTCTAGTCTAGGTCATGATTCCTAAGTATAATTTAATTAACAATGAAATTTAATAAGATTAATAAATTTTAATGAGTAATTGATAATACTATATTAATCTAACAGATTTCTAATACAGTGCTATGTATTTCGCTATCTAGTTTTACATTAAACGTTATGCTATGAAGTTCAGGATTTACATTACGCTATTCCATATCATATAACAAGGGCAGCAAGTTACGAATGGTAAGATCTACGGACACTAAGTATTAACTTTCAAAATCACTATCTAAATTCAAAATAAACCACGGAGCTTGACTAAAACTGTAAAGCTACTTATAGAAAATAATTTAGTATAACAATTAAGTCAATAAAACAACTAAATATAAAAAAAAAAAAAAGTTTTTCCGGAGCTGCAAAAATCTTGGTCAACATGGTAATAACCTCATACCTAGGGTATCGTCTGGCTAAAGTTTCTAGGTCCTGTTGCAACTTTCATCATCAGCCATTTTCAATCCACTGCAGGATAAAGGCCTCCCCAGCAACTTTCCAGTTCCTTCTGTTTTGTGCAATGGACTCATGAATTTCATCTATCCATGTTAATTGTTGTCTTCCAGGTTTTCTCCTCTTGGGTACCATTCTATTATTTTCTTAGTCCATCTGTCACCATGTCTTTGAGATATGTGTCCTGCCCGTGACCATTTTAATTCTTTAGTTTTGATAAGAATGTCCTTTACTTGAGTTTGTTGCCTAATCCATATGTTTCTCTTCTTATCTAACAGTCTGATTCCCAATATAATTCGTTCCATTCTTTGCTGTGTAGTTTTCAGCTTCTCTTCCATTATTTTGGTGAGTGCCCAAGTTTCACGTCCATAAGTCATAGTGGGGAGTATACATTGGTTCATTATTTTACATTTCAGAAAAATTGGGATATTGCTCCTCAGTATGTGACTATATTTCCTGAATGCAATCCATCCAAATTTTATTCTTCTCTTGACTTCCAGCCAATTTATCATTATTACAGCTAATGACCTGTCCCAGATAAATATATGAATCCACCTTTTCAATTACTGCTCCTTCAATGATTACATCTCTTTCTATAGCATACTTGTTCATCGTTACTTTTGTTTTTTAGCCAAATTCATCTTTAGTCCGAAATCCTTACTAACTCTGTATAACTGATTAAGGTTTTCCTCTAATTCTTTGGGATCATGGCTTATGATCACAATGTCATCTGCAAATCGTAAATAGTTTTCTCTCCATTCACATTGACTCCTTTCTGTGACCAGTCTAATCTTCTGAAAGATTCCTCAAGGGCAGCAGTAAACAACTTTGGAGATATTGTGTCTCCTTGTCAAACTCCTTTCTCAATTTTAAATTTATGACTGTCTTTGTCTGGTATAATAAAGGAGGTAGCGTTCTCATATATTTTCTTCAAAATCATAATATATAGGGTATCTATGCCTTGTCTTTCCAGTGCACGAAACATTGCCAAATGTTGTATGGAGTTAAATGCCTTTTCATAATCTACAAATTCTAGGCATAATGGTGTTTTATATTCATTTGCTTTCTCCATTAGCTGTGATATTATGTGAAGGTGATTCATAGTTGAGAATCCTGTACTAAAGCCAGCTTGCTCTTTTAGTTGATTCTCATCAAGTATTCTTTCTAATCGGTTAGTAATGACCCTTGTGAACAACTTGTAGATGTGGGATAACAAGCTAATTGGTCTATAATTTCCAATTTATCTCCTTTGTTATGCAGCAAAATTATGATTGCATTATTGGACCCCTTGGGTATCCTGCCTTTTCAAATGCATTTTGTGAAGAGTCTTGCCAGTTTCTATGTCACGTCTCTTCCTCCCGATTTTAACAACTCTACAGTAACTTCATATTCCCCCAAGGCTTTCTGATTCTTCTTCATTTTCTTCAATGGTCTACCTTATCAGGAAGGATATCAGGTATGTCGTATGTGTTACTAATTTGTGATCTGTTCTTCCGCACCGCTCGCATCATTTCCTCGCTTCTTGTACAATTCTCTATAGTAGTCTTCTGCTATTTGAATTATGTCTTCTCTGCTATTTGAATTATTTATAAGTACACCATCTCTATTCTTCAGTTTCAGTATCATTTGTCTTTCTGTATTACTGCTCATAGCTGCTGATTTAAGTCCTCTGTTTTCCCTTAATGCTTGTTCTACTTTTCTTGTGCTAAATCTTCTTATTTCCTCTCTGAGTCTCTTTCTAATGGCTTTGCATAACTCAGTATACTCAATTTTGTCCTTGTCAGTGTTTATCTTGCTCTTCATTTGTCGATCATGACAAGTGTTTCTTGACTAATTTTTTTCTTTTTACCTATAGGTTTCTTGGGCTTTATCACTTTGAGAAAGTTGTAGTCCACATCGATATCTTGGTCCTGAACAGTCTGCAGAAGTTCAAACTTGTTCTTAAGTTCCAGTACATACTGCTTTTTTTCCTCTTCTATTATCTCAAAGACCTTCATATTATTTACTCAAGTCAGTTTTTTTCTTTTCTTTTCTTACATCTATATCAAGTGTGCATCTTACCATTCTGTGATCACTTCCAACATTTACCTTGTACAGGGCAGTAACATCATTCACAATATATCTTCTGTTAGTGAGGATGAAGTCCATTTCATTAGCTGTTAATCCATTTGGGCTCTTCCATGTCCACTTGCTGTTCACCCTTTTCTTGAAAAAAGGGTTCATTACTGACATTCCTCGAGATTCTGCAAATTCCATGTCTTTCACCTCTCATTTCTTTCACCAATTCCAAAATTTCCTATAGTTCCCCTTTCTGCACTGTTTTATCTCTTTCCAACTTAAGCATTGAAGTCCCACATAATGTAGTGGGTTTTCTGCTCATCTAGAAGACTCAATTTCGGTGTACATTTCTTCAACCTCTTCATCATCATGGCTCGACCTTGGTGCATAAATCATTATAACCTTTAACTTGTACCTCTTAGAAATCCTGAGTAGTAGTCTTGACACTCTTGATGATGTACCTTTGAATTCCAAAATGTTATTTTTTATATCTTTATAGACCAGAAAGCCAACTCCACCTTCGCTCCTTTCACTGTTTCCACTGGTGTACAGCAGATTTCCACTTGATAAACTTATAAGTGATTCATTTCTTCTTCTTCTTCTTTCAGCCAAACCGATGATATTCTAATTCACATTTTCTAATTCCTTTTCCAGCTGTAATATCGTATCTTCACTGATGAGCAATCTTACATTGTAACAGGCCAAGTTCAGTTTCTGTGTGTGGCAGCCTGGTCGTACTCAAAGATTCTTAGCACCCTCTGCTTCCACTCTGATCCTCTCGCTGCCATAAGAGGTGGAGTGAAAGCTGCTGGGGTTGAGTGCCATTTCTTTCATCGTGCTGTCTTGTGCTGGAGGGTTTGGTCTTATCCTCTTCATGCTGACCAAGCATCTTGAAGAGAATCACTCTACAAATTTGTTGTCACCTAAGTGATGTATCACGGCTTATCATCAAGAAGGTGTGCATGAGTGAATTTTAGAGAGGCAGGCCAACCAGACTTCTCCTAAATCTTCTGAAATAGAAAGATATTGGATCCATCAGTGTTTTAGACTGAGTGTCCAATAACACACAGAATGCTTGTTCCCCTCTAAGCCCCAGTTACCTGTTATTAGTATTAGATATACCATGCAACGAAGACAAAATTAAAAATATATAAAAATTATTAAAAAAAAAAAGAAAAAACCTATGTATTTCTCTGCTTAAGTAGGTAGCTATCCAGCTGATCTTTGAATTTCTCCAGCTGTCAGCCTCAATGACCATGAAGTAACTAATTCCAGTAATTAGTTACTTCAGTAATTAATTAATCCAGTAATTAATAATCTGCTTACTAAAAGAAAACTTTCTTCAATCCAATCTAAATATTACAATATTTCACTATAATTTGAATTTGTGCCTCCCCCCCAAGTTCTGGAATCTTTTCAGTTTCAGTTATTGAATGTAAATGATTTAAAACGAAAATAGCAAAAATTAACACAATTTATAAAGTAATAGTTTTTATTAGTTTTTTTCTAAGTAACTTTTTTTTGATTATCAGGTGGGGGGGTGTCATATTTTGATTTGTAATTTGATTTTTCTAGATTGGAAACTATTATTTTTAAGTCCCCCCCCCCGGCCCAATATTGCATTTCCAGACATTAAAGGAGAAAAATAGGCATTTTTTTTTATTTCTAAATAAACTCTGTTTATAATGTTATTGTTATTATTTACACTGGGCAGCTACAAATTAGGTACACTTATCTAATGAAATACTCTGACCATACAGACACGCCGCTAGGACAGCTCGTATTGCTCTGTCAATGATGTACGGGAATTCTGCTAACAGAGATGAGGAAGTGATTATCCCATTTCATAAGGCATTTCACTGAGGTTGCATATTTAATACCGAATACTGGTCCGGAAGTCTCATTTTAAGAAGGATGTGAATCTGTTGGAAAGAGTGCAGACAACAAGATTAATCAAGGACACAAAAGGGTTCAGTTCTGTAAATTGTAGTGCTTGGAATTCAGGCACCTGTGAGGCAAATTAACTGAGGTGTTTATGGTGTTAAATAGATTGATATTTATTGAGTAAACTAAATGCTGATTGCATCTTTCTCTTTCTCAGGTGACAAATTTAAACAGTTGGACAGACAACTTGAGTAGTCGAGACTCACTAAAGTTGTCTGTCCAACTATCTAATAAAGTTTCGAGACTTTAGGAATTCCACATATTTTTTTACTCTGTGACAAATTTAAATTGATAAAGGATGATTGCAGAATGGTTGCATGAAAAATTGCTTTCAGCCAGAGGGTGAAGAAACACACTCCAAAAGAAAACAAATTTTCACCACAATGCCCGATGAAACAAACTTTCATCTGGTGTTGTGGAAGTGGTTAGTTCATATAAATTTAAGGAACAATAAGACAAATTAACAGAGAGGATGGATGGATGAGGTGGGTATTTTTTTTCTAGCATCATTTGCTACTACTAATACAAATAGCATAGCAAACAGACTGCATTTGAACAGCCTGGATTCATAACATGGACTCAACGAGGTGCCAAAAGCATTTCAAGGGATGGTAGTTTATGCTGACTCAACTACTTCCCACAATATTGCAAATTGGATAGTTTCAGATCTCTGCTCTGAAGATTTTGTTCCACCTCATCCCAAAGTGCTCAAACAGATTGAGATCTGGTGATTGGGAAAACCACACAGTAGACTGAATTCACTTTCAGTGCATATCATGGAAGAACCCATTTACAGATAAATAGCTGCAGCTATGAAAGGATCCACCAGATTGAAAACAATTTCCAGATAACCTGTGGTATCCACATATTGCTCCACTGGTATCAGGAGGCCTAATGCATAACACAAAAACACGCCACACACCACAATACATTGCCACCAGCAGCTTGCAATTGGTCCAAGGGCTTGTTTTCTTTTTGTCGTATTTAGATCATTTCATCAGCATGAAACAGCAGGAACTGGGATTTATCAGATAGACAATGTTTTTCTAGTGCACCTCTATCCAGTGCAGGTGTTCTTGAGCCCACTATAACCATACCTTCTTGTTTTTTTGCTAACAGGAGCGGAACCCAGTTTGGATACCAGCAATGATAACTCATATGTACCAAAGTACACTCAGTCCTCATATAACACGATAGTTGTTTTCCTAGAAACCCTAGTGCAATGCAAAATCATGCAATATAAATAACAGGCCTTATGAGAAAAATAGGGTTAGGTGCCGACCACCCAAGATTGGACATACATTTGTAACCAAAACATTACCAAACATAATAAATAATCGTAATAAAACGTTTATACAGTTGAAAAATGTAAAATTAATAATTTAATCATTTAAATTTAGATTCCTACCTTAAAAATAAATGAAGACAGCTTGAGGGAAAGGACAGGTTGTCATCATTATCGGAACTGAGAGGTGGAGGAGATGCAGATGAGGGCTCTGGACAAAATATGGTCATGCCAGCACTACAGAGCTGTGGCTCATTTTCTGTCTCTTCTTGGGTGTTTTCATAAAAAATACATCTAGTTTCTGTTGTTTTGATATCTTCCTTCTTTCACAAAGCAGCTGCTTATATGGTTCCAAAGCAGATGAAATTGTATGAAGTGCTCTTCTGCTTCTTTCTGCATTGTAATCTTCTTTCTGCATCATTATCTTCTAGCCATTCAGTTTAAAATTCATTTGAAAATTCATTTCAAATGAATTTTAAACCGAAGATAACTCTGAAGTAGAAAGCTATTTTATGGCGGCTTTCAGGCATTCATCTTCATAGTCTTCCTCACCTTCCACCTGCCCTCCAGCAACAAGTTGTTGCAGTTCTTCAGTTGAAAGTTCTTCATGAGACTGAAGCAACCCTTGTAAATCTTCCTCAAATTCCTCAAAGCCAACCTGCTTTGCAAGGGCAACACAAGGTGCTTTTAATTTAGGAAGCTCATTTACAGGATCAAAGCCCTTAAAATCATAAAAAAAATCTGGTAAAAGAGGCTGCCAAGCACCATGTAAGCATTCTTTTGTCACTTCATTCCAAGCCTTCACAATTATGTAAATTGTATTCTTTATGTTGAATTGCTTCCAGAAGTCTTTAACTGTTTGTGCATTTTTGCCCTCTATTGCTGCTATCAACATCTTAAATTTGTGTCTTGTGTAATAGTGCTTAAAAGCAGCAATTACTCCTTGGTCAAGTTGTTGTTGTTGTTATTTGGTTTTTAGGAGCATTAGCAACTAAGGCCATATTGCTCCGGGATATGCGGTGGTCATTCCCTGAATGACCTTTCCGCATCCTCCGTATTTGGTGGTGACGGGCTCGAACCCCGGTCTAATCAAGAAGCGTATGCTACGCACTGCTGCTCCTTCCCACCTGGCTACGGAGGCGCCTCCTTGGTCAAGTGGCTGGATAAGAGATGTTGTGTTAGGGGGTAAAAACAGGATTTTGATGTTTGGTGACAGTTCATCAAGGGTTGGTGGGTGACTTGGTGCATTGTTCAAAACAATTAAAATCTTAAAATCCAAATTTTTTTTTTTTGCAGTAGCTTCAAAACATCTAGTAGAAGATCAGTGCAGATCTGCCCTGTCATTCACTCTCTCCTGCTGTTCTTTAAATTTTTCTTTTTGCAGTAGCTTCAAAACATCTAGTAGAAGATCAGTGAAGACCTGCCCTGTCATCCACCCTCTCCTGCTGTTCTTAAAGTAAACACCCAGGGTAGACCTTATGATCCCTTTTAACACTCGTGGATTAGTTGCATGATAAACAACAGGCTTCAATTTCAAATCGCCACTTGCATTTGCTCCTAACATAATGGTCAATCTATCATTAGCACCCTTGAAGTCTGGAGCTCATGCTTCCTCTTGAGTTTGTGATGGCATTTTTCCAATACAGTCCGGTTTCATCAAAGATGAAAATTTGGTCCAGTGTACGGCCCTCTTCCTCAACTAGTTTTTTTCGGTATCAGCGGAAATGCCTTTGCTGCTGCTTCATCTGCACTCACAGCTTAACCTGGTCATTTCACATTATGAAAAGCGTGACGTTTCCTGAAATTATTAAACTAGCCACTATTGGCAGTAAAGGGAGGCACTTCTTGAGGGTTTTCAGCTTTATTTCTGAGGTCTTCAAATATTGCTGCCTTTGCTTTTATCATAAGCAAGCTTGTTCCTGATTGTTGCAACATTACCTGATTTCTATTATTACCCACCCTACCAACCTGTGTTTCATTTTCAAACTTAGACAATAGCTTGATATGCCTTCATCAATATTGTTAATAAATAATAAACACGGCAATGGGTCCAGCACTGAACCATGAGAGACCACTAATAACATTAGTCCAAGAAGAGCAATGCTCATTGATAACCACTCTCTGCCTTCTGCCACTGAGCCATTCCTTTATCCAAAGCAGTAAGTTTCCACTAATGCACACTGATCCAATTGTATACAAGTTGCTGACTGCATATCAGACTAATAACTTTAAATCTTCACACACTAAGCCAACCGAGCACCTCCATAGCCAGGTGGGAAGGAGCAGCAGTGGGTAGCACACGTTTCTTGATTAGACCAGGGGTTCGAGCCCGTCACCACCAAATACGGAGGATGCGGAAAGGTCAAGGGAATGACCACCGCATATTCCCGGAGCAATATGGCCTTAGTTACTAATGCTCCTAAAAACCAAATAACAAACAACAAACTAAGCCAACCATGACCTTGTACTGAATTTTTTCCAAAAGAAGCTTAACATTTTCATAGTTTTCTTTTAAGTGTTCTGAATGGGCTACACAAATGGATGCATACTTGTTTCCATTATAAAGGAGAACTCCTTTGATGAAGAAATGTTTATTGTACATTAAAGATACAATATACGCCCGCCGCAGCCAGGAGCTGATGCTTTCCTTCAATGAGTCAACAAATCTGTACTCTGTTGGTTCATAGAAATTTCCAAAAAAGTTCATAACTAAGAAATGCTGTTGCATTATATCACTGAGCTTTCTTCATAAAAAATGGGGGATAATTCTTTTTCACAATATCTATAACATGAAAATATCTATAACATTTCGCAATATCTATAACATGGGCCAGCAAATTCTTGGATTTTGATCTTGACCCTAAAAACTCTGCAGACTCTTTGGGCAGATTTAAATCTCTCACAAAATAAACTGTTGTAGTCCAAAGTTGTGAATTTCTTTGTCACAATAATTTTTATCATCCTCTATAAACTTTCATCTGTTGTTGTGGAAGTTGATAGCTTAAATAAATTCAAGGCAGAACTAGACATACATTTGGAATGAATGGATCAGTGAAATGGGAATGTTTTTTTTTTTTTTTGGCTGATACTGTATAAGCTTGCTTTCTTGCATCATGTGCCGTGCCTCTACTAATGGTAATATCACAAATGTCAGATTCGGGGTCTGATAGCATATGTTCAAAAAAAAACTGGTAGAGGTGGTACTGGTATTCTAGCGGAAGTAATGTCCTTGTTTATATTCCAGCATGACTGGCAGGTCAGAGGAGTTAACAATAAATCATGAATGTGATCATTAATCGTATTTAGTAGGGCTTGAACAGTCTACTGAAAGAACATATGTATGCACTCTTGCCTCTAGCTGTTCGGATACATTAAGCCCATGTTGTTGGAGTACACAATGCTCTGCTTGTTCTTCGCATTATAACCTACTACATTTACAGAACAAATGTAGAAATCATTAATATGATCCTGAGGTTCCCTCCACACTATGGGAGTGGCAACTGTCACAGCTTTCATTTTACTATTTCCACAACTGAAAGCCCTCCAAATATGTACAACACATTTTATGGGTACCCAACATTTATCTTGAGTGTCTATAAAGCATACATAAAGTATACACTTTGGGGGGGGGGGGGCATATATATACTTTTTCACAAATGATTTTATATCCTGCCTTTGTTTCGCCACAACGTAGTTATTGCAAATTTAACAAAATGTATCTGGATCGTTCACACAATCACGAGTTGCCACTATTAAAGACACAGAATATGAAAATCATGTTGGAAACAGATACTACTGTCTGACCACATGAAATGTGACCATGCCTGGAAAAACGCCAGGACGATTCCATTTCAGGTATAGGTAGTGTCACCATACGACTCAGATTTAGTCTTTAATTATTTTGATAAGGAAGCACTAAATGGAGTTCCAAGCTTGCTAATTAAACAAGCAACAAAGTGTGCAAGTTCACCACAGGATTTTCAGAAACAATCATTAAAAAAATTAGGAGGGAAGGGAAAGATAACAAGAATCCCACTTTTAACTCATCAAAAAAGCTGTTCATATCTTCTGTTGACTATTTCAATTGAGAAGTTATATCCTGCCTTTTTTAAATCCTAACTATCTAAGATTTTTACATAAATGAAAAAAAAAGTTCCAACACTACCTAAATTAATTTCATTTCTGAGATGAAAAATAAATTTTATTATTAAAAGAGAATCTCTTCGAAAAATTCTTCATTAAATCAGATTTTCTTTAAAAAAATCTCAAAGCAAAAGAAAGCTTTTAATGGAAAAAACTAAATTATACTAACAAGGACAAGATATTTGTGACAAAAAATGCAATTTAGAAGAGAAAGTAAGATTATTGTTTATAATGATGAAACTTGGATCGATGGCAATTTGACATTTATTAAATGCTGGCAGAGTGAAACTGTTTGTGATGTCTATCAGGAAATGTTTCAAAACGACTTTTTTTATGTGCGGGTGGAGAAATGGGATTTATTCCTAATACAGATTTACCGTACAAAGCAAACACAACAGGAGATTATCACAGTCAGATGAATTCTGCAATTTTTGAAAAATGGGTATCAGATAAACTGTTACCCAATTTATCTGAAAAGACTGTCATAATTATAGATAATGCATCCTATCATTCCATGCAGTTAAATCTCTTAACTCATTATTCAAAAAATGGAAAATAATGGATTGGCTTTCCTGGAACAATACTGCTTTCAGTGATGATCTTAGAAAAGTTGAACTTTTAGATTTGGCAAAATGCTATTCTCAAAATAAAATATATAAATTTGATGTCTTGAATAAAAGGGAATTCTGGTTTTAAGATTGCTGATTATTAATGCAATATTAATGCCATTGAACCACTGCAATATTAATGCCATTGAACATATATGGGCAGATTTAAAAAATATATTAGAAATTTTAATATTACTGGGGATATTAATGGATAGATTGTTAGAACTAACTATTCATGGGCTAACTTCGATTGGAAAAGAAAATTGGAAAAAATATTGTGCTTATATATCAAATTTGAAGGAAGTATATTGGAGAATAGATGCCATGATGGAAGAGTTGTGTAACCCACTAATAAAACCAACTGATAACAATGATGAAGATACAAGTTATAGTTCAGATAAAACAATGATTTATGAACTTACTAGTCCTTCTGAGGATGAAATGGATGAATAGAAAATATGGAAGTCAATTTATTCATGCTGAAAAATTCAATTCTATAAACCTTAGAGCAGACTGAAGTTTTATTAAATAAGTAATAGTAACAAAATGTCTGTAATGAATCAGTAATATATTTATTCACATGAGTACAGTTTCAACAGCATTTAAAATATTAGTACTTTGAAACTAATCACCCTTTTTCAGCAAATCGAACATGCAAACTTGGTCACAAATGGAGAATCTGACTTTACCCAGTTCTTACGGGAAAAATCGCATGATGGAATGTGAGCATGCAAGGGTGGAAGGGTTTCCTTTGGTATTTCAGCAACCTTTCTCCCATTACATGCAAATCTTGGAGTAGCACGTGGAGCCGAATATCAAAAGAACAATTGGCAGTCTGACAAGCATTGTACAAATTTTCCCAACGTGGCCCAAAAACAGATGTCCATGTAGGATGGTCTGGCAGGGATTTCAGGTTTAAAGCATACTTTACAGACAACTGCTTATGTTTAAGCAATAACAGTGGTTCATTTGCTCAATAACCTGCTGGACAACGTGTTAAATAGGCTGTAGCCATGCTCCATCTCTCATCAACGACCAGCCTACAAGAGGTGAAAATAGGCTAGACCTGATTATATCTTCTGGTAAATGTCTAATTGATGTACCTCCAGAAACGTTTTTTCCATCCAATCATAGTGCAGTTGCTGTCCTATTAATGCTATCCTATATTGACTTCAATGTTAACGACAAATGCAAGAGCTAGCTTGTGACTTTGATAGCCTTTCTGGATCCGAATAAATGCTTATATGCTGCTAACTGTATCCCATGGAATTGTCTACTCACACATGACACCTTACTTGCATCTCTCTTAACCAGTTGGATCAACTCTGTTGCAGAATCTGTGGCTTCTAAACTTGTAAGGATTTCATCAAGATCGCAAGCCTGGTGGAACATGAGCCTAACTGTCCTGTTTAAATTAAAGCAAACTCTGCACAGGAAATGGAAACTGTCAAATGATACACAAGACAGAATTAACTACTCATTTGCCAGAGCAAGATTTAATAGGGCAAAATATAAAGGAATCAACTGCTACATGAAAGATACACTTGACAAGGGAAAGCTACCCTGGTGTACGCATAGGAATGACACAACAGCGAAATGACAGTGAAGCTTGGATGGAACACAACAGTAGATTCTCCAACATACATCATCAGTTACAGGTCGTGGAGGTTGAGTGGGTTCCGTTGGTTGATAATGAGCCGGAGTCTGTTATTATCACAAAAGAAGCACTGATATAGAGCATCAACTCCCTCAGCAATATCTAACAGGTCAACTATAATGAACCTCCTTACAGTAAAAACCATGATACTGAAACCTTTTCAAGCCAGAAATAAGTTGCATATAAAGGCCACCTTCAACAGTCTCAATGTACATGCCCTACTACGTCTGCCACAGCATGCATTCCAAATAAAAGGAAACCTGCTGAAGTTCCTGCAACTCCCTACTAACTTGGCGATCCATTTATTTGCATACTGTCAGATCCTCCAACAACCAGTTCATGCAGGAATTCCACATTATCCGGACTCCTCTTTACCACAATGATGATCCTGTTCTGTGAGGGCAGTGAAGATGTATACATGTATGCAGATGATATTAAGATATTGACAACCATCCAACCGGCCTTGTCCAACACTGCAGTGTGTAACCAGATCAATCATAAGATTATGGAGCTATTAATGAGATGCAACAGGGATTACCTTTATTTTTTTTGCTATAGGATGGCTTCTTTAAACAAACTCTCCTAGTCCAACGCGTTAACAATTAATTTGTAACAATGATATAATTATAAGATTAATTAAATGTCTTCCCCCCTGTCAGGACAGTAGCGGGACAACCCCATGGTATCGATATTGGACATCCAGCTCAACCTAGGGTTCCAACCACCACCCCACCTGCCAGTAAGGAAAACATCATTAAAACTAAATTAAAAATTTTAAATTAAAATTAAAACTGATATAAAAAAGCTTAACTGCATATAGAGCAATACTCTCTTCATTCCTTAAGTTGGACTAAGGCTTTCCAAAACTACCTGCTCACAGGAAGAAGAGCAAACCAGAAAAAATTGTCTGATGTAGTATTTTTTTGTTCTTCACACATGCACATAAATGACCAATCAACAGATAGTAGGAATGGTCTATGAATATTAATTGAATTTTTACATAACTTCATCTTGAGGGTTTCCGCAATAAGTAATTTATAGTAATTGTGTTGGATATTTATTATTTTTGCTTCATTAAAACCAAATACATGTTGTTCATTTATTGCATGAAATGACAGTTCCGATGCATTTGATCGACCCGCCCGAACTGAAGCTTCATGCTGTTTTGCTCAACTCTGAACCACCCCCATGGTAGAACCTACATAAACCACATTGCAGTTTTTACATGCAATGCTGTATACAAGATCATGTTGTAACTGAAAGATGGTGTTTAAAGGTCGATTTCTAAACAACGTATATAATTTATTCATAGGTTTGGCTATGATTTTCATGTCAGTACTGTTACATATTCGATTAAGTTTGTTATACCATTGCATGATATAAGGTATAGTAATAAAATGTTTTTTGTCCCTGTCAAATTTACTTACATTATGTGTTTCCCAGTTTTTATTTCTTTTTTTCCATGCTAAAGTTTTAACTTTGTTATTAAAGGTTAATGGGTAACCCCTATGTATAAATCTCTTTGTTACCTCATTTATTTCTGTCATTGATAAAATCTGGGAAGAAGAATATTTAAACGAGTTAATAAATTGATTCAGCATAAATGATTTTTTTATACAAATAGGGGTGGTAACTATGGAAATGTAAAAGCATTCCTTTATTAATGGGTTTTCTATATATACTAAAATTTTATTTATGATCTAATCTATGTATGGTAAAATTTAGGAAATTAAAGGACTGTGTTTCTGCTTCTATTTCCAATGTGAATTTCAATCTTGAATGGATATTATTAAAAACATTATTTATAGTCAAATGATCTGTAATAATCAAAATATCATCCAGGTATCTTCCATAATATGTGATCTGTGGTAAGAAAGGGTTAAGATGCAACTTCTCTAATTTATCCAAGTATAACTCAGCAATGAGTCCACTGATGTTAAGGCCCATTGGTAGACCAAAAAATCTTGAAAGAGAATATAATTGGCATTTACTAAAAATTTCATTAATTCAGAAATTATATCTTTGGGAAGTCTAGTGTTATATTAATCTTTATATTGTCATCATTTAAAAGGGTCCAAACTATGTCTAAAGCATATGGAACATTTACACTTGTATATAGTGAGGCCACATCCAAAGAATATAGCTTATTATCTATTTTAATATGAAGGTCTTGAAGAGACATGAATAATGCATCGTAACTTTTAACTTTGTATATATGTTCTCTAAATGATTTTAGAATTGGATAGATAAATATGACTAATGAAGCAAAGGCCGAATTCTTATATGACACAATCAGGCATATTGGGTATCCTGTTTTGTGTAATTTTAATATTAATATACTATTAATATTAAAATTAATATACTATTAATAAATTTAATGTGGAGCTATTAATATACTATTAATAAATTTAATATGGAGCTATTAATATACTATTAATAAATTTAATATGGAGCTATTAATATACTTAGACAAATTTGGCCTAGCCCTAAATCCACAGAAGACTGTAATGATAGTGTATGCTCTCAAAAAATCACTAAACTCAATCATCCAGAACTAAATGGGATACCTATCCCAATTGTCAGAACTCAGAGATCTGAGAATAATATTTGACACAAAACTTACGTTCGTGGACATGTTGAAATGCTTGTAAGGAGTTTAAACTAGCTACACTGGATAACCAAACAACGCCTCTTGCACGTGAAACAAACTGCAAGATATATAAGAACAACAGTGTATTCAGCCATATTGTATAGGGCTGAACAGTGGGCATCAGCCACTCCTACCCACATTAGGAGAATATATGCAACTGAATTCTGGCTACTGAAGTGAGCCAACAATAAACACATCTCCCCCATCAGTTAAGGACCACGTAGCTTGCCGAACACCTGAAAATACAGCATTTATTTCTTGCATTACATGCCACTACTACTACTGCCTGGAAACGACTGATAACTACAATCAAGATGATAATTGGAGTGATATCATCACCGTGCTTCTGGCAGCTTTGTGAATGACACATCCCGCTATCTGGCTTAAAAGGCACCAAATCCCTGAGGTGAAAGCTAATAGGCTGAAGATGGCCGATAGGTTCATACCAACCAAGGTGTTAGAATCAATCCACAGCTTGTCTTAAATTGGAATTGACCTTGAAAGGCTAATAGAAGATCTGAAGTACAGGAAACAAACCGCGATGTAGTTGGCCAGGCTACTGTCACCTAACAGTTTTGTGCATTCTGGAATAACTATGTGACTCAATGCTGGGCTCATGTGAACAAGTGTATACTATACACGTCTATAGTATACACTATAGATGTGTATACCACGTCTATAGTGTATTCATTGGTGGTGTTGTTATATTCCTTTACATTGTACATCTAATCTAATCTATGTAAATCTAATCAATATACAGTAAACCCTCACTAATTCAGATTAATTGGGGGAGAAGTGATCTGGATTAAGCATCCAGATCAGTGAAGCAAAAGATAGCTCTTAAAAAAAAAAAAAAAAAAAAACTTTGAACACAAATAAATGGAAAATTAAAGACATAAGTAGCACTGATGAAAAAAAAATATCACCATAAAGCCTTTATTTAAAAACTATAAAAAGACAATACATTTATCCATCGATAGATGGAGAAATGTATTATCTTTTTATACATTTATCAGGTGCCGTTGCTATCACACGCCAACACCACTTGATTGTTGCTGTGAATACCACTTAAATACAGCTTCTTCCAGCAACACTTCTTTTGGCTTTTTAATGTCTGTCTATTGGATACACTGCTTTTATCATTTCCCACTTCAAATTTTATAAAGGAAATGCCTTTATAGATTCTTTTTGTTTTTTTAATATCTGACAGTCTGTTGGCCAATACAAAATTCTTCAGCAATTTTTTTCCAGGAACACCATTTTCAAGTTGTTCTATCACTTTGAGCTTGTTAATGATAGTTACAGTAACGTCTTTTCTTTTTATTCCACTTTTAAATTTGTTAGAACCCATAATTATATAAAATACGTTAACTTATGTGTACATATAAAGAAGTATGCAAAAGAAACAATAACATCTGTCCTACTCAGAGTCCACAATGTAATGCTCTCTCTCTCTCTCTCTCTCTCTCTCTCTCTCTCTCTCTCTCTCCACAATCAGAGTGACTCATCTACCTTCCTAAATCCAGTATGACTTTCAAAGTATTCAACTGTGAACAGAATTTTACATACTTCGATCCGGATTAACTGTAACCGTGAGGGTTTACTGTATATGTTTTTATTCCTTCATATTGTATTATATGCAAATCCCCTGGCATATACTGCAGTGAAGGGAATTTGTCTCTCACCAATGCAACACTTAGGTATCTTGGTAGGATAAATAAAGATTTATTTATTTGTAATGGTCATATGGTGCCTGGAAGCCTAAAGCTTATGCTGCACAAGCCAAAAAAAAAATATATTAAAATAATAATAATAATAAAATTAAATAAAATAAATAATTAATAAATAATAAAATAAAAGGAAATAGACAACCTATGCTTTTCCCTCCTCCAGTAGGAACTATCCACCTGACCTTTGAATTCCCCAAACTGTCAGTCTCAACAACCCATGTAGGTTACTTATTCCAATAATTTATAACTCCTGGCTAAAATAAAGCTTCCTGTAATCCAGTCTAAACATTCCCCCTCCATGAGTTAAATTTATGGCCTCTAGTTCTAGAATCATTTATAACCTTGAAAATTTCATTCTCGATCATTTTACTTTTGCCTCCCAAAGCCTTAAACACCTCAATCTAGTCTCCTCTAAGGTGCCTAGTTTCCCAGCTGTGCAACCCACATATTCGAAATCTGAGACGTTCTTCTGCCAATTTCACCAGGCAAGTTACTCATCTCTGAACCCTTTCAAGAAGCTGAATGTCTTTTTTTAGGTGCAGTCTCTATAACTTGAACACAGTATACCAAGTGTGGTCTAACAACAGCCTTATATAATGGGATTATGACATCCTTATCTCTACTAGCAAATGTTCAAAAAATCATCAATAAGACACCATGGGCCTTCCTTGCAGTCCATCAACAATGCATGGAGAACTTCATGTCTGACCATATCGTAACATCCAAGTCCCTTTCTTCCACTACTGACTTTAGTTCAACTCCGCCAAATGTATAAGTTATTTTGGGGTTAGTTTGAGATTTGGTCCACACCCCAAGGAGAAAGCACTCCGAATTTTAAAGCCTCTCATGCACTTTGTAAGGAGTTGATGGATATGTTCGAGAAAGGTCCACTTTTTATCAAATGAGTCCCAAGAAATTTGTATCTAGCACTACTGGAACAGCATTTTGTTTGAGCCTCAATTCCGGTTCAGGATGAAGATTATGCTTACGACAAAAATGTATGCAAACAGCCTCGTGTGGTGAGAACCTGAAGCCATTAGCCAGTGCCCAGGAGATAAGGTGATCAATGACTTGTTGAAACTGTCTTTCAATAACCCTCATGTTGCATGACTGAAAAATATGCTAAGTCATCAACAGAGGGCAGTGTTTACAATTTTAAGTTGTTCTGTGATGGCAAAAAGCATAACATTTAATACTGATCCTTACAGTACTCCCTCCTCTTGGCAAAATGGGTAAGAGAGTAAGGATTCTACACAAACTTGGAAAGACCGATTGGCTAAAAAGTTTTTGTAAAAAAAAGGGGAGATACCCTCGTAAGACTGAGGCTATAGCATTTTAAGATGCCAAATCCCCAAGTTGTATCATACACTTTCTCCACAACAAAATATACAGACACAGGATGTTCTCATTTAGGAAAGCATCCCAGGTGGATGTTTCCATCTAATTAAATGGTCCAGAGTGGACTTGTTTTTTTCGGAAGGCACGTTGCATGCAGGATATAATGCACCATATAAGATGAACTCTGGTTAATGCTCATCTGGTCAGCATCTTGACTCAGCTGGTCAAAATGCTGAGGCTTTTGCAATTACTAATGACCACACACAGATTGTTCATTTACCTACCAGAATACCAGACAATCCTAACCATTCTTCATCTTTTTCTCGCAAACAACCCAGGTACGTGGCACCTTGGTAACCAGGTGGGCAGGAGCGGTAGTGTGTAGCATATGCTTCTTAATTAGACCGGGGTTCAAGCCCGTGCCCAACAAATATGGAGGATGCGGAAAGGTCAGGGAATGACCACCGCATATCCCCCGGAGCAATATGGCCTGAGTTGCTAATGCTCCTAAAAACCAAATAACAAACGACCAAGGTACACACTCAAGGTGAGTGGTCCTCAACCTCATGTCATTTGGCATTATAAGAATGCAAAATGGGATGATCCGTGAGGTTTCTTTTCTTCTTTTCCTTGGTCTGATTACTGTTTCATACCTTCTGATTCATGGTTTGCTCAGAATGTGTCAGTGAAATTATTCTTGTAAGGATGAAATGCTTTATTCCACAGTCCAACTTAAAATCTGATCCTTTATCTAAACCTTGGTTTTCTATAAATGTCCTAAGGCTGTTCAAGATAAGAATGTTACATATTGCAATTGGTTTGTATCCAAATCTCCAGGTTCATTTTCTACCTACACCAAAGACTGCAATTGTAAACCAGTTAACGAAATGCCAATGGCATCTTTATTCTTCTTCAGATGACATGCACAAGGGGGCAAACTTAAATTGAAAGAAGGTTGGATGAAGAGTAGTTGTACCCAACCAGGCTGGAGGTAGAAATTTACCTCCAGCCTGGCTGGATGCAAGAGTACATAAGTACGTGCACTTTCGTGACTGGGTTCAAGCCCATATGACTGCTAAATACATGCTGTGTCCTTGTACACACACACACACACACTCCCCCCCAGCCCTTATGAACTCTTCTGACTGTGTGGTCATCCCCAAGTATAAACAGAAATTTTAAATGACTGTTGGAATAAATTTTTTGTTTATACTGTTTAGTCAGGTAGTTTAAATAAATTTCAAGAATTCAAAGCAGCCTATTAGAAGGAATGTGCAAATAAAGTGGATAAGGATAATCAGGTTGGAACTTTGAATTATATATCACCAGAGGCAATCCAAGATACCTGTTCAGCAAGCCCTGAAGGAATAGATAGTAAAGGATCAAAGCAATCAAGGATTAAAGTAAGTGTGACAATAATTTGGTTTTCAAAATGATATTGAAACTTTTTGTAGAACTGTGAATAAGTAGTCTGGGTTTGAGTTCCTTTGTGTACTGGAGAGATTTCTGACAGTTTGAAGAAATTTAAAAGTCAACTGGATAGTCATCTATATAAAGAGGGAAGTGCATAATTTGTATTTTCTTATCTATGTTCTCTCTCTCTCTCTCTCTTTTTCTTGGGCAGTGCAGTAAAAGCCTCTGGCTTCCTTGCTCTATATGAGTAATACTACTATTTGTTCATTAATTAATTAATGAATTTTCATTTATTCTTGATATATTCAAGGCCAGAAGAGTTTGCATAGTCATTGTGACTGTACACATACTGAATTAATTTTTAATGTTAGCCAGATTTTCAGTTTCACAATTCACAGTGGGATGTGCATTTTTCATGGCAGCTAACTGCTTGAACCTACAACCTCCTTACTTGTGGTTATGCATACTAACCAATGGACTAATGCCAACCAGGGGCTCACATCTGGTGAGTATGGGCTTGGCACACCCAGGGTCCTGAGCTGGATATCATCATTCTTCTCTTTCTTGGTGATTCCTTTCTGATTCTCTCTCTCTCTCTCTCTCTCTCAGGGTAGCTCGGGAATTTTTTTTTGGCTGGTACAGCATAAGCCTCAGGCTTCCTTGCACCATATGGCTATTAATAATAATAATAATAAATAATAATAATAAAAGTTTCTTTCCTTTTTTTTTTTTTTTTTTTTTGCTATTACTGTAAGTTTGCTATCATTTTGCCAACACTAATTTAGTATTAGTAAAATGCTTTTGGCTACAATAATAGGAAATGTCAGGTTTTCGGAAGAACATAACTATATAAGCTTTATTTATTTGCATAATTTTTTTTCAATACCAATACATTGAAACCACCCTTGATGCGCATTCTCTCCAAAAGGGATAACTCCTATTTTGGACACCAAAGCTTCAGTCCTGGCCAGAAGTATTAAAAATTAAATGTTAAACAACCTCTCCACAACAGACACGGGCTAATACAGATACATTAATACGTACCCTTTTGGTATTTTTTCTCCCTAGATGGAACATGTTCAAGGTTAACTGATACACATATGCATTTCATTAGTCAATGAGCATTTGCAATGAAAGAAGGTGAAGATTAAAGTCTCTTCGATAATACTAATTAGCCTGTGATGACTGTGGATTATTCATGGAGCAAATAGTACAATATGTCATTAATATGCTCACCACTGCTGGTAAAGAATTTTTTATAAACTTATTTCGACTGTCCGATGCAGATCCACTGCTGTGTGTCACTTAGAAATGCAATAAAATTGCCAAAGTGGGAAATGCTGCTTCCAGAATTAAGAGAAAACAAAAAAAAAGTATAGTAGCAAGTCTGTATATAGGATTTAGTTTGTGATATGTTCATACAAAAAAAAATAAATTAAATAAATGATGGAGAGTGTAAACGATAATTCTGACCACTAGCCCATGATGATTTTCTGCCTTGACAAATACATGGTGTATGCAAATTTGTAGAAAACTAAAATATTATTGTGTGAATAGGACACATGATACAAATCCAAAACCTGTTCCAGATGATAGAGGATATCTTCAAGTTTTTACTTGCCAGCTAGAAAAGTGCAGTACAGTAGAGTAAGTGCACTGTACAGTAATTGCAAGATAATCACAAAACTGTAATCATGGCAGACTCAGAGAAGGCACAGTGCATACTTCTGTACTATAAGCTGCAGTCAGCCACTGTTGTTACCATTAGAACCACTAACTATCAAAAATATATGAACCTGCCATTGCTGGTCATTTTGACTTCCATGCATAAAATAGACTTTAAAATTCTGTTTCCAATATTTTAAAATAAGCATTGATATTACATTAACTGGAAACAGTACATAGTTTTTTGTTTATCGTAATACACATAAAAGTAATATTTCTGATAGCAAATATATAAACACAAAATTTTTTTTGTCTAGGAAATAAACTGAAATTTAAAAATTAATTTGCACCATTTAAACAAATGAGTTTTTTTCAACAGTTCCTGTATACCTTCTGCATACATACTTTTTCTGCACATTTCTGTAGTTTTGTTTCCCTTGCATTGCCTAATTTGGCACTGATGCCTTTTGAGAGACTTCACATGGTCACTATTGTTACTCATTTGAACTGCTGCTTTATATATTCTATTCTATATATACTTCACACAGATACAACGGATGCAAAACTGGAACTTGGGGAGTACAACGTCTACAGAAAGGATAGACAGGATAGGAAGGGGGGAGGGGTTATGCTATTAGTTAAGAAACACATAAAAACCAAGGAAGTGAAGCCAGTCGACATCGCTGGACAGTGCAGTGTTGAGTCAGTTTGGTGTGACATAAGCATTGGAAGATCAAAATTGAGAGTAGGAGTGTGCTATAGGCCTAATGACTCTGATGAGTATAATAAGAAACTGTACAGGGAAATAGTGGGCCAGTAAATCAGAGAGTCTTATAATGGGAAATTTTAATTTCCCAGATATTGACTGGAATTTGGGGGCTGGTCACTCACACACTAGCAGGGCTTTTGTGGATTTATTGGATGATTGTTTTCTACATCAGCATGTTCGGGAGGCAACTAGAGGGAGTAATACTCTTGATTTCATTATCAGCAGTGATTCTTCATGCATTAAGAATCAGCAGATAAATGAACCACTAGGTGGCAGTGATCACAGTGTGCTAAAGTGGGATTTACTCAAAGAGGTAACTACCATTAGCGGTAAAGGGAAGGGTTATTGCTTCCGTAAAGGCGACTACGGTGGACTGAGACAGTATTTAAATTCTATACAGTGGGACCAACTGATGATGTTACCAACAGCAAATTCAAAATGGGAAGCATTCAAAGAACTAATCTTGGAAGCTACTAGGCTTTACATACCAACTAAGAAATATTGTTCAAGGTTTAGGCCAAAATGGATGTCAGATGAACTAATGAGGCACATGGCAGAGAAGAAAAATGCATGGGATAGTTACAAATTAACACATGACACAGAAGCCTATGATAGACACAAGTTGATATGCAACCAAGTTACAAAGGAGGATAGGCAGGCGAAGGCAGATTACGAGAAATCCTTGGCAAGGGATGTAAAGAAAAACAGCAAAGAGTTCTTTACTTATGTAAACTCTAGAAGGAAGAGGATGAATCAGATTGGTCCACTTGATATTGATGGGTCAACTGTTGATGATCCTGCTCAGGTAGCTAACAAACTAAACGAATATTTTGCATCGACATTCACACATGAGGAGTTATTCAGCGAGGGGAATTCCAGAGGTATATTCAACTCTAGCAGTAAGCTACAGAATCTTGAAATAACTGGGAGTAAAGTGGAGGAGAAACTGTTGAAGATAAACACAAGAAAGGCACCCGGGGTGAATGGGATCTATCCAGTTATATTAAAGGAGGCAGCAAAGGAAGTAAGCAAACCCTTAGCCATAATTATGAGAGCTTCCTTGGACTCAGGGGAGGTACCCATAGACTGGAAATGTGCAAATGTGACCCCAATTCACAAAGGAGGATCAAAGGCTGACACAAGTAATTATAGACCTGTGAGCTTAACTTCTGTTCCAGGAAAATTAATGGAGGCACTGGTTAAAGAAGCACTGCAGGATCGTTTAGACAAGACTTCAGTTATAGCTCGGACACAGCATGGTTTTGTTAAGGGGAAGTCTTGCCTGACCAATTTGATTGGATACTATGATGCAGTCACAAAAGAACTGGATGCAGGGAATAGCTTTGATATTATATACTTGGATCTTAGAAAGGCTTTTGATACTGTTGCACATGGAAGACTGCTACACAAATTGGAGCAGTGTGACATTGGAGGCAAATTGCTGCTATGGATAAAGGGGTGGTTGAGGGGGAGAAAACAGAGAGTGGTAATCAATGGACACTGCTCATCGTGGACTAATGTTATTAGTGGAGTCCCTCAGGGCTCAGTGTTGGGTGCATTATTGTTTTCTGTATTTATAAATGATATTGATGATGGTATATCAAGCTTAATGTCCAAGTTTGCAGACAATACAAAGGTTGGCAGGGTTGTCAAGGCCACTACTGACACTATGCTGCTGCAACAGGATCTGGAAAGGTTGAGCAGATGGGCTGAGAGGTGGCAAATGAAGTTTAACATCGACAAATGTAAAGTACTACACATGGGAAACAGCAACCCCAGAGCAACGTATCAACTCTGTGGTACTACACTGACAGTGGTAGAGAATGAAAGGGACTTGGGGGTGGTTGTGCAGGCAGATATGAAGTTCTCTGAGCAATGCAGACGGGCTGCAAGAGTAGCTCATGGAGTATTGTCAATGATATACAGGAATTTTTCCAGCAGGGATAAGGAGGTGATTATTCCCTTGTATAAGGCAATGGTCAGGCCACACCTAGAGTACTGTATACAGGTCTGGAGGCCTCATTTCAAGAAGGATGTAGAGCTGCTGGAACGAGTACAGAGAAGGGCAACAAGATTAGTGAATGGAACAAAGGGGTGCTCTTACGAAGAAAGGCTTAAGTTTTGCAAATTACGGTGTCTGGAGACTAGGCACCAGCGAGGTGATCTGATAGAGGTGTATAAAGCCTTGAATGGTTTGAGCATGCTCAATGCTGATGGGATTCTTCCTCTAGCTCAGAAAAATCACCTGAGAGGGCATAAATTCAAATTGAGGAAAGACAGATGTAGGATAGACGTGCGGAAATTTGCCTTTAGCCAGCGGGTGGTTGGTTGGTGGAACAGACTTCCATCCCTTGTAGTGGAGGTTGATAGCCTAAATAAGTTTAAGGCTCAGCTGGACAGGTATTTTGAACGAACAGAGGGGTAACAGAGGGGTGAAGTGGATGTGGGTTTTTTTTTTTTTTTTTTTGGCTGATGCTGCATAAGCTTGCTTTCTTGCATCAAATGCCTCTACTAATGCTAATGCTAATACTTTTCTAAGTTCTTCATCAGCTAGATTCAATATAAAATCTCCTCTTCATAACTTTCCCTGTTTATTAATAATCCAAGCACTGATTACTATAAGATCTAATATATTATAAAAGATAAAAGATTTTTTTCAGCATGGTCATTGCTTACTAACAGGAGAGACTGCTTCTACAGAGATGGGATACACTTAAATAGAAAGGGTGCAAGAATATTTATTGATGCTATCGATGCAATGTTAGGTGGATCGGAAAACTGCTAGCTTGGGGGGATTCACAGACTAAAAGTTTAACAGCAGCCGCAGGCAGAGGCAAAAGCGATTCTTGCACTACTTCTATTGTAATGAGCAGCAGCCTAAAGAGCAGGTTGCTGAGGATTTCAAGAACTGCTGGAAGTCATCATGGAACAGGTAAATACAGGGGCTGTGTTTGTGTAACTAAGAGCAAGAACAGATGTATGTATACTTGCATGTACACCAATGTAAGAAGTACAGTAAATAAATTTGATGAATTTTAAGTGATCAAGATATCAAAGGCAGATACTGTTGGGATATCAGAGACATGGTGTCACACAGATATAAGCAGTGCAGATTTGGAATTTGGGGAGTACAACATGTACAGAAAAGATAAACAGAATAGGTGGGAGAGAGGCATTATGCTGTTAGTTATGAAACACAAAATCTAAGGGAGTGCATCCAGTTGAAATGGGTGGCCAGTGCAATGTTGAGTCAGTTTGGTGTGACATAAGCACTGGGAAAAGAAAAATGAATGGAGTGTGTTATAGGCCTAATGACTCTGATGAGTACAATGAACAACTGTGCAGAGAAATAGACTGGGCCAGTAAATCAGAATGTCTTGTAATGGGGGATTTTTAACTTTCCAGATATTGACTGGAACTTGTGGGTTGGTCACTCACACACTAGCAAGACTTGTGGATTTATTGGATGATTGTTTTCTACAGCAACATGTTTGATGGACAACCAGAGGGACAATTATCAGCAGTGATTATTCATGTATTAAGAATTTGCAGATAAAGGAACCACTAGGTGACAGTGATCACAGTGTACTGATGTGGGATTTACTTAAAGATGTAACTACCATCAAGGATAAAGGTAAGGGTTTTTGTTTTCATGAAGGTGACTACTTTGGTCTCAGACAGTTTTTAAATTCTATACAGTGGGATCAACTGATGATGTTAAAAACAGCAAATTGTAAATGGGAAGCCTTCAAAGAATTAATCTTGGAAGCTACTAGGCTTTTCATACCAACTAAGAAATATTGTTCAAGATTTAGACCTAAATGGATGTCAGATGAACTAATGAGGCTCATGGCAGAGAATAAAAATGTGTGGGATGCATATAAATTATCAGGTGACACAAAAACCTATGGCAGATATAAGCAAATCCATAATCAAGTCACAAAGGAGGTTAGGCAAGCGAAGGCTGATTATGAGAAATCCGTGGCAAAGGATGCAAAGAAAAACAATAAAGACTTCTTTACTTATTTAAACTCGTTTACTTATTAAAATTTACTTATTAAAGTAAGAAGAGGATGAATCAGATTAGTTCACTTGTTGGTGGTTCGACTGCTGATGATCCTGCTCACATAGCTGACAAACTAAATGAGTATTTTGCATCTATATTCACACATGAGGAATTCTGTAAGGGAGGGGAGGACAGAAGTTTACTCTAACAGGGAGCTAAATGATTTTGTAATAATGGAGAGCAAAGTGGAGGAGAAATTGAAGTTAAACATAAAAAAGGCACCTGGGACAGATGGAATCGAGGAAGTTAGCAAACCCTTAGCCATAATTATGAGAGCATCCTTAGATTCAGAGGAGGTCCCCATTGACTAGAGATGTGCAAATATATCCCCAATTCATAAATTGGTTTCAACACAAATAATTATAGACCTGTTCGTGTAACTTCTGTTCCAGGGAAAATAATGGAGTGACTAGTTAAAGAAGTAATGCAGGATCACCTAGACAAGACTGCAGTAATAGTTCAGACACAGCATGGGTTTGTTAAAAAGAAGCCTTGTCTGATCAATTTGATTGGATACTATGATGTTGTCACTAAGGAACTGGATGCAAAAAATAATTCTGATATCATATGCTTGGATTTCAGGAAAGCTTTTGATATTGTTGCACATGGAAGACTGCTTTATAAATTGGAGTGGTATGGCATTAAGGTCAAGTTGCTGCAAGGCATAAAGGGATAGTTGGGTGGCAGACAGCAGAGAGTGGTAATAAACAGACACTGATCTATGTGGACTAATGTTATTAGTGGAGTCCCGCAGGGTTCGGTGCTGGGCCCATTGTTGTTTTGTGTATTTATCAATGATATTGATGAAGATATATCAGGCTTAATTTCCAAGTTTGCAGATGATACAAAGGTTGGCAGGGTTATTAATAACAGTAAAGCTAGTATGCAACAGGACCTAGGAAAGTTCAGCCGATGAGCTGAGAAGTGGCAACTGAAGTTTAACATTGACAAATGCAAAGTACTGCATAGCAGTACTTTGGTTAGCAGTAACCCAAGAGTAACATACCAAGTGTGTGGTACTACCCTCAGGGCAGTGGAGAAATTCTTGTATATCTTGCCAATGATATACAGGAATTTTGCTAACAGGGATAGGGAGGTGATTAACTCATGTATAAGGCAATGGTCAGGCCACATCTTGAGTACTGCATACAAGTCTGGAGGCCTCATTTTAGGAAGGACGTAGAGCTGCTGGAACTAGTACAGAGAAGTGCAACAAGGTTGGCAAGGAGAAAAAACAGTTGCCCTTAGCAATTAAGGCTTAAGTTCTGCAAATTGAATCGTCTAGAGACTAGGCACCTGCGAGGTGTTCTGAGGTGTACAAGGCCTTGAATGGTTTGAGCAATCTCAATGCTGATGGGATTCTTCCTCTTGCTCAGATTACGCACTTGAGGGGGCATAAATTCAAATTGGGGAAAGACAGTTCTAGAACAGATGTGTAGAAATTTGCCTTTAACCAGCAGGTGGTTATTGCTGGAACAAATTTCCATCTGTTGTTGTGGAAGTTGATAGCTTAAATAAATTCAAGAAAGAACTGGACAAACTTTTGGGGCAAATGAATGGGTGAAATAGAACAGGTTTTTTTTTTTTTTTTGGCTGATGCTGTATAAGCTTGCATCATATCCCTCTACTGATGTTAAAAAGTAATGATATAACCACTATGCACCTTATTTTGTTGTTGTTTGGTTTTTAGGGCATTAGCAACTAAGGCCATATTGCTCCGAGGATATGCGGTGGTCATTCCCTGACCTTTCCGCATCCTCCGTATTTGGTGGGCACGGGCTCGAACCCCGGTCTAATCAAGAAGCGTGCGCCACGCACTGCAGCTCCTGCACACCTGGCTACGGAGGCGCCATGTACCTTATAAGAGAAATGAATAAAAGGCTGTTTTTCATATCATACGTCACGAATTATGAATACAGTCAAATGAAAGGTGTTATTACTATCAAATGAAATGTTAGTGTTGTTAATATTTATATAGCACTTCAGCACTGGGGTCATACTGCCCTGAGTGATAAGTCTATAAAGGTGTGGGTGTTCTGGAATTGACTTGCACATTGGGTATGCTGAAAAGCATAAGATAATCAAGACGTTTTAAGAAATGTACTAAAGAAATTACATTTTCATAAAATCTTATGAAGGGGAGAATGAGGTAGTTACATACCCTATCGTTAGTTGATTTCGTATCTCCATCTAGAACTTCCTCATCCATAAAAAACTGAGCTGCGGTACTACGACGTATATCTCCAGTGGTGTGTCTTTTAGACATGATTCTGAATTTAGGTTCATTCACAAAAACCGTAACATCGGAATATAGCTGATATGCGATTTATAAATTTCTGTACTGACTCCCAACCACCTTGCTGTAACGTTTATAGTTGGCTTTCCAGCATTATTCCCCTATCTGATAGCAACACAGTTCGTTTTTAATAAATATACATATTCTTCTGTATCACAGCACAAAAATATAAATAAATGAAAAAAATCATAAAAAAAAAAAAATACACACAAATGATATATTCAACGACTCATCAAAAAGGCAACTATATACACAACATACGCTGTTAGAGCAACAAGTGGCCACCTATAGGCAAAATGATGAAGGAAGCAAGCTTATACAGCATCTGCCAAAAAAAGAAGAAAAAAAAAATAGGTAACTCAAGAATATTATTCTTTAGATACAAATAAATAAATATTTATTTATTTCATCGACCCTTGATTGCAAAGATCTCATAAGAGTTCGTTGATGGAAGAGGCCAACAGTCGCTGTGAATAATTATAAGCAGTAGCTGCAAAGTGGCCGTCGTATCCACCAGCAAAGTGGATACGACGGTCATTTTTCTAGAAGGTGTGATTTATGTCAAGATGCAGAAATCTGGAAACGGATGAGGTTAGCAATTTCAGTTGCCTCTTGAAGTGTCCAGTGGTGTCAAATATCTCCAGATTTGCTTTGTTTATTGATCTTGCAGTCCTGTTATAGAAGATGTAGTATCCATAATTTGTTCTTAGATAGTATGGTTTCTTAAAGCTCTTGTCAGTGCGTTAAAATTTATTCGTGAGACGAGATAAGGACAATTCAGGGTATTATTTAACAGCTGGTTCGGAAGGAGCAAGTCGACTTTATCTCTTCTTTCTTCCAGCGTTTCAAGTCCAAAGAATGCACACCACTCTTCGTAGGATTTCTCATTGTATTCCAGGCCACTTTTAAAGCAAACATACTGTATTGCTCTTTTTCGAATATTTTCAATTTCTAATTTTTGCTAAGCTGCATGTGGAGACCAGACCTGTGAGACAAATTCTACTGCTCGCCTAACATAGATTTTGTAGGGAAAGATGAAAAGTGCCAAGTGATTGAAATATCGGTCAATTCTTTTCAGGAAACCTAGTTTTTTGTTAGCTGCCTTTACAATATTTGAAACGTGGACATCAAAGGAAAATGATTCTTTAATAAAGATACCTAATTTTTGGGTGTACTAACATTTTTGATTGCCTTGTTGTTGATACAATAAGAAAAATTAAGGTTGTTTTTCTTGGGTGCAATAGCAAAGCTCATCAGTTCACACTTATTTTCAGAAGAGCTTCGTTTAGGATAACGCAGTCATTGGTACTGCGAATTGCTTTATAGATTTTTATGTCGTCTGCAAATATTTTGATTTGGTAGTCTCCAAGGGTGCTTGGCAGGTGTTGATGTAGATAAGAAATAATAGCGGATCTAAGGATAGATCCTGCAGGATACCAGTTTCAGGCTTGAAAGGATATGAGATTTTACCTTTAAATGTCACGGACATTTTTCTACCTTCCAAGTAGTTTGCAATCCAGTTTAATGCCTGTCCTCTGAGACCATAGCGATGCAGTTTATTGATTAGCCTCTGATGGACTACCTTTTCGAAGGCTTTGCTTAAATCAAGGAAGATGGAATCGACTTTTTTTACTTCGTCAAGAGCCTGGGATATATTCGAGACAAGCGAAATCATATCTGTGCAGCTGAAACGACCCTTGATAAATCGGTAAGAGTAATCTGACAAATTAACTTTCATAAAGTTAAATAGTTGCTTCATTACAAGGATTCATTTACCTTTGGGAGTGTATTTAATTGACAAATTGGTCAGTAGTTGTTGGGTGAGGATGGGTCTCCTTTTTTGTAAAGAGGGGTAACAAAGGCCTTTTTCAGTTGATCTGGATAGATTCCACTCTCGAAGAACAATTTTATTAAGTTAAGTAATGGCTTTAGAAGTGTGGGTCCACATTTTATTCCATAAAACAGTAGGGATACCGTCCGGGCCTCGTGTGAGGTCATTTTTCATACTATGGATTGGGCTCAAAAATTCTGCTTGGTTGATTTCAAATACTGTTAATGTATCAATACAGTTGACAGGAAAATTTTCGTTACCTTCCATCCCGTCATCTGCTGTATCTGTTTTGTAAATTCCTTCAAAGCTGCTAGCAAGGTAGTCTACTTCAGACAAAGAGTACAAATCATTGGGAATATCTAGCGTGTTTACAACCGCATTTTGATTTTTTGCCTTGAAATAGCTGAATATAGGCTTCATAACTTTTGCCTCAAAGGATCTTCTTTCGACGAAGACCAAGTATTTGTTGTAGTCCTGGTTTAATGTCATCTTAACTTGTCTTATTACGGAAGAATATTTATTGTAAAGGTATATTTCTATATTTATTGTAAAGGTATATTTCCATATTTATTGTAAAGGTATATTTCCATATTTCTCTTAAACCTACTATGCATTTTTGGTTTTTCTGCCAGTAGGAATTTCAGTTCCTTAGAGAACCAGTGCGGGTAACTTAGATCAGGAGCACTATAGCTTGGAAAAAGGTTGTTTGTAATTTCGTTAATGATTTGGTAAAACCAGTCCAGTGCTTCTTGAGGATCATTGATTTTTAATAGTAATTCACAATTACAGTTTCTAAATGCATAATTCATATCAAGCCATTTCACTTTATTGAAATTGAGCTTCTATTTTCGTTCTAAATCCGTATCTTTAACTGATCTGTTCTTGAGGGAAAAAGCCACGGGAATGTGATGTGATTTAAAAAGTTTAGTTGGCTTAAAGACCACCAAAGGAAAGTTAGTGTACACTAAATCCAAGTATTTTTCATTTCCTGGTGGAAATTCACACATCTGATTCAGATTTAGAGAGATGAAAATTTTTTGAAATCTAACTTTATGTCCACACATTAGTTAGATTGGCGTTACATCGATTGTAGGCATGTGGCATAATAAAGTCCCCTAAAAAATTGAACGGTCAATTCCCAGATGTTGATCAAGAATTTGGTCGACAGTGTTCTCAAATTCCATCATAAGATATTTATCTACAGGTTGTAGAAGGTAGACAAGCATAACATAGCAGGTATAAGAGCCACTGCCCAGTTGGAGAAAAATAACTTCAATGTTAACCAAGACTTTGATTTTTGAGATAGGAATCTCTTTTTTGGCAAACAATCATGAGCCCACCACCTCTCTTACCCAATCTATCCCTACGAATAACCAATTCACTGCCCTTAACGTCATGAGTGAGCCAAGTTTCCACTAAAAAGTACATGTCGCAGTCTTCTTGTAATATAAAGGAGTAAGTGTCTTTATAGTTAGTATTGTTTAGATATTGCACGTTTTGATAATAACATAACAAATTATCTTGTAAATTATTCTTATTTTGCCTGGAATCCTATTTTCCTGTGTTTGTTTTTGATTTTATGTAGTTGCTATTTATTTATAGTTGTAAAGTTATAGTTATAAAACCCCAGTGGCTCACATTTGGTGAGAATGGGCTTGGCACACCCAGGGTCCTCAGCTGTATATCATCATTCTTTTCTTTCTTAGTGATTCCCCTCTACTTTTCCTTCTCTCTCTCTCTCTCTCTCTCTCTCTCTCTCTCTCTCTCTCTCTCTCTCTCTAAGGGTAACTCGGGAATTTTTTTTGGCTGGTGCAGCATAAGCCTCAGGCTTCCTTGCACCGTATGGCTAATAATAATAATAATTTCCGTTTTCAATATTTGTAGGTGACAACGGTTTATTGAATTTGTCCATGTACTTACATTCTTGCGAAAAGGCAATATCAGTGTTCCTTCGGTCCAGTTATTAGTGTCCAGTATTCTTGCTTCATTGTCCTCACTATATGAAACTTTAAAGGATGCGTACTCTTGTGGAAACCTTGCTTTAGTTTGGTTACCTGAACATATGACTTACAAAAGCTGTTAACGTATTCTTGTAATTCTCTTTCAGTTGTGTCTGAGGCCAACCTTGAGACAAATATAGCCTTCAGCTTTGGAATAACTTTAAGCTTTTTGTTTTTTGAAGCCCCGATTAGTAGCTGAGAACTCGGATTCGAGTTTTTTTTTTTACTGCTACAGTACATTCTTTCAATTTTGCCTGTGTTATCTGCTTCTGCCTTGTCACTGCCATTTGCCATATCCCATTTTAATATCTCAGCATAACTATGCCTTGTCTGTGTCATGACTGTAGAGTTTTCTTTTGGGTCGGTGTGTGCATCAATATTTTCCTTATATTTATTTACATTCTGAAATTTGAGTCTTGTTTCGGTGAGTTACACTTTCCAACCTTTGTTTTTGCTGGTTTTGCGTGTTTCTAAGGTTGAGTGTTCAGCTTGTGTTTCTCTTAATTGAATTGGTCCTTTCTCGTCTCTCTTCTTCCGTTTTGCTCTGTTTGGTTACACTAATTCTCATAAAGTTTCACCCCTGATTCAGGGGTTTGGGTGCTTGCATTTTTTTTTCTCAGTATTTAAGGCTGATTCATTAGACAGTTCTGGATCAAAAATATTCGAGCTTCCTGTATTCTTATTCGCATAACCAGTTTCCGGCCAATTTTTGTCTGGTGTTGTAGCGATGTGGAGAACTAAGTCGTCATGTTGTTGGAGATGATTCCATTACTGCCATTTGTAAATGTGCATCCTTTTTCATGTAACCTCACAGTGTTAGGGTTTTGAGGTGGATTTCCTGGAATTATTGTAGGTGAATCGGGAACACCTTCTTTTTTTGTAGTATGTGCGATTTTATATCCCTCTTGTACTGAGGCCCGTTGAAATTGCCGGAATAATGTTGTTTTTGTTATTCTCTCTTAGTAATTCCAAAGGTATTTCAAATGAGCCGATAATCGGTGGATCATTAACATCATTAACATCATTACAAATTTGGCGGTCGCCCGCAAGTGACATTTCTTGACCATTTAACCCAAATTCTCTGCTAGTTAACGGCACCTTGCGTTGTTCGGCAGGATTTGCGTTTTTGAAACAATTCAAATCAGGCGAGCAACGGATTGTATCATCGATGTCAGTGTGATCACTGGATGCAGCTTTCAGGGTCCCTCCCCAGTTGTAGTTTGTTGGTAGTTCCGTGTGTTGTCTTCTAGTTTTGTTATCAAATTCGTTAATTCAAGATTGCGCTTTTTACAATCGGAAAGTTCGTGTAGTACACCGTGCAACTTTTCTTATAGCGTGTCATACCCATCTGCCAAAGATTTTTGAATCTTAAGGGAATCATCACACACCTAAACTTCGAAAGACAACCGCACTGATTTAAAATCAGAAAACCCGAAAACATACAAACCAAACAAATTATGCAATTCTTTCAAAAAATATATATAAATTTCTAGAGAGTATAGAGCTGCCGTGCTTATTAACCCACCTAATATATTCATACACTGGTGTGCAAAATTTAAGGACCAGCCAGGTTTTCACTTGCAGCTTCTCATACGAGTGGCCTGTGTATGGGAAAAGCACACCAAAGGAATCTCGTCAGTAACAGAAATGATGAAGGAAACAACACCGACACAAAAACGGAAACAAAACGGTACAGAGGAACTTTATTCAAAAACGGCAACATAGAACTAGTTGCCATGATACAAATGCATCACTGCAACTGACCGGACAATGGGAAGAGGTGATCCTCAGCAGAAGATATGGCCACCCCTAATGTCGATGCAGGCTTTGCACCGACTGTCCATCCTTAGAACAATGTTGTTGATAAGTTCTTGCTGTAACGTCATCCATTCCGCTCATTTAGTAATAACTTTATCATTAGTTATTACTAAATGAGCCATCTTCAGCTGATGAACATTTCCTGGTGGGTGTGCACATGCCGCTAGGAGTCTCCCCAGAGCGTCCCATATTATTATTATTATTGTTGTTGTTGCTCTTTATTATTTCTCCCTGATTGGGGGATTCCACTCCGTGACGGGTACTGCTACCAAGTACAGAGTGGTTGTAATATCTGGTATTACTGTTGGTCGAGGAAATCTCTGACTATCCTACAGGCGTTCAGGATTGTGACTTTCTGGAGTTCCTTCTAGGTGTTCTCTGGGATAACTATTGCTGCCAGGCTGCTATGTAGAGTACCATACCCGTAGTTCACACGATGATCGGGATGGTCGATACTTCTTGCATATGCTCAGAGGCGGATTTAACGGCGGGCGCACCGGGCGCGCGCCCTGGGCTCCGACTTCTGAAGGGCCCACGAAAACCCCAACATATTAGTTGAACTAATATGTTCAACTATTAGTTCAAAACTTTGTGATTATTTTTATGCTATTATTAATTATATTTTACATATATTCTATTCAAATTTTATTGGAAATAAAACATTAATAGTGCATAATATTTTTTATTTATTTAAAAAAATGGTTAACATGTATTTTTTTTTCCCTTTCTCTCTCTTTTTTTTAAGGGACCCAATATTTTCTTCTGCGCCCAGGGCCTCAACCGATCTTAATCCGCTACTGCATATGCCACATCTACTTGTCCTCATGTCTCAGGTTCGTGTACTTCCTAAATTTTCCCTCTTGGGTTTACTGGATATTGCTAGTGTTGGGCACCGCTATGTCAATCAGGTAGGTAGCCTTTTCCATCTTGTCCACAAGGGTTATGTCCGGTCTGTTGTGCGGGATGGTCTTATCCGTTATTATGGTGCTGTCCTAGTACAGCTTGTGGTTCAGTTTTCTAGTACTATCTGAGGTTCGTACTTGTAGTATGGTACACTTTCTTTGGTCAACTCGTATTTCCTTGCTAGCTTCTGATGTATTTTCCTGGCTACCTCGTCGTGTCTATGAGTATACTCAGTCTGGGTGATCACCTTGCACCCCGCGGTGATGTGTTGGATCGTTTCTGAGGCCAGGTGGCATCCTCGACATGTGTCATCTGACATTCCGGGCTCCTTTTCGATGTATTTTCTACAGTTTCTGGTGTTGGTTACCTGGTCTTCGATGGCCAGCATGAATCCTTCAGTCTCGGGGAAGAGTTTCCTCCTTGTGAGCCATGCATTGGAAGCGACGTTATCGATGTGATCTTGATGGAGGTCATAGTAGTGTCTGTCATGGAGTGTCTGCTTTGCACATCTTTCTAGCTTCGTTTCTTGTACCGTCTGGGCGGAACGGGTTCCTCACTTAGGTTCATAGGTATAGTTGCCTATATGTTAGTCGTCGTCGGCATCGTCGACATGTGTCATCGAACACCTAGGGCTTCTTGGCGATGTATTTTCTATAGTTCCTGGTGTTCATTACCTGGTCTTGGATGGCGAGCATGAATCCTTCAGGCTCAGTGGAAGAGAGTCCCCCTATCTGCCATAGAATATTCAAACTAGGTTCAGTCACACTTATTCCTTGCTATCAGCTACTCTGCTGAAAGGAAAAAAACCATCCACACGCCCATCTGTCCCCGGGTGGATTTCGGAACTTACTGCATTAAGAACCCAAACCATGAATGCTAGGAAAAATTACCAACGAAACAGGCACCTGGCAGACACCGATGTCCAGAGATTGAAACAACAATACAGGGTTCTAAGGAAAAGGCTACATGAAGCCATCGCAGATGCAAAAATTGAATGTTGGCAAAACTTTATTTGTAACACGGGAAACACCGAACCGTGGGTTCTAGTATATATGATTTCCAGGAACAAGTTAAACTCCGAAAACATATATAACGCTGTTATAGTGGACGGACAAGAAACTACCGACTGGTTCTCTACTGTTGTTACTATTGTAAATAAGCTTTTCCTCAAGACAATCCAGAGGATGATTCTCCCGAACATTCAGAAATTAGGAGAGACAATCAACAATATATTCGAACATGTGACATCAATCCGTTTACTCTCCTTGAACTAGAAATAGCTGTTTCCAAACTAAACAGTAAAAAATGTCCAGGGATGTATCTGATAGAAAACCAGATAATAGTCAAATTTTATGACCAATTTCCCAATATCCTCCTCAATGTCATGAACAAATGTTATATCGAGGGAGTCTTTCCAAGATTTTGGAAGATTGCCCTACTAAAAGTTTCATATAAGCCTGGGAAGTCGACATCTAATCCCAGGGCATACAGACCAATCTCCCTATTGGCAAACTTGGGGAAAGTTTTTGAAAGGCTGCTCTCTCCAAGAATACAAAAAACGTTACAGGATAACCATGTATGTTCAATTAATCAGATCGGGTTTAAAAAAGGTTCTTCAACAGAAGATGCCATTGCCACCCTCAAGAACTAGGTAGAAAACTCCCAAGCTAAGTACGTGTTGGCAATGTTTATTGACTTTGAGGGGCTTTTGACACGGTATGGTGGGAGAGTGCCCTTGTGTCACTGCGCTTGGGAAGATGTGACAACTATACTTATAGAATCATCAGGTCCTACTTCCAGGACAGATCCATTGGAATTTGGCAACACACCTAGTGTATTCAGCTACCGTTTCCAGAGAATGCCCTCAGGGCTCGGTACTGAGCCTCTCCTCTGAAACGCAGTCTTAGATCAGTGGATGACAAAATACCACGAGGAGTCTATATTATGCCGACGACGTTGTAATTGCTGTTGAGAGCAGTGAAAAAATGCAAATTATATTAAATGATGTATTTTTATTGACCAAACTTAACAAACTAAAAATATCACCGACAAAGACTAAATTTATGACCTTCAAAGCTCATTTTAACTATAATGGACCTCCTAAGATCTTGATAGACAAAACTCTCAAATCCCATATGTATCCCAAAACAAATATTCAGGCATCCTAATCGATGATAAATTAAGCTTTCTGCCACATGTGTATAAACTTAGAGATAAAATAAGAAATTTTACTGCCTCAATAATAAGAATATCAAGGAAAGAATGGGGATTTAGTAAAAGGATCTTGTTTTTATATTATAAAACAATATTTCTGCCAATAGTCTCATATGCGACAACAATTTGGTATCACAGAGACATAACGGTTAAAATGAAACTTATTTCTCTTCAAGATCCATGTTTTTATCTGTTTTAAATTCTCCTAGAACTGTATCAAACAACGTATTACAAGTCTTAGCAGGAACGATTCCGCTGGATCTGTATATCGTATTTAAGGGGAAGACAGTCGGCTTAGGAAAGGTTTAGTTCGGAACTAATGGGAATAACATCTGATCCAGTGAACGAGGTCAAAGAAGAGAAGAAAAGATTGTGGGAACATCTGACATCTTTGTGGCAGAATCGGTGGAATGCCAACGAACATGGAATAGTTACGAGGCAATTTATAACCAAAGTGCACTTTACTGCTGCCAAGGAAATAAATCCTTGGTTTGCTCCTTCGACAATACAACCTACTTATTAATGGGACATGGCTTCCTCAGAGCCAAGTTTCATGAACGTGGACTTGAGCTAGACCCTTACTGCACTTGCAGGGGTGTGGAAACTTGGTCTCATTTTTTATTCGACTGCCCATAGTATCTTTAGGCACGTTAAGAGTTGTTTAGCAGTGTATGGATCTGACAGAAGATAATGTAAGTCCCTTGGTCGAAAGCTGTAGGATTTTTATTGCTTTACAAACATTTTCAGTGACTATTTTTAAAAGAAGACTAGAAATAAGACCCCTTCACCCTTGAGGAAATGAGATGTAGGATGTACTGATGAATTATTAAAGAAACATATACTAAGATCATTTCTTTAGGTTCTCGGCTGGTTGGAAATCGCAGATCAGGTGCTTCGATAGAACTTTAATGGCAGGATGTACAGGGAACCGCAGGTGTTATAAGGATTCTCAAAAGAATGTTGATTGGTTCTGGGGCGTGATACCTGAAATTAAAAACTAAGGAACTAGATGGAAACATAGTTTACAAGAATAACTTTTTCTGAAACTTATGCAGTTATACCTTGTGTGGTCTTAAGTGACATCTAGATCTGTAACCATATAGATATGAACTACCGCAGACGTACACATGAAAACTACATGAACTTAATGAAACGTGTTTTTCCCAACGAGAACTTTTGTAAGTGAAAATACGCCATTTTCTTCAGTGACATCTAGATCTGTGACCATATAGATATGAACTACAGCATACTTACACTTGAAAACTACATGAACTTAATGAAACGTGTTTTTCACAACGAGAACTTTGTAAGTGAAAATACTCCATTTTTTTTACCTATGGACTGTCATTGGAATTCCAAATCATACACAAGTTAGGATTCTCGTGAAAAAGAGAATAATTACAAGTCTTCAGCAACTAGAAGAGAACCATCTGAAGAAGAGTTTTAAGACTTATGCTGGCACAGAACGGAGAAGACTACTGGGACTGACTTCTTTCTTTAATGAAATCAAACTGGACAGTTCAACTTTTGACTTCATTTGAAAATGAGAAAATGTACTGAGAACAATTGAACTGTGGTGAAAAAGTCTAAGACTAGGAAATCATGTATATATGTTAATGTAATTGTTACAATTGTTTTGCTAGAACATCCTCCTTGCCTTGGAGTGGTTGGTCCTGGTGACTCGGGACCAAAATTGCATATCTCCTAAGAACAGGAGTGTTTGATCGAGATACTCAGACCGTAAATATAATAATTACTAGTTTTTTTTTTCTTTTTTTTTGCTGGCTCGCAGGTAAGGGCAACCTGAGAGCGGGATTGCAGGCACTCGCCAGTATTGCATTACGTCTGGCGGGTGCGAGATTTTCGGTGGTAATTACACCAGTACAGGATGACTATTGACCCAGGCCCGGTGCTAGGGATAGGCACCAGGCAGCAGTTGCCCATATGTTGGCTGCACCCTGGTGGCATAATAGCCTGACACAAACAAAACAACACACAAATAATATTGCGCACATACACTGACACTTTTCAGGCCCATTATGCAGAGTTTATGCAGCATAACAGAGTACAAAGGTGGAGATGGGCTTACGCCTAGGGACCACCCCGATATAAGAATACACACACACAGTACCTTGATTACCATTATATAGAATGGATATATATATATATCCGATAATTGAAAATAAAACAGAAGCCAGTAGTATGGTAAAAATGTAGAGCGAAAAATTAACATAAAGGTAGTCCCTTTATGTTAATTTTTCGCTCCTCTATATACCAATAATCCCCTATATAATTTAGCACTTTAAATCCAATTAATAAAACTGATATAAAATTTAAAATAATGGCAATTATAATATGATTTAGCGGTACCCCCCCCCCCCCAGAAAGTACCAGTTCCGAAAAACGTGAAATATCACCCAAGGGTTAAAAGGGGTTTATATATATGATAATATCGATAAATCTGTATATAATCTTGTGTTTAAATTGTTTATATCATGAGAATGTACATAAAATTCTGTGTGTGTAAATAAATGGAAAATGGAATGGAATGGCCTATAGGAGTCCGGAATATCTGGTTTCTTTGTTTGATTTTTTATTATCAGCCTCAAGTTTGCTGTTTTCCATCTAGTTGGAATTTTCCTGCTATGAGGCAGCAGTAGAATATTTGTAGTAGGAGGTTTGGGGCTATTCCTACCACTTTGTTGATAATCTCTGGTTCAAGCAAATCTGGGCAAGGACATTTTTGTTTCTCATTTGCGCAGTTTCAGCTTGAAGTTCGTCCATTATAAATTGTGGTTCCATCCTCTGCGTAGTATATGCATCGTTTGCCTGACAGATGGTCTGTTGATCAGGTGTTAACATGCTCGGTGGTTCCCGTAGAATTATATTCAGTATGTTAGTTGTTGAGTCCTCCCAGGTTGTAGTTATAGTACCTTTTGGCGTCTTAGTTGCCTTTTAAATCTCACCCCTGGGGTTATTTTGTAAACCAGTTCCCAGGGGTTTGTGTTCCCAGTCGTGGAGACTAGCCGCTCCCAAGATGTCCTCTTGTTTGTTGTTTTTGATTCTGTCAGTGTATCTGTTCCTGGCTTCCCCATAGCGCTGGCGCAGATTTTGGAAAGTGAGGACATTGTTCGTATGGATTGACCTGCCCGTTCTAACGATCTAAATCCCATCGAACACATATGGGAAGCTCGGGGTTGACGCCTAGCGGTACGGCCACACCCATCAAAAAAATTTTCACCAGCTGAAGATGGTGCTGACAGACGAATGTATGATGTTACCACAAAAACTTATCAATAACATTGTTCTAAGTATGCACATGCGGTACAAAGCCTGCATCGATATTAGGGGTGCCATATCTCCTACTGACGGCCACCTCTTCCCTCTTTGGCTGTGATGCATCTGTATCATGGCAGCCAGTGCTATGTTACCATTTTTGAATAAAGCCCCTTTGTACCGTTTTGTTTGCTTTGTTTTGTCGGTATTGTTTCCTTCATCATTTCTGCACCTCACGAGGTTTCTTTGGTATGCTTTTTCCCATATCGAGGTCACTCCTATGAGAAGCTACATATTAAATCTTACACACCAGTGTAATTATATTCATATTGGTCACGTATATCCATACGTGTCTGATCTAATTACTCTCATCACGTCCACGTAATGGTTCATATCAGAAATGCCGGACATTCTCCGGGTGCCTTATCAAACTCATTGGCATCGGCATGCAAAGGTCAATCTTAAAAAATATAACTTTTAATTATTTTCTGTTTGGAGCGCGGGGATGACAGTTTAAATTTTGGATAAGATACGAAGGCCAAAAAAATAGATGATAGGAAGGCTTCCACTTGGAATTGGAATAATGGCTACAGAAGGGGAACCTCCTGCAGAAGCATTGAAAAATATTTAAAGTGATACAGGTCCCCATGCAAAAGTTGAGTAGCAAGGCAAACATAATAGTGCGAGGGCGCCCTACACGAGGATCGGCGTTACCATCCTTGCTAGTTCTGTCAGAAAATTCTGACAGTCCCTCACTTGTCAAATCATCTGGAACCAAAGTCAGCGTTTTGCTCCATGCCACCTTAGACTGATTCCTGTATCAATATGGCATCAGGAAGGGCAATGTGGGAATTTCCAAAATTAGTTGCCCCCAACTACAATCATGAGCTGGAGAGACTATTGTCATTCACACCAAACTATCATTCTCCTATCGTCCGTACATTCACACAAGATGTTTTAGGTTTTTTTAAATAACATATAATCACAGTACACATCAAAAAATCGACTTTTGACAATACACTTTCTATTCAGCTCCTTTTGCACGGAGTGCATCACTGAATCTTGAATATGAATTCCACACACAACTTCAAAGGTTTTTTTATAGGCTAGTCACTTAGCACTAACTTGGTCATCGCACAGTTTACATACATGAGCAGATCAATCATACAACTAATGCACATCTCAAACTGCAGTGGACGATATGATTTTTTAATTAAATTCAGGAGTGCATATCTATAGCTTTTAAACAATAATGTGGCCGTTCTCATTCGCTGAAAGATTCAGTTACCCTTATGAGAATACTGTGAGTATAGGTGACTCATACGTGTTTTTTTTTTTTTTCTTTTTGCAAGCTAAGGCCACTCAAACACGACAGTCGTACAAAATGATTTGCATAGTATGTGGCATTTGTTCCAACCCGTGCAAAGCCAACTATCCCACACAACCCCTCCCCTTGGAATCTTGCCCAAAAATCACCTTTCTTGCCTGCCATCTGTGCCATCAGTTGATATGAGACCGGAAGTTTCATTGCGGAATTTTGAGAGAGGAAAATCGAACCTTCATTTTCAAAATAGTGTCGGAATCGGAAGTAGGAGTTTTCCCTGTCATATAATTTTTACCCTGTGTTCAGGTTCCTCTCAACCCAAATCGAGAAGATATATCCCTCCAGTATACTCATAGGTTAGTATGGAACCGGAAGTGGAAAAGAGGCGGTGGGGCATTAAGACCGAGTATGTAATATTAATCTGTGAACTTATTTACCTCTCTACTGAAAATTTTGCGCTGTTCCAATGTTCTTCTTTAAACAAACCTGGCCACTCACTCAAAGCCTTCTTGGGTAGCACAGTTGATAGAATTGCCATCTTCTCCACCCAGATGACATTAGGAAATTTCATGGGCCATTTTCACAACATGGCTGAATTAGTCCATCTCAGGCGAGGGTATCATGAGTTTTCTCCTGGAAACTCGAGTTTTTGGTCAAGCAAATAGATGATCGACTACAGAACACACGCAATTTACAAACAGCATAGATAGAGCATGTTCCACAGGCTTTTCCGTTATATTATGCTCTTGCCAATCAATGTACTCGTGAATCCTCGCTACAGCAAGACCACAGTATCATGTGAATCCAGAAACCCTGGGTTTTAAGTGATCTCTCTAGCAGTTTAAGTTAGGACAAATATATCTAGTGTTCTACATTTACTCTGAGAAGTAAAGAGCATATGGCAACATCTAGACGCGTTGTGTTTTTCATCCCGGGACACCTCTTAACTAAGGGCTGACCCGAAATGCCGCAATTAATGATTCTTAAAAAATGATTGTTAGTGATTTGCATGTATTTAAGAAGAATGATCACGACATAATTATAACAAACAAAAAGGTTTATTTAACATATATGTATACAAATAAGTACAATATAATTGGTACATAAGTTAGATTAATTGGTATGTAATTGTTAAGCAAACTAACTGGATACAAGCAGTATCTTGTTTTAGCAATATTATAATTTTGTAATGTTCTTCATGTGACTTTTACACTGATTCTCTATCAAGTACAAAATTCTTTGCGTTTGTCATAACATAACCTTGTTCAAATACTAGAACAGGGAATTATATTAACTTAATAGTGTAATTAATATTTGACAATTAAATTAATAAGTCGCATTTTCCATTAAAACTGAATACTAAGAAAATAATACAATTGTCGGGGTATGTTTATATATATATGTGAGGAAAGATGTCTATAAATGCATTAAAATGAATGCATATGGTAGGTTCAACTTTGGGTAATTTAATACCGTTTGTTATTAAACAATCAGGGTTGACTTACCCGAAAATATTCTGCACCGCCTCGGTGAGGGGTGGGGGGGAGAATCTGTACCAGACATCAATATTTTCTCATCCTTTCCCTAGTAATTAATATTTACTTCTTCTTTACACAATGACAAAAATCGGCCAAAGACTTTCACTGATCTTCTTGTCATGTTTTACTCATGAACTTAACTGTGTGTGTCCGTCTCAGCTTTTGTCTTTTTCCCCTTCAAATATACATATCTCTGCATCCTCGGGGGGGGGGGGGGGGTGAGAAATGAATTGATACTGTACCATGCACGGCATCGTAGTGACAATTAATATCTTTATAAAGGCCTTGTTATGCAAGACCTGCTGTGTTTTGTTCTGGTAATTTCTACTCATATAACAATTCACCGTTCTTCGGACCTTTGCGTTCGATCAACGCTCTTGTCCGCTCAGGAGAACGGGTGACGTCACTGTGGTGTCCCCTTACGGCGACCGCACCCCTGGGGTGTTTGGAACCGAAAGCAAAAGCTTAAGCTCTGTCAAGTGGCGCTATCTGCCTTAGTGTACAGGTCACTGAAAAAAAAAATATTCGGAAGTATGAGGCGAATTTACTTCTTGAAAGTAAGTAAAAGGGCTAAAAAAAATGAAAATATTTGCCTTTTTACACTCCTCCATCCTACGGCAAAATTTTGAGCCGTGAGGAAGAGAATTTCACAAGCTCAAAATTTCTCAAGTTTCTTAAAGAGAAAAAAAAACGTGTCACACAAAAAAAACTCCCGGGGGGGGGGGGGGGAATATGGAATGTAGACGACATCTATCCTCTTACAAAAAAATCAGATCGTTCTTTACTATGATAAATGGTACCAAAAAAAAAAAAAAGAAATAATGTGTCTACATAACAATTTTTTCTTCTAAATCTTCTGAGTCCTCTAATCCTACCTTGGATGAGCCAACAACTTGGTCTGCAGACTTTAAACAAAATCACACATTAGAAAATATATTTCCATACGAATTTAATGGTGTTATGTCCAAAGTATGATGTAACAATGTTATATATATGTTTATTTTTGTATTAACACAAATTGTTGTAGTATGTTGCACTGAATGTTCTCTACACAAACCTCTGAACTGGACAATTGAAGCACTGGAATACTGATAGGATTGTTCATTGTTGGTCAGGGAAAAATACTGGAACTTCTTCTCAAAGAATTCTTTGGTAACATTTCCCTTATATCACCATTGCTCAACACAATAGTATTACATGCAACAAAAAAAAGATCAAAGAATCAGTATCTATTCCTTTTAACATAATTTGTATAATATGACACTAGATATACTATTCATTATGACAATTAACAACTGAGACAACACAAATATTCAATACATATGACATCCTTTTATAATGAATGTATTTAAAAAATATATCAAGCAAACAGCAAAAAAAAAATATTCTTCTAACAGGTGAACATTTTTTTCTTATTCTATCTTATTTATTTATTTTTTTTTTTAAAAGGAAACCATAGTAAGCATTAAACATTAATGACTACATAATGATATAAGTTCTCAAATATAATTGCAAATTCTATATACTATTTGCAAAAAGAACAAAAAATCAAAGAATACATTGAATAAATATGGCTGCAAGTACCACCTTATACTTGCAATGTTATAAGACTACAAATTGAACTGTAAAAATTTAGGCAGTTATCAACTGACCAATTACATAATTTAACTGTTCAGCACCTTCTGATGGTGCAGCCATCATCTGTGGGGAATATCTCACTAACTCTCCAGACATAGAGAGAGTTCTTGGGTCCACAAATCCTTAAAGTTTAAGGCCACTAAGTAGACTTGTCGGCTGTGAAGACAGCCTAATATTCCTTGAGTGATTTCATAGAGATAGTCCTTCACTATTAACTGGAACACCATGTCAGAGCATGAGAAAGACTAAATGTTCACTACAGTTCTGAATAATAGAACTTTTTGCATGCCTTCAGAGGAAAGTCATCTGTTGTGCACATAAAGAACTAAGACATCCTGAAAAATCTCCTCGAAGCAACTGAGCAAGAAGAGGGTAAAATGTTAAGTGGATCTCATTTCTCTTTCTTTCTTTCCCTTTTTTTTTTGTTCAACATGTTCAAATGTCATGTTCACAATCTTTATTCATCGAGAGGGGTGAGGTCTCATGCCATTTACCCTTCATCTATACACTTTCCACTCATTTTTCTTGTACTTGATCACATTCCAAAACTGTCACCTCCTTATTTCCTTTCATTTCTTTTCAAAAATGGATTTTTCTCTTTATTTTCAAAACAGAAACACACAAGTTACTCATGACAGATTAACAAGATTCCCATAAAAGGAATTGGTAACCAATCTCTAAACTTGAAAATGAGCTCTGATCTCAATCAGTGCACTATTTTAATTATCAGCTATTTGGATTATCAAAGGCAAGAGCACAAGAGTGATATTTCAACGGTTTGCTTTCTGTTTTCTTTTCATTATTGCAGTTGATATACATCAATATGGGTACTGTCTAAACCCTTTTTACTTTAATACCATATCACTTACCCTTCTAACGTCATATGTGATACAACTGTAATTAGTGGATATACTCCTTTTCAAAAAATAATTATTTATGGAACTACTACTCTGATTTATATTGTTTCAACTTTAACTCAGGATGAGGCTGAGTATTCTTTTAAAATGGTACAAGGAAAGATCCTCTTATTTTCAGCTAGAAACACAGGTGTTACTATTTAATACACTCTACACTTCTCCTCGGAGGAACGACAAAACAAGCAGTGACTGGGCGGAACCAGCCGTCCTCAGTCCACTTATTTCATCCGATCTTCAAAAGAAAAGCCTAAATATATATATAGACATATTTATATTTTTTTCCAGAATCTTTTCTCTTGTAGTGAAATTTCAGTCATGCAATGAGAGAGAGAGAAAACAAAAGAAACTAGGGGGCGCGCCCATAAGGCCCTAGTATCCACTGCAACCTTCCTCTCAAAATTGGCCTATACAATTGCAACATGTTTTTGTGGAAAGAGGGTGATAATATAGGTTCCATAAGAAAATATTTCTTCCATGGTCAAATTTGAATAAGAGTTCTAGTACTTATCTTCTTTTACTTTTTTTTTTAAAACAACTCTCCTGAAAATAACTCTTGTTTTTATTTGAAATCCAGATTCTCTTTCCATGTTTTCACCTTCATCCTTTAATCCTCTTGTGCTCACTGCATCACCCATAACAAAACTGCTGATAAACACAATGATAGAGTTTGATGAAAACTAACCTTCTGTTCCCTTCATAAGTAAAATTTCATGGGTCTGATACTCTAATTAATCAGAAGCTTCTTTCAATGTATCTCTTAGCTTATAATCAAATCATTTTCAACAGAATGCAATATTCATCTCATGACACTATGCATCAATTTAGCATGATACTGGAATCATCATTCTTGTATAACTTTCCCTTTCCCAGAACTGACTTCTTTTCTTTAAAGATGGGGGAAACACAATAACAAAACTGTCCTCATACGGTTTTCTCTTCCTCAAAATTCCAACTTTACCATTTTTTTACTTTTAATCTCTCCATGCATCTCTGATAAGACCTGCCAAATCAAGGCCTTTGTCATTATTTGATGTATTTAACCTTGCAGTAAGTGGACCTCCCAACATCCACTGAATAGTCCTATCTAATCCACTGGGTTGATCAGCGTGATCAGCACTTCCATGTTCTTCTGTAATTTGATCTGAAGGTTCGCCTCTCTGCATCTCTGTTTCATGAGAGGAGCTTCCATGTTCTGTTCCCCTTCTACTGTCAGAAGCTGATTCGGGAATTCTCACTTCATTTTGTGACGGTGGATTGAGGGTTACCACATATGGTGTGTGAGTTACACGACTACGACTGCGCAAATTATAGTCATGTATCTGTGCTGGCCTATGGGTAGATTCAACTGTCTCTTCAGACTGTTTTATCACTGACGGCCTATTTTGGTTCTCATTTGAAGATGTCGTCATAGGTTCTGGAATAGGTGCCATTCTGGTTGGCTGCAAATACACAGGTTGGGGTCTATGGGTGGGATTAAATCACATTCTTCTATTATGGGGTCATCAAAGATCCATGTTTCTTTTGGCACTGTCTCTGTACCAGATTGGTCTTGTATTTCACCATCTTCTGATTCTTCTGACTCTTCTACTCTAAGTTCAGGAAACACTTTTCTATTTACTACCTTTGTCAATCTGTCAACATGCACTAACTGTCTGTCCTTTGGGACGTATAAATTCTGTATTTCAAAATTGACTGGAGAGGTCTGATTGATCACCCTGTAAGGTCCTGTACTCAATCGAGCCAGTTTCCTTGTGGTACCGGCTTTCACGTTAGGAGTGAAAAGGTAAACAAGACTTCCTACTCGAATATTCTTATCCACAGCCACTGCTGCTCTACATTGTTCTTGCTTCTGCACTGCTTCCTCCAAATGTTCAGAGACCATTTCATAAGCTCTACGGAGTCGTGCACACATTTCTTCTGAATAGTTCTCTAAGGATGCGTAACTTGGCCTTAATTTTGCATGCCATAAATCTGAAGGTAACACTAAATCTCTGCCATAGATTAAAAAGTTGGGTGTTTCTTGAGTAGAACTGTGAGTTGCAGCATGATATACAGCCACAGCCAGTGGAACCATCTCATCCCAATCTGACTGGGTCTGATTTACGACATGAGATAATATGTTCGCTAAGGTACGATTTATACGTTCGACTTTTGCATTGCACTGGGCGTGAAAGCTAGATGTATGAAGTTTATGAATGTTCAACTTCTCACACACTTGTCGCAACAATGAGGACATGAAATTTGTACCTTGATCGGTGAGTATGTATTTAGGAATTCCATGTCTCGCTATCACGTTGTTTATAAATGCTGTGGCTACTTCGTCTGCCCTCTGAGTGTGGAGTGGAATTGCTTCAACATAACGAGTGAAATTATCTACTGCTAACAATAAATATTTTTTGTCCTCTCAAGGACATAGGAAGAGGTCCTAGGATATCTAATGATACTCATACCCAAGGTGAATTTTCACTGGGAACTCTCATCAGAGCTGCTTTAGCTTTAGGATTGAAACCTTTACGTTCCATACACGATGGACATGACTCAATGTAATTCTTAATGTCGCTGTAAATCCCAATCCAGAAAAAATTCTTTTTTACATTCTCTAATGTCTTCTGTAGAGACCAATGGCCTCCATTGTCATGGCATGCTTTCAATACCTCTGTCTTCACGGGGACCACTAATTGTTCTGTTGGCTCTTCTCTTGTCGCTCCAGGATCAGATAAAGTGTAGTGATATAGTATTCCCTCTTTAGATAAATAGAAGGAATCTGGGATTTTTGCTGACGCCTGGGGTATTCCTTCCAATTGATCAATTAACTTTTGTAAAACTGGATCTTCTCGTTGCAGGGTTTTAATTAAATTTCTGGTTTGTTGCTGGGGCATCACCAATGACTCCATGGTTAAATCAGCTGATATGGGAGCTACTAACTCAGTTGTTTTAGCCTTTCTTGGCCTTTTTTTCTTTTCATCCTCTTCTAACACTGGCCTTGAAAGAAAGTCTGCGTTTGAATGTACTTTACCAGGACGGTACTGAATTTGGAAGTCGTATTCTTGTAAAAGCATGCTCCATCTTGCTAAGCGGGGAGGAAGGATTCTTCAAATTGAGAAAATAACTCAAGGGTTGGTGATCTGTTATCAGGGTGAAATGATTGGACACTAAAAAAGGTCTGAACTTTGTGACTGCGAAAACAATACCCAAAGCTTCTTTCTCTGTCGTACTATAATTCAATTCTGACTTCTTTAATAGCCTAGAAGCATAGGCAACTGGCTGTCTTGTATCTTCATCCATCTGAATCTCGAGACAGGCCCCTACACAGTACACTGAGGCATCCGTTGATAAGACAAATGATCTTGTGAAGTCAGGAAAAACCAACAGAGGTTCAGTTGTCAAGGCAGTTTTCAATTGATCGAAAGCTTGCTGCGTGGAACAGTCCCAAACAAAAGGTGTTTCTTTTTTTGTTAGCGAAGTAAGGGGCCTCGCTATCTCAGCAAAATTTGGAATGAATTTTCTGTAGAATCCTGCCATTCCAAGAAACGATCGGACTTGTTTGATCGTTCTGGGCGGTTTACAGTCTCGAACTGCGGCCAAGTTTTCGGGATCGGGACGAATGCCTTCAGAACTGACTAAATGCCCAAGATATTTTAACTGTTCTTTCAGGAACTCACATTTCTTAGGTTTTAGCTTAAGGTCGTATTCTCTTAGACGCTGGAAAATCTTCCGCAACTTCAAAATATGTGAATCCAGATCGGATGAAGCGACAATTACGTCATCGAGGTAAGCAAAGATGGATTCCTGCCCAAGGTCATAAAGCACCACGGAAAGGGCCCTCACGAACGCCGAGGGCCCGTTCTTTAATCCAAATGGCATTCGGGAAAATTCGTACAACGATTCCACAGTGGTGAAGGCGGTTTTGTGACGATCGGCTGGGTGCACCTCAATTTGGTGGAAACCACTTTGCAAATCAAGCGAAGAGAAATATCGCGCCTGACCAGAACTTGAAATATTTCATCAATGTGAGGAAGAGGATAACTACCTGAAAGAGTTTTCGCATTCAATTTCCGAAAATCCACACAGAGACGATATGATTGGTTCTTTTTGCGCACCAAAACAATTGGCGCTGCATATGGGGAGTTGCTGGGTTGAATGATGTTTGCCTCCAAAAGTTCATTCACCTGCCTCCGAACTTCATCTTTCAACAAGAAAGGAACTCTATAAGCTGACTGCTTAACCGGTATACTGTCCGTCAATTTAATTCTATGTTTATACACCTTTGAATTTCCTAGCTGAGCTGGACACTTGGCAAAAACGTCTCTATATTCATACAACAAGTCTGATAGTTTACGTTTCTGATCACCAGTCAAATGATCAAGATTAAAATCTTTTAAAGTCACAGGAGATGTCTTATTTTCTTCTACTTCCTTACCTGCAAAAGTAACTGGATTTATTTCAACCCTTTCCAAACTAGCAATTCCCATCCCCTTTGGAAGATATAAAGGCTCAGTTGACAAATTTGCCACCAGGACTGATACTAATCCATCGGCCTGTACTTTGTCCACTGAACAACGGACAGCTAAGTCCTCATGACTAAGGTTATAATTAGGCTCTGTTAACACCAGTTGTTCTGTGGAAACAGCAAGCTGGTTACAATAGGCTGTCAAAACCCTTTCGGACGATCCTGGTAGTACATGTTTACATGTGAGTTTAGAACTCATAATTCGTTCCCTAACACCTACTTCTCTTAAACAAATATTCAATGGGATTGAGCGAACCATTTTTTTACCTAAGTCAATTATGAACGAAAAACGTCTCAAAATATTTAATCCCAATATAACGTTATATTGTCCGGTGAAATTTCCATTAGCTACCAAAACATTATCTTGAAAACATGCATTATCCAGTTTAATGTTTACTGTAATTTCAGTATGGATGGGTACTACATAACCTGAAACACCCGTTACCATCAAGTTTGGAGTTCTTGGATTTAGAGATTTATCTTTTTTAATTTTATTAAATAAATCTGTACTAATTAAAGTTACGCTAGCGCCTGAATCTACCAAAAATTTAGCCTCAACATTTTGAACTGATCCCATGATCAACGGCAATTGAAAATCGTTTTCTAAAATATAAACTCCATGTTGCACATTTTTGTGGTTGGCATACGATTTAGTTCCTCTATCATATTTTTGACCTGGTAACACATTTCTATGACGCTGATAGTCCCTTCTATTTCCTTCAGACATCCGTTTATGTCAGAAATACCTATCTCTACCTTGTCTGTAACTTACATTATCTAACTGGTTAATTTGCCTACCAAAAATCACTTTAGGGTGAGTTTGTACCTGATTAAACTTATTTCTAGGTATTTCTTTTGTTGCCCCTGTGTAATAGTTCATATCTGTCCTATTTCGATTATTATAATACATTTTGTTTGCATTTTTAACTACATTTCCATTAAAATTACCACTTTGTGTATTAACTTAAGGCGTCCGATATTTTGGTAACGCAGTGTATTCACGCGCTCCGCGACTCGTGCATGGGCGGTTAGGATAATTTGGCGTCGGTCGGGAGCTGGCATAGCGACCGCCAAGCACATAGCGTCCTCCCAACTGTCTTGCTTCGTACGTAGGGTTACAGTATACATGCTTCCCAGCATAGCACGGAATAAAATCGCGTCTCTCACTTCGGGGGAGTTCATTGCTACTGACGCCTGAGGGCATAGCGTCTCTTCGCTCTTCAGACTGCGAATACGTAAAACTGGGCGCTCTGTTATTGTAGGAAGGAAAAAATGGATAAGCTGCAGTATCATAATTTTGACATTGTTTCATTTCGTTAACTGGCGTTTGTAAATTATTACAAGTCGCGTTACTTACAGCTAATGCTTTAAGTGATTGTTTTAAGTCCAGTATTTCATCTTGTAAAGGTTTGATAAATTTTTCAAAATAATTTTCCTGCTGGCTACCGACTGCTTCATTATTAGATTGACAATATATGGCATTAACTGGTTTATGTTTTGTTTCTGTAAGAAGTTCATTTGTCTCCTCTCGTTTCGAGATAACAATCGCCTGATGGAAAGTGAGGGGATTTTGTGACAATACTATCCTTTTAATTTTATTTGAAACACCCCTAAGAAACTGGGCTAACATTGCCTGATCTAAAATCGAATTTGCTTCGGGGGTTTCATTTTGTATCTTAAATGCCTTTCTTGCCAGGTTTTGAATTCGGGCTCCAAAGCTGGCGACATTTTCGTCAGGTTTTTGCACAGTATTAGCGAATTCACTTAAACAAGTGACTATGGGTTCCGTTTTTTCAAAGTGAGCTAAGAAAGCATTTTTGAACACGTTATAATTTTCTTCCTTACGCAATTCAGTGGATTGTGCTAGAAATTCAGCTGCTAAAGAACGAAATTTAGATCTTGAAATGGCGATCATTTCTGAGCTCTGCCAAGCCGCTAATTTCCCTACACTTTCTAAAGTTTCAAAAAAATATTGGACAGATTGGCCTTCATCCGTACCAAAAAAGGTAGGCACCAAACTTAGGTAACCTGCGATATTAGCCACATGCGGCCTGCCTGATTCAGGAGGGGATTGTGTTTGTTGCGTATCAAACAATGCAGCACAAAGGTCGGTTGAAGTTTGTGGAATTTGTTCTTCCATATTGGATTTATAAGTGTTTAAGTTAAATTATATGACTATTAATATTTGAGTAAAATTTGGGGTGGGAAGGTCCCTCCAAAACAGTGTACTTACCTTTACATAGCTGAAATAGAACTGTTAGTACTGAGCAATGCTAAAAAAACAAAATGAGTTTCTAACACATAGCAACTAGAGTTTTTTTTTTTTATTTAATTTATTATCATTATTTGTTTTGACAAATCAATTAACTACTCCTTAATGCTTCTAGTTGCTATGTGTTACTACTATGTATGTACTTAAGGACTATGTTATTTGTATTGCTGAAAAAGAAAACGAATATCGACTAAAATGTCTCTAACCATTCTCTGTATACACACAAAATCACTAGTGTTAGACGTTTCCCTTTTATTCTATTACCACATTAATCCCTTTATTTGTCTTCTATTCACTAGTTACTCTTGTTGTGCTTTGTTCTTCAGTTTACAGTAATCCTCATAAGTCACAAGCTTTCATATAAAAAAAAGAGGTTTTTCATCCCGCAAAAGCACATTTCATCCTGGTCACGATTAGCAACCAGTGTTCCACAGGCATTTCCGTTATATTATGCTCTTGCCAATCAATGTACTCGTGAATCCTCGCTACAGCAAGACCACAATATCATGTGAATCCAGAAACCCTGGGTTTTAAGTGATCTCTCTAGCAGTTTAAGTTAGGACAAATATATCTAGTGTTCTACATTTACTCTGAGAAGTAAAGAGCATATGGCAACATCTAGACGCGTTGTGTTTTTCATCCCGGGACACCTCTTAACTAAGGGCTGACCCGAAATGCCGCAATTAATGATTCTTAAAAAATGATTGTTAGTGATTTGCATGTATTTAAGAAGAATGATCACGACATAATTATAACAAACAAAAAGGTTTATTTAACATATATGTATACAAATAAGTACAATATAATTGGTACATAAGTTAGATTAATTGGTATGTAATTGTTAAGCAAACTAACTGGATACAAGCAGTATCTTGTTTTAGCAATATTATAATTTTGTAATGTTCTTCATGTGACTTTTACACTGATTCTCTATCAAGTACAAAATTCTTTGCGTTTGTCATAACATAACCTTGTTCAAATACTAGAACAGGGAATTATATTAACTTAATAGTGTAATTAATATTTGACAATTAAATTAATAAGTTGCATTTTCCATTAAAACTGAATACTAAGAAAATAATACAATTGTCGGGGTATGTTTATATATATATGTGAGGAAAGATGTCTATAAATGCATTAAAATGTATGCATATGGTAGGTTCAACTTTGGGTAATTTAATACCGTTTGTTATTAAACAATCAGGGTTGACTTACCCGAAAATATTCTGCACCGCCTCGGTGAGGGGTGGGGGGGAGAATCTGTACCAGACATCAATATGGTTATTTTCTCATCCTTTCCCTAGTAATTAATATTTACTTCTTCTTTACACAATGACAAAAATCGGCCAAAGACTTTCACTGATCTTCTTGTCATGTTTTACTCATGAACTTAACTGTGTGTGTCCGTCTCAGCTTTTGTCTTTCTCCCCTTCAAATATATATATCTCTGCATCCTCGGGGGGGGGGGGGGGGGTGAGAAACGAATTGATGCTGTACCATGCACGGCGTCGTAGTGACAATTAATATCTTTATAAAGGTCTTGTTATGCAAGACCTGCTGTGTTTTGTTCTGGTAATTTCTACTCATATAACAATTCACCGTTGTTCGGACCTTTGCGTTCGATCAACGCTCTTGTCCGCTCAGGAGAACGGGGTGACGTCACTGTGGTGTCCCCTTACGGCGACCGCACCCCTGGGGTGTTTGGAACCGAAAGCAAAAGCTTAAGCTCTGTCAAGTGGCGCTATCTGCCTTAGTGTACAGGTCACTGAAAAAAAAAATATTCGGAAGTATGAGGCGAATTTACTTCTTGAAAGTAAGTAAAAGGGCTAAAAAAAATGAAAATATTTGCCTTTTTACAAGCAACATGGCCTTACTCGCCGGTTCTCCTACAACCCCATTATAATAACAACACACCCACACATGTTACCATGGATGAATAATATCGGATATAGCCTCTGTACGTTGAAGAGAGGACGGTTTGACATTAATTTGGCCAGTTCTAGTTTAATCTGGTGATAAAATTACCCCCGTGAGAAATTTTTTCCCCTTTCTCATGGCGATTGTAACTGATCACGAGGAAGATCACATGTCAGTTTCACGATACAATTTAAATTTGTATCTGTAGCAGGGCTTAGTTGCAGTTTGGATCGAATTAACTGAACTTTGAAGCAAACTAAGAAAAACTAGTGGATCATAGAATGCATAAAAATAGGTTAGCTTGCTCAGTGTACCTGATTGAATAAACTTCTAAAGTTATTTGGCTTATTATCAGTATTGTCGCCTTTAGAAATTTTGGATGATATTATCAAGAATAATTTAATTGTTAAATCCCCAGATAATTCCCAACGAATTAAAAATATTGTTTTTGTTTCTTTGATTATTTTTAAAACTACTGCACAGTCTTCTGAATTCAGATGACACCTAGCATCTTCTCCGAATGCTATTTTCAATGCATTGTGGGTCTCTGGGCTTTTTTTTGCTATATATATTTATTTTTTTTTCTTATCTAATTGAAACAAAATTTGTTGCTGCTCCTTAAATTCACTTATTTAAATGTAATGAAACGCATAAAACGGAGATAGCCATTGATTATGATGCAGTCACAAAATAACTGGATGCAGTGAATTACTTTGATATTATATACTTGGATCTTAGAAAGGCTTTTGATACTGTTGCACATGGAAGACTGCTGCACAAATTGGAGTAGTGTGGCATTGGAGGCAAATTGCTGCTATGGATAAAGGGGTGATTGAGGGTGAGAAGACAGAGAGTGGTAATCAATGGACACTGCTCATCGTGGACTAATGTTATTAGTGGAGTCCCTCAGGATTCAGTGTTGGGTCCATTGTTGTTTTCTGTATTTATAAATAATATTGATGATGGTATATCAAGCTTAATGTCCAAGTTTGCAGACGATACAAAGGTTGGCAGGGTTGTTAAGGACACTACTGACACTATGCTACTGCAACAGGATCTGGAAAGGTTGAGCAGATGGGCTGAGAGGTGGCAAATGAAGTTTAACATTGACAAATGTAAAGTACTACATATGGGAAACAGTAATCCCAAAGCAACGTATCAACTCTGTGGTACTACACTGACAGTGGTAGAGAATGAAAGGGACTTGGGGGTGGTTGTGCAGGTAGATATGAAGTTCTCTGAGCAGTGCAGACAAGCTGCAAGAGTAGCTCATGGTGTCTTGTCAATGATATACAGAAATTTTTCTAGCAAGGATAAGGAGATGATTATTCCCTTGTATAAGTTAATGGTCAGGCCACACCTTGAGTACTGTATACAGGTCTGGAGGCCTCATTTCAAGGAGGATGTAGAGCTGCTGGAACGAGTACAGAGAAGGGTAACAAGATTAATGAATGGAACAAAGGGTTGCTCTTATGAAGAAAGGCTTAATTTCTTCACAAATTACAGTATCTGGAGACTAGGGCACCGGCGAGGTGATCTGATAGAGGTGTATAAAGCCTTGAATGGTTTGAGCATGCTCAATGCCGATGGGATTCTTCCTCTAGCTCAGAATAATCACCTGAGAGGGCATAAATTCAAATTGAGGAAAGACAGATGTTGGATAGATGTGTGGAAATTTGCCTTTAGCCAGCGGGTAGTTGTGTGGTGGAACAGACTTCCATCCCTTGTTGTGCAAGTTGATAGCTTAAATAAATTTAAGGGTCAGCTGGACAAGTATTTCGAACGAACGGATGGGTGAAGTGGAAGTGTTTTTTTTTTTTTTTTTTTGGCTAATGCTGCCTAAGCTCGCTTTATTGCATCATATGCCTCTACTAATGCTAATGCTAATGATTCCTGCGCTGCTGTTCTTATATCAGCCACCGAACACGATACTAAACAGAAACGTGCTAAGACCCTGGATTTTGAAGGTATAAAATCAGTCCTTCGACTTTTTAATCACACCTGACTGATTCCTGCGTTACTATGCTTAGATCAGCCAGCGAACATGATGCTACGATCGGAAACTTGCTAAGACCCTAGAATTTCAAGGTACAAGATCACACTTGGAATATATCAAGTATATATTTTTTTTTAATTTAAAACATTTTTAAATATCGACATGTCGTTATGTACTAATTTTTCATGGAACATATTGGAAACACCGATTGGAGATCACTGCTTATATAAATTGAAATGAGTGCCCAATATAATTTCAAGGTACAAGATCACACTTGACATACATCGAGTATATATATATTTTAATTTAAAATATTTTTAAATATCGACATGTAGATATGTACTAATTTTTCATGGATCCTATTGTGAAACACCGATTGGAGATCACTGCTTAAATAAATTGAAATGAGAGCCTTCTTCTTCTTCTTTGGTCCTTAGCTGGCAGCTGGGGGAGGCGGTTGGCCACGCAACCAGTATGCTGCTGTAGGTGCCGCAGGGTTTCGGACTTGCTCTGTGATGTTCTTCCATACCTTACGATCCACGGCTTCAGTCCTGGCCTGGTTAAGGTCGAGACGTCGGCTCTTCAAGTCATCTTCCACTTGCTTGGCCCACGTTTTCCTAGGCGCGGTCCGTTGGATGCTCCATTGGGTGGGTCGTTGTCTCCAAAGGAGTGTGGATGGTATTCTGTTCGTGCCCATTCTACATACGTGGCCAAACCATCTGAGCCTTCGCTTCTGGATTTGGTCGGCAATGGTTGGTTGCTGTTGGCATCTGGCGCGGATGGTATCATTAGTGATGCGGTCGCGAAGAGAGATGCCCAAGATCTGCCGCAGGCATCGCATTTGGAATACCTCAAGTTTGTTCAAATCTAACTTGAGACAAATCCATGTTTCCGATCCGTAAAGAAGAATGGGCAGGATCAAAGTCCGGAAGAGTCGGATTTTAGTCTTTGTGGAAATGTTGGTCCTCTTCCACAGACACCATTTGAGCGAGGCGAACGCAGTGGCCGCCTGTCCAATTCTGCTGTGAATTTCCATGGTGGATGCAACTTTCTTCTCCTGGACCAGCGACCCAAGGTATTTAAAGTCCTGCACTTGCTCGATCTGGACGCCTTCGAGATAGATGGTGGCTTGCGACCCATCTGTTGTCAGGGCCTTTGTCTTACCAGCATTGATCTTCAAACCGTATGGCCGGGCAATGCGGGCAATGTCGTAGAGGATTTCCGTGGCTTCAGCGTCGTTACCGGCAAGGATAGCACTATCATCAGCAAACATCAGGTCAGTCACATAGTGATCCTTGTCATATTGTATGCCCTGTCTGTTTCTGAATGCTTGCCTCATAATGGCGTCGACCACGATGTTGAAAAGCAACGGGGAGGCTACATCCCTTTGGCGGACTCCAGTTTGGATGGTAAATTCCTCAGATAAATCGTTCTGGATGCGCACCTGGCTGGTTAAACCGTTGTATGCAGTTTGGAGGAGTGTGATGACTTTTCGAGGTACATGTTCAACCTCTAGTAGTTTCCATAAGGCAGGCCGGTGGACACAGTCGAAAGCAGACTTAAAGTCAATGAAAACAATGACGGTTCGCTATCCACACCGGATCCTCTCCTCCATCAGCTGACGAATGGCAAAGATTTGATCACAGCATCCTCGCCCGGGTCTAAATCCTGCCTGTTCTTCTCGACTGGTTTGCTCGCGATGTTTTTGCAGTCTTGACTGGATAATCTTCATAAAGACCTTTCCAATGATGGAAAGGAGGCTGATGCCACGGTAGTTCTTGCAGTCCCGGTTATCACCTTTCTTGTGGATTGGTACGATAATGGCTTTCCTCCATGTTAACGGAATTTGTTCAGTGCACCAGATGGTTTTGAGGAGTGAGTGTAGTCGGCGAAGCAGTACATCTCCCCCGGCTTTGATCGCTTCTGTGGTGACTTGGTCCACTCCTGGTGCCTTGCCATTCTTCAGGGATTGTATGGCTGCTTTCACTTCTTCTACTGTAGGCTCAACATCGACCATGGAGACCTCAGGGGGGTCGATCGAGAGTGCTGTTGCTGGCGGTCCCTGAGGTGGGTCGTGATTATACAGAGCTTTGAAGAATTCACTCCACCGTTGCAGGCGTTCGGATGGTGATCGCACGAAGGTCCCATCAGCATTCTTGATGTTGTCACTAGTCAATTTAGTCTTTCCACTCAGACATCTGAGGGTGCGGTAGAGAGTGCGGTACTCGTTTTTGGATGCCGCCACTTCAAGATCGTCTGCCACTTGGTTCCAGTATGCTTCTCTTTCTGCTGTCATTCTTTGTCGGACTTCTCGGTTTAGCTGCCTAATCTTAAAATAATGTGCAGAATCTTAAAATAATTTTACTTTCCCAATATTGTACAACAAAACAGTGTTTGTTTCGTTATTTCAGTCGTAATTCTATATTTTAAATTATAAATTTTATTAATGATGCGAGGGGGCTCTGTAAAATCTCTTTCATTAATTTGGTATTTGTCCGCCATATTGTCTGCTTGTGTTCCGGCGTGTCTTTAAGTGCGTAAGTTTGATTTTATTGAAACGTTCTTTGTTTGATATTTTATAATGAGAACAGGTGGTGGAATGCGGCGATCTGCACGAGGAGGTAGATCTACTCCCTATAAGCCTAAAATATTTGTTCCACGAATTCCATTTGACTTTTATGTGTGCGAATCTTTTTTTCAGAGGGTCAAGCCGGCGCCTGATGATAACAATTTGACACAAGCATTACTGAAAAGGAATCAGGATCTCACTCCAACGCCGCAGGAACAGACAGCCGTTCTAAATCTTGTCACTAAAATTCAGACAGTTTTAGATAATTTGGCTTTAGCTCCCGGTAACTTTGATGCTTGTCAAATTGAAGAAGTTAGACAAGTTGGTTCTTTCAAGAAAGGGACAATGATGGCTGGACACAATGTCGCCGATATAGTTGTTATTCTTAAAACATTGCCTACTAGTGAAGCGGTACAAGCTTTAGCAAACAAAGTAATGGAGGATATTAAACAGAGTGAACCACATGAAATTTTGACCATGCTTACTAATGAAGGTGGTTTTGAAATAAGCTCTTCTGAAGCCACTGTAAAAATTCTTATCACTACCATTCCGCAGAACCTAAGAAAACTGGATCCTGAGTTGCACCTTGATCAGAAAATTCTTCAAAACAACTTAGCTGCCATTCGTCATTCTCGTTGGTTTGAAGAAAATGCCCATCACTCAAGCATTAAGGTGCTTATTAGACTTCTGCGAGATCTGCGTGGGCGTTTTGAGGGTTTCAGTCCATTAAATCCTTGGATCATTGATTTACTTGCACATTATACTATTATGCACCATCCAAGCAGACAACCTCTGGCATTGAATTTAGCATTTAGGCGATGCCTTCAGCTTTTGGCTGGTGGTCTTTTCCTTCCTGGTTCTGCAGGTATACCTGATCCATGTGAAAATGGCAATGTTAGAGTGCATACAGTTATGAGTTTGGAACAACAGGATAATGTTTGTCTTACAGCGCAAACACTTCTCCGTGCTCTGGCTCATGGTGGGTATAAGAAAGTTCTTGGGTTTGAAGGAAATGACAGTATTGCAACAGAAATGAGTGTATGGGAGGGTGTTGTAGTTTCGCCTCTGAGTAAAGCCTACGAGAAACCGCCTGACAAGAAAGAAGAGGAGACTGCTGAAGACATGGAACAGGAAGCTCCAGCAGAAGAAGTGATGGAAACCCAGGAACCATAAACATAATGTGTACTTTTTTTTTTTTTTTTTATTAGTTTCATGTATCAGCATTTGTAATGCTCAGCATTAGTTCAACTTTTAATAAGCATTCAATGTATTCATTGCCCGCTCAAAATAAATTCACTTTTCAGATAAAATTGCTGTTGATGTTATATCTAATGACAGAAAATTGAGGCTTAATCTGGTTGTTGGTATGACTTGTGTGGGGGGAATTCTCAGACATCAAAAAACTGATTAAAAGGCCCAATGACTCCTATATATATGAATACTCTTGTAGCTGCTTGTGGGTTAAGTATTTGGTCTTCATCTCTGCACAAATCCCAACCAATACGTGATGTGATTTTGTAAAAATGACATTGATGTTATTGGCCTATATAGTGAAATAAAATACTTAGTGTTTATTTCATTTTGCCTGATTGCTGGCAGGAAGGAATTTGATGTATAAGAAGTTTGGCTGATTTAAGAAAATTTGTTGTGACACTCCATTTTATCAGAATAAAAATCTTGAAAACAGATAAAAACCATTCAAAGGAACTGCCACCTGATTAGTTTGATCACCAGTTATGGAGCTTTTTTTGTGTTAATATAGTATATTAACTAGTTTTAATAAGTAATAAATTTATTCGCCATTACATTCTTGGTTATATGATGAACCAAGGGGCAGGGTTAAAAAATACTAAGTAGGTGTATTATTGTGTGTTCTACACCTGAGTTTTTTTAACTGAGGAGTAGAACATAAAACCATGCACTTAGATTAATAAATAAATGACGAAATCTTAATTTTTCTTTGCTAGGTGCACAGTTTTAAGCTACTTTTAACACATTTTATCCTAGAATGTTATAAGGAATAAAATTACAAATCCTTCCTTGTAGCCTTTAATGTTATATCTTTCCATCATTTAGTGTTATAAGGGAAAAAATTACAAATCTTTCCCTAACATTGCAGCAATGACAGATCTTTGGTGGGAAAAAATTGTTAAATGAGTGGGTGCACTTTGTACTTTGTATGCCCTTCAGTAGTTTTTTTTTTTTTTTTTTTTAATATAGAATAGTGATTTGAAATAAACAGTGGGTTTTAGGTCTTGATTTTGCTATGTAACAAAATTTCAAAAAAAGGTTCTGTTTATCTACATTTCTTGGTGTTTATGAATTTGGGTATTCTGATTCCAAATATGACCTTGGTTTTTGCATAGCATGCATTGTTTACCCAGAAATGAAGGTGAAAAACACATTAATACTAATATATAATATTATCAACAATGATTAATTCTTGTGCAAAATAGTATATCTTTGCTGAAAGTAAAGCTAAAAAATTCAAATTAAATAGTAGAGGTCCTTAAAAAAAAAGAAAAAGTGTATATTCATTTGCCTTCAACTTTGATTTACATTTTGCATCAATTTTTCTTTAATTATCAGTCTAAGAACTAGTAATCAAAAGTACCGGTCAACTAGTTCTTTGTACTTAATGTTACCATGAAAGCTATTTGCTACAAGGCAAAATGACTGCCAGGCATTTTGTTCCCAGTTCTTGTGAAGCCAAATTTGCATAATTTGTATACCAGTAAATATACCACCTTTTTTGCATCAGAAAATTTTGAAAACATTGTATGTGGTTCAAGGTATTACTTAGAGGATCCAATTCTTTAAGAAACTGCTTGAAGAGGCATAGCTTAATATGGAGCATTAGAAGCAATATTTTCTTGTAACTATAGGATGTTTTCCTACAATGTGTGTGTGTATTAGCCTGCAACTCAGTTCTGGCAATTAAGCAATAAAGATACCCCGAGGAAAAACAATTGCCTGAATAACATTGAAGAAATAATAATTAAAACTGAATAGGCAGCGTGTTATTTTACTCAGTACAAATTTAAATTACAAATTGCACCTTGGAAAGTAAAGCAGGAGTATAAAAACTGACATTTTTCAGAATGAATGCTAAGAATTTTAATTTATATCTACCAGGTATAAAACATTAATTGACTTTATGAATATTTACTTGGTATAAAGGGAAGATGAAAACAATATTATCATCAGCCATTTTCAATCCACTGCAGGATGAAAGCCTCTCCAGCAACTTTCCAGTTCCTTCTGTTTTGTGCAATGGCCATCCATTTACTACCCACAAACTCATGAATTTCATCTGTTCATCTCCGACATTGTCTTCCAGGTTTTCTTCTAGCTCCTCTTGGTTACCATTCTGTTATTTTCTTAGTCCAACTGTCATCACGTCTTTGAGCTATGTGTCCTGCCCAGGACCTTATTAGTTTGGATAAGAATGTCCTTTACTTGAATTTGCTGCCTAATCCATGTGTTTCTTTTCTCATCTAACAGTATGATTCCCGTTATAATTCGTTCCATTCTTCGCCGTGTCGTTCTTGGCTTCTCATCCATTATTTTGGTGAGTGCACAAGTTTCACTTCCATAAGTCATGGTGGGGAGTATACATTGGTTCGTTATTTTACGTTTCAGACAAATTGGGATATTGCTCCTCATGTCTTGTCTTTCCAGTGCCCGAAACTTGCCTTATGCTGTATGGAGTCAAATGCCTTTTCATAATCCACAAATGCCAGGCATAATGGTGTTTTATATTCATTTGCTTTCTCCATTAGCTGTGATATTACGTGAAGGTGATCCATAGTTGAGAATCCTGTCCTAAAGCCAGCTTGCTCTTTCGGTTGATTCTCATCAAGTATTCTTTCTAATTTGTTAGTAATGACTGTTGTGAACAACTTGTAAATGTGGGATAACAAGCTAATTGGTCTATAATTTCCAATTTCTGATTTATCTCCTTGCTTATGCAGCAAAACTATGATTGCATTATTCCATTCCTTAGGCATCACACCTTTTCTAATGCATTTTGTGAAGCGTCTTGCCAGTTTTTGTTTCATGTCTCTTCCTCCCATTATAACAACTCTACAGTAACTTCATCTTCCCCCAGGGCTTTCTGATTCTTCATTTTCTTCAACGCATGTTCTACCTCATCGGGAAGGATATCGGGTATGTCGTATGTGTTACTAATTTGCGATCCATCTTCCCACTGCTGGCATCATTCCCTCACTCCTTGTATAATTTTCTATACAAGGAGAATAATGGCTTCTCTGCTATTTATAAGTAACACCATCGGTATTCTTCAGTTTCAGTATCATTTGTCTTTCTGTATTACTGCCTATGGCTGCTCATTTAAGTCCTTTGTTTTCCCTGTTCTACTTTTCTTGTGTTAAATCTTATGTCCTCTCTGAGGCTCTTTCTAATGGTTTTGCATAACTCAGTATACTCAATTTTCTTTATCTTGCTTTTCATTTGTCGTCTTTGGTTCATGATGACAAGTGTTTCTTGACTAATTTTTCTTCTTTGGATTTCTTTTTACTTATAGGTTTCTTGGGCTTTATCACTTTCAGAATGTTGTACTATTCCTCATTGATATCTTGGTCCTGAACAGTCTGCAGAAGCTCAAACTTGTTAATTTTCCAGTACATACTGCCTTTTCTCCTTCTGTTATCTCAAAGACCTTTTTACTATTTATTTGAGGCAGTTTTTTCCTTTCTTTTCTTACATCTATATCAAGTGTGCATCTTACCATTCTGTGATCACTTCCAACACTTACCTTGTAGTAGTAGTAGTAGTAGTGCCATGTGATGCAAGAAAGCAAGTGTATGAGCTTATGCAGCATCAGCCAAAAAAAAAAAATCACACCATTCCCTCCAAATGCCTATCCGGTTCCTCCTTAAATTTATTCAATCTATCAACTTCCACAACGACAGATGGAAGTTTGTTCCAGCAGTTAACCTCCCGCTGGCTAAAGGCAAATTTCCGCACATCTATTCTACATCTGTCCTTTCTTAATTTGAATTTATGCCCCCTTAGGTTCGTAATCTGAACAAGTGGAAGGATCCCATCAGAATTCAGCATGCTCAACCCATTCAAGGCCTTATACATTTCAATCAGATCACCGCGCAGGTGCCTAGTTTCCAGCCACTGCAATTTGCAGAACTTAAGCCTCTCTTGGTAAGAGGATCCCTTCATTCCCCTCGCCAATCTTGTTACCCTTCTTTGTACACGCTCAAGCAAATCTACATCCTTCCAAAAATGAGGCCTCCAGACCTGTACGCAGTACTCAAGGCGTGGCCTGACCATTGCCTTATACAGAGGGACAATCACCTCCTTTTCCCTACTAGCAAAATTCCTATATATCATTGACAAAACCCCATGACCTGGGAGATAGCATCATTCACGATATATCTTCTGTTAGTAAGGCGATTTCATTAGTTGTTAATCCATTTGGGCTCTTCCATGTCCACTTTCTATTCACCCTTTTCTTGAAAAAAGTGTTCATTACTGACAATCCTCGAGTTTCTGCAAATTCCACAAGTATTTCATTTCTTTCACCAATTACAAAATTTCCTATGTTCCTCTTTCTGCCCTGTTTTGTCTCTTTCCAACCCCTTAGCATTGAAGTCCCCCATAATGATAGTGTAGTGGGTTTTCTCCTCATCTAGAAGACTCAATTTCTGTGTACATTTCTTCAACCTCTTCATCATCGTGGCTTGATGTTGGTGCATAAATCATAACCTTTAGCTTGTACCTCTTAGAAATCCTGAGTAGTAGTCTTGACACCCTTGGTGATGTAGTTTTGAATTCCAAAATGTTGGTTTTTATATCTTTATGGACCAGAAAGCCAACTCGTCCTTCACTCTTTTCACTGTTTCCAACAATATTATGTTGCCACGATTCCTACAGGATAATATTTCTATCCCTATTTCAACTTGTCTTATTTATTTATTTTATTTATTTATTTATTTTTTTTTTTAGTGGAATGGTAAAAAATCATTTTGAAGTATGAAATAGTTTTGAAATGTGATTTGAGTCAATAATCTCAAAAGATCATATTTTTCTTTATTCACTTTGAACTTGTTTTGTATAAGTCAGTTTTAGGATAAAAAAAAGTAAAGTGCAGCCATTATCAACCCACTGCAGGATGGAAGCCTCCTCAACAATTCATGCTGAGGGAAATGGACCATAATCTGCCACGCTGGTCCAGTGTGGGTTGGCAGATCGACCGTATTCAGCAGTCAGGGGCTTGAACCCCGGTCTACTCAAAGAGCGTGTGCTACTGCACTCCCGCTCCTGCCCACTCGGCTACGGAGGCCGGTTTTAGGATACTTATTCTTTAATCATTTGGCTGTTGTTTTGCAAAGTCTCATTTTGTATGTACAAAAATTAAATTATTTGGTAAAGAATCAGAGATGGGTACACCCTCCAAAATGGTGGGGGAGAGCAGTGATATACAGATTGATTATACAAAGCTGCCCCTTAACAAAACCATGCTTTTACTGAAGTATAACTCCCCCCCCACTGTTTAAATGATTCTGCATTAGGGTGCTCTCACGTAGAATGCAGGTGACCACTTACTTGGGACCAGCAGCTACAGTTATCCTAAATGGTCAATGGGAGTGCATACAGTAACAGCGTGTGAACAGCGGCTTCGCTTCTTATGTTATTCCCCCAGCTTACCTCAACAAATTAAGCTTGCTGATTCCCTGGAAGCACAGATATCACTCAACTGGGTACGCGTTGCTCGCACCTCTAGCTCTTAGGCAATTGTTAGCACTACTGTTGCTGTAAAGTGCAAGAATTCATGGTGACATAAAGAGAACCAACCTGTAATCCAGAAGTTTTAAGCATGGATACTGAAATTTTGATTTCAGACATTTATGGATTTATGTAAAATGCACAATATGGAACAAAAGTGTCAACTGGGAACGTGTTTTCTGTAAAAAGGAATACAATGTTAGCAAGAAAAAATATTAATACCATTTATTATTCGAATTTGAAACATAACGTTTCTTGATTCGTTCTGATATATTTAAAAATTGCCCATTACGATCATCCAATTCGTTACATAATTGATGATATTCAAAATTTGTCTACTATAATGTACAGGGATTTGGGTATACCCATCAGTTCCTTATTGTTTTCAAATCTTGAAAGGAAAAAAAAATGCAAAAATTAATCAGTATGACAACGAAGAAATGGTTTTGGAATATGTAAAATAAACTTTTCATTACTTCACTTTTTTAGATTTATACTTATTCTGTTTCTAAAAAAATCACATTGAATGAATGTTTTATCATTTATTTATAAATAAATGTCTTTTTTTTTTTTTTTTTTTTTTTTAAGTTTCTTACTGTTTTCCTTTGTACAACAAATTGCAGCCTGCACTGTGCGTAAAATATGCATATGCATTATATTTTAAATCATGGCCTAAAAAAAGACAGTGACTTCTAATACCCATCGATTTCATATAGCCTACCTCACAATTAATCTAGATTTTCCATCTGCAGTTAACATTAAAAAATACATTTTGAAAAATACATCATATTTAGCAATAGATATCATAAATGTCTACGATTTCTATTCTGCTTCCTTATAAGAAAATGTATGAATTCTATTACTATTCTATACCTAAAAATCACTGATAATCATCCAAAATTAATCCACGGAAAAAGTGAATCACCCTCTACTCTCTCCACCAAGTCACCTTTAGATGGGTGTCTGCAAAAACGTATCGGAATTAGTTAGTGCTGGTTGTGCTAATCCCTTTGCTTGTTTAAAAGAATTTTTATTTAAGCTCGCTGGTTGTCAATGCCACACATTTATTTCAACATGGACTTAGAAGCTATTGATTTGACGGCCAATGTGGGGTAAAACAGAAAAACTACATTCGAACAGGAATGTTAAAAATTTATAACAGAAACTCACAACATACAATTCAAAATAAAACTAAAAAAACAATATAAAATTCTATAACGATTTATGTATGCAGTGCGTTACATAAATATATATATATATATATAAATCTATTTTATATTAAATATATATATATGTGAGGTAGAATTAACAAGTCTGTTTAAAAGTGTGAAGCTAGATGCGTATAAATTACACAAAATGCCAAAACTAATAGGAGAAGGATAATAGAAATTGGAGATGTTGAAGGCGTGAGGAAGAGAAACTGTGAATATTCTAATGAATTAAGCAAAATTATAGGCTGAATTGAATAGCCAATTAGAGAGAAAGGAGCTGTAAAGCAAAAATGATTAAATTAATATACGGAGTAATGGCCAGCATCAAATGTGGGTGGGCAATTTTGGTCCCAGAAAGGGGTAGAGAAATTATAAAATTAAAATCTGATGTTAGCTAACATCAGATTATAATTTTATAATTTCTCTACCCCTTTCTGGGACTAAAATTGCCCACCCCTATTTTATGCTGGCTATTATTCTGTGTATTAACTTAATCACTTCTCTAATTGGCTATTCAATTCAGCCTATAATTTTTGCTAAATTCATTATTTCATTAGGATATTCACATTCCTTCTCACTCATTCACTTCACATTCATTCCGATTTATGCTATCCTTCTCCTATTAGTTTGACATTTTGTGTAATTTATTAATTCTACCTCACATATAAACTTTTATATCCTTTGCTGCTGCTCTGCACACTCAGGTGCAAATGTCATATATATATATATATATATGGGAAGAGTCTTTCCCTTATATATATTGAAGAAATATATATAAAAAAGCAGAAAATCAAAGCGTAGTCATGTTATTCTTCTTTTTTTTTTTTTTTTTTAAATTACAATATGGTATTTATTGTTACTGCCAATAATTCTCAGTAAGTTTGGATTACAAAGTAAGTAATTATAAAATGTTGAGTTTGAGAGAGAGGTAGCGAAGTCATAATTTGACTTGTGTAATTTTGACGTGTTGGTATTGACTGAAGGTGCAATTTCTGTTGGTATTGACCGAAGGTGCAAAAGCACAGAATATTTAATGAAAATTCATTTTATGATGTGATTTTTTTTTTTTTTTTTTTTATATATATTTATTAAAAAAACTAGGCCACAAGTGTAAAATCCGAGGATGCCCAAAAAACTAGGACGTCCTCGGAAACAAGGAAGTCTGGTAGCCATGTATAGGGCGGAGATTAGTCTTTAAAAAGAAAGATTATCGTTTTTTGTACAATTCTGGTGGTTGAAACTGGAAGAGATTCCAGGTTTGTTCGGCATGGAACAGTATATTTATGTATATTATATCTTACGTTCAAAATGTATTATTTTTTTGTCTTTTATTGTGTTTTTTACTTTTTCGATTTGTAACTATGCTTCCTCCTCTTTTCTAATTTATTTTCTTTCCCATTCTCCTCAACTGCTATCAATATATAACACTTATTTATATATAGCTTCTGAACACTTCGCAACTTTAACGTTTTTTTTTTTTTTTTTTCATTGATAAATTTTAAATTCTTTGCTTGCAAAAATTTTATTCCCTTCCTCTTTCGGTTATTTCAACGAATTGTTGAAATAATTGAAAGAGGAAGGGCATTAGTAAACAACCCACTCCCTCTCCTTTCCCCTAATTATTTATCTTTTGATAAGTTTCACCTGAAAATTACGGGACACCCGCTGAACTGCAGGCGGGTTTGATTGGCAATTTTACAGTCCAGTTTACCTGAAAGCTAAAGGGATTAACATTCCGCAATACAGTGGCACCCATAAAACCTACCCCATCGCATAGTGAGAAGTTGCACTGGTCACTGCTTTCTATGTGTTCATACCCAGTGAGAAGCTTCAGCCGCATGGTTCCAAGTAAGCAGTCACCTGTGTTCTATGTGAGAGCACCCTTACTTGTTTAACCAGTGAGTCTTATTTTCCCAGGAACAGAAGTTAAGCTAACAGGTCTGTAATTACTCATGCCACCCTTTGATCCCTTTTTGAATTGGGTATATATTCAGATTTATTTTCTTCGGTTCATAGGGACCTCCCCTGAATCCAAAGATGCTCTCATAATTATGTTTAAGAGTTTGCATGCCTCCTTTGCTGCCTCCCACAATATGATTGAATAGATCTCGTTCACCTCGGGTAGTGCCTGTTTTTTTTTTTTTTTTTTTTATGTTTAACTTCCATGTCTCTACCACTTTTCCCCTCAGTTATCACAAAATCATTTAGCTCTTGGCTAGAGATTGATAAATTTCTGGCATCCCCTTCCCTAAGAATTCCTTATGCATGAATGTTGATGCAGTATACTTATTCAGCCTGTCAGCAACCTGAGCAGGATCAACAGTTAAACCATTGATATCAAGTGGACTAATGTGATTCATCTGGTGATGTGTGGAAATTAACCTTTAGCCAGTGGTTGGTTGATCGTTGGAACAAACTTCCATCTGTTGTAGTGGAGGTCAGAAACTTAAGTTCAAGGCAGAACTAGACAAACATTTGGAATGAATGGATGGGAAGAGTGGTTTTTTTTTTTTTTTTTTTTTTGGCTGTTGCTATATAAGCTTGCTTTCATGCATCATATGTCCCACTAATGCTAATCTTCTTCCTTCTAGGGTTTACATAAAAAATAGAAGTCTTTGCAGCTTTTCTTGGCATTCTTTGCCAGAGACTTCTCATAATTTGCCTTTGCTTGCCTAACCTCCTTTGTGACTTGATTACAGACTAGCTTATATCTACCATACTAGGGTTAAATTTGAAATTGTCTGCAATTCTGCTCACATGTGATAAGAGTGAGTATATGGTGAAATCAATCAATTCACCTGATAATTTATATACATGTGATAAGAGTGAGTATATGGTGAAATCAATCAATTCACCTGATAATTTATGTATCCTATGCATTTTTCTTCTCTGCCACAAGTCTCATTAGTTCATCTGACATCCATTTAGGCCTAAACCTTGAACAGTATTTCTTTGTTGGTACAAAAAGCCTAGTGATTTCTGATTATTTCCCTGAATGATTCCCATTTAGAATTTGTTTTTTTGGTAACAACATAACACCTTATCCTTGGCATTACATCTTTAATTAAATTTCACATCAGTACACAGATCACTGCCACCTAATGATTCTTTTATTGGTAGATTCTTAATACATGAAGAATCACTGCTGATAACCATACCAAGAGTATTGCTGCCTCTTGTTTCCTCTCTAACATGCTCTGTAGAAAAGTCATCTAATAAATGCACTAGCTTGCTACTGTATGAGTTACAACTGAAGTTCCAGTCGATATCTGGAAATTTAAAGTCCCCCTATTATAAGATATTTGAATTTACAGGCCCACTCTATTTCTCTGTACATTTGTTCATTGTACTTATCACAGTCATTTGGTCTATAACACCTCTCATTTTTGTTTTCCCAGTGCTTATATCACTCTAAACTGATTCAATATTGCCCTGGCCACTCATGTTAACTAGATGCATTGCCTTAGATTATGTGCTACTTAACTGAGAGCATAACCAGCCGCCCCCCCCCCCCCCCGCCGACCTTTCTGTATACATTGTACTCTCCAGATTTGAAATTTTTCATCTCATATATTTGAATCCGTCTTGGATATCCCTGCATCTGTTCGATGACTTAATGAGTATTTCAAATTCATCAGATTTATTTTCTATGTCCTAGCATTAGTGGATGTGTATACTTGCACATCCACTAATGCTAATAACATAGAAATTACTGATGTGCAAGTATACACGTACCTGTTCTTACTCTTAGGTACTCTAACACAGCCTATGTATTTACTTGGTCCACGATGACCCACAGCAGTGCTTGAAATCACCAGCACCCTACTTTCCAGGCTGCTTCATTCAATAAGCAAGTCTACAGATCTCCTCTACTAATGTCATAAGTGCCACTGTGTACAACAATAATATCACCTTTTGTGCCTTAAAAGATTATATCTGCTCTACATCATCAACTTTTGCCCCTGGAGACATCCTGGTCCTACTCTACCTATCCTTTTTGTATGATATTAATATTTTCTGTTTCCCCTGACAGTAGAATCACTGACAATAGCTATCTCTTTTGGGACCAGTGCATTCTGCCTTCAGGGTTGCCATTGTGTTGTCTGATGTGTGAGTGCAAGCTCTGTTATTGAGGTGGACAGCTGAGAGCTTGATGGGGCTCTTTGCTTTGCTGTCTGATCTGAGGCATGATTTCTAGTCAATTGAGAATACTACACTAAAGTAATATACAGTAGAGCTTCAATAAATTGAACTAACTGGGACTGGGGGTAGTTCAACTTCGATCTATTTAGATTTTCGAACTTATCAAAAATACTGTTCTGGAGACTACAAAAAAAGATTTAGTGAGTTTAGAAATAAAAACACTAAGTTGTATTTAAGTATATTTATTTATAGGTAACAAAACAAATGGAACTTTCAGCCACAATAACACATGTATAGGCCTTTAACGAAAATAATTTTTATTTTTTGCTGCACCATTTTCGAACTTTGTTTCTTTGCTGCTAGATCTCTTGCTGTTTTCAGCAAGAGTAGTGGGACAGTATTTAGTTTGTTGCTCGTACCTAGCCGTTATGTGTAGCACAGTTGGTAGAATCAGTCCTTTTTTTTTGCCCCATCATCTGAATCAAGTTTTGATCTGAACTTTAAAAATTTTTTCCTTGTTTTTAATTTCTGTTATGGTTGACTTTCCAACCTCGTAAAATCTTGATAACAAAGATCCACTTTCTCCTTTTGAAAGTCTGTTTAAAATCTCAGTCTTTGATTTAATTGTAAAAAATTTCTGCTTCCTTTTAAAAGATGAAGACAATGACTACAGTATGGTAAAATAAAACTATAAACATTCATAATCTCTTCATTCCTATATCTGAACTTCGTAAACTTTTTACTCCATATCTCACTTGTGTGTATCATGTTAGTTGCAATTTCTGCATGCCGTGTTCTTTGTTACTGATTGACACATCTTTTTGTACTATTTTAGATTTTACAACCCAAAAAAAAAGCAGTGAATGAACAGAATTGAATAAAATATTACATAGTGTTATGTTTAGTTAGTACTGTATGTATATTAATTAAGATATGTACTTGTACATAAGCGTAAACTTATTTTTATTTTGCTAACCTGTGGATGATAATACTTTTCCAATCCAAACACAATCACAATAACTGGTGCTTACTGCAATTATTTTATGGCACCAGCATAAAAAAAATAAATAAATGCAGGCTTGTTCAGATTATTGATGTTTCGAATTGTTGACATTCAGATTTTCAGGATTTTCAATGCTCTCTACTGTACTTAAATGCAATAATAACACTTTGTCCCAGTTATGCAACAATAATGCCTATCATGCTATCAAATTTACCTTATATATATTACTTTATGGAGTTTATGCTATACTGTTTTAAGTTATTTATAGTAGCTAATAAAATTATCTATTTATATCAGCTTACTTGATTCAACCTTTCAAGTTACCTTTTTACCACAATTAGACACTAGAATTCCCCCGCCATGAAGAGCAGTACAAAGCTATTTGTACTGTAGGCCTGATGTAGCCAAGTGGTCAGGAGTGCGAGTGTAGTATCACACGCTCTTTGAGTGGACCGGGGTTCAAGCCCGTGACTGCTAAATATGATTAACATTTGTATTGATTAATTTATTGTAAACTCTACTGACCTAGTGGTCGTGCCAGAGTATAAACAAGAGCAAGTTACGAGATACAATGTATGGGCCAAATCAATGATACAAAGGTTCTTTCTTTGTATTGTGTAGCATTCTTTGTAAATTGTTTTCATTTTCTACCATTAGTATGGCATCATCTGCATAGCAGATTATATTTGATGTTTTAATCTCATTTCATTGTTTACTTCATTAATTGATTCATCCATTATCAAGCTTAATGGATTTAGATTCAGCAAGTCTGTGTCTTATTCCTTTTGTTATTTCCGTTTCTTCTGTATTTCCTTGATCTGTTTTGATTGTGCATTTATTGTGTGTATACCTATAACTCTGATTACTTTTATTGTTTAAGAACTTTCTCAGCTTTATAAGGTTTCTATTGCATTTTTTATTTTAACTTTATCAAAAGCTTTTGTTGAATCTATGAAACAAATTAGTCTATTATACTCTGATTTTTCTATTATCTGCTTTATCATAAATATTGCATCTATGCATAATGTTATTCCTAAATCCCTGCTTGCTCATTACTTAATTCTATAATTTTTAATTTTTATTACCATTGTATGTAATTTCAGTGAAAAGTTCCACTTGAAGTGGGCATCTGTACAGGGTGAGGGGAACTTCAAGTGATGCTGCTGGTCCTTCAGATTAGCATCACTGGGATTCAATGCTAAGAGCCCAGGTTCCAGGCTAACACCATAGGAATCCGGCATGTTTGCTGTGCATTGCATCCCTTGGAAACTCGGAAAGGGGATCCTCCTGGTTGAGGGGGCCCTGCTTCAAAACCACTTTGGCCCCCCTGCTTCAACAAAATGGGTGGTTCTGGGACAGCCACAAGATCCATCAGCTGGTGCGTTTGCCTACGAGCATCGACTGTGTCAATACTGTAATCCCTTCTGGTCTGAGGGACAGAATTCAGGCTGGTGTCTGGGTAGTCCTGGTGTTGCATTCCTAATTGCATTTATTTATTGCTTGTTCAGTAGTGGGCATCCTATTTGGGCTCTGTGATGGATTGGGGAGCCTGGGCACTGAACCAAAATAAAAGCTAATATGAATCATGATAATCTAAAATTTTCTTCTGGCACCCCAACATGGTCCCTACAAGAAAAATATTAACACTGATACGAACACAACCACTTAAGGGAAAATGTCACCGTTCTTTATTCAGAGCTTTGGAAGCGTTGACATGCTCCCCTAAATCTGTAAAATAACTTTGTTCTGGCAAAATCCTTGTTGAGACCAAAGGTGACAAGCAATCAGCTCCTCTGAGCAATATCCAGTGAGGGGAGGATACCAACTGTATTAGCACCCCACAAGATACTGAATCCATCTGATGGGATGTTCTTGAAGTGTCTGAAGAGGAGATCTGTTTATAACTAAAATCACAAGAAGTGACAGCTGCAAAATTAATGTTTGTATGCAGAGATGGAAATGTAGTCCCTACCATAAACCTCATCCTTTCAGTACTCCAATGTCTCCTAATTCAGTCAAGCTGGCTCTCTGAACTGCACAATACATTCATATGTTCCAAACCTGTTAAGTTGCTGCAAAGGACCATGAAATTACATCATGTTTAGCTGCACTAACTGCCAAGGAGAGCATGCCATAGTATGACAGAGGTGGAAGGGATTTAAAAAAATAGACTTAAAGCAGAGGTAAACATTTTATACCAGCATTCAAGAAAAGCATTGAAACCAGTAAATAACAATAAGTCAACATATGACAAAAAGGTTGCCAAGAAATGTTTCATTGGGACACAAATAGTAGTAATAGTGACATGTGATGCAAGAAAGCAAGTGTATGAGCTTATGCAGCATAAGCCAAAAAAAAATCACACCATTCCCTCCAAATGCCTGTCCAGTTCCTCCTTAAATTTATTTAACCTATCAACTTCCACAACGACAGATGGAAGTTTGTTCCAGCAATTAACCAACCGCTGGCTAAAGGTAAATTTCTGCACATCTATTCTACATCTGTCTTTTCTTAATTTGAATTTATGCCCCCTTAGGTTCATAATCTGAACAAGTGGAAGGATCCCATTAGAATTCAGCGTGTGCTCAACCCATTCAACTGGAAATGACTATACCACCATAAGTCATTTATGAACATTGCCTGCTATTTATTGCATGCTGAAAAACCTGCACAGAAAACTCTCTGCTGCCATTCCAATATCAGTACCTCTTAGTGCCCTAGCTTTACAATAATTGAGCTGCAAAGTAACAGTACAGAGAACGCAAATGCCAACTTAGGTACAAGAAAAAAATGGATGTCGAAACCAAGAGCAGTACGTGATGGATCAGTCTTGGGACTCTTGATGAAGAAAGAAATGGATACACAACAGCATCCATACTTTCCCTAAAAAAGGAAAAAAACCAAGACAGAAAAATAAGTCCTCGGTACTTCAGAAGCCAACCATTGGATCCACCAAGCCAAAATAATGGCTAAATTCCTACAGTGGGATTGCAGTGGATTCCAGCAAAATACTGAAGACATCAAGGTAGTCCTGCAAAAGCATGACCCAGTCTGCTTTTTGATTAAAGGAGACTTATCCAAAAGCAAATAACCTCACTGTGCATAACTTTACTATCATTCATAAGGATAGAATTATGGAAGGCCCTGCTCAAAAAGAAGTCACTACCCTCATGGGTACCAGACTCCATTTCAGCCTTTGCTATTTACAACCAGGTGATAGCAATTTGCCTTACAGTTTGGTTTTTGTTAACTGCTCTATTTGCCACCTGGGACTGACATCCCTAGAGCAGTGGTTCTCACAGAACACAAGTGCTCTGCAAGATGTGAACAAGTGTTCTGCAAAAAAAATCATAATTAATAATTAAAAAAAATAAATTTTTCATGTTTGTAGCGTAAAAAAAGGTAAAGTGCAGCCATCAACCCACTGCAGGATGGAAGCCTCCTCAACTATTCATGCTGAGGGAAATGGACCATAATCTGCCATGCTGGTCCAGTGTGGGTTGGCAGATCGACAGTATTCAGCAGTTAGGGGCTTGAACCCCGGTCTACTCAAAGAGCATGTGCTACTGCACTCCCGCTCCTGACCACTCGGCTATGGAGCGTTCACCACTTTATTATCAATATAATATTTAACATAATTTTTTTTCAGTTATTAATATACTGGCATAGACTAATAATCAAATAGACCATGGAACACTTTATTTTGATAGGCTTTGCATAGAGAAGTATGTGTAGAGGTAATGACACCTATGAAAAAGTGGGCGCCTCCGTAGCCAGGTGGGAAGGAGCAGCAGTGCGTAAGCACATGCTTCTTGATTAGACCGGGGTTCGAGCCCGTCACCCCCAAATATGGAGGATGCGGAAAGGTCAGGGAATGACCACCGCATATCCCGGAGCAATATGGTCTTAGTTGTTAATGCTCCTAAAAACCAAACAACAACAACTACGAAAAAGTAGCAATGTAGTGATCTAGTATGCCATTCGTATGCAATTTAGCCTGGAGTACACTGGAGAGGAGGAAGCAAATTGATATAACTAAACTCACTTCATTGTATAAAATTTTTTTGATAAGTATTTCAAAATATTATTATAATATGTGACCATAGATTTGTGGTTGAAAAAATGGAACTTTAAAATGAGTAGCAAAGTACTTCTAGTAGTGCAACTGCAGTTGATGAAAATGAACACAATATTGTCACACTTCAAAGGGAGGATGAACAGTCGCAGTCTTTTGTTCCCCAAAAATCCGAAGTGAAAAAAAACAGGAACCAACTAATAAAACACCAAAACAAAAGTATAATGACAGTTATTTGAATTTCAACTTTACATGTGTTGGAAATAAAGATGCACAGTGCGTCATATGTAATAAAATATTAGTGAACAGTTCTTTGGCTATCCCTAAACTTGTGTTTTGTAAGTGTTCTGTGAATATGTTGTGAGATTAAAAGTTTTCTGTGACAAAAAAAGTTTGGAAAATGCTGCCCTAGGGAGAGACCGGGATGATCTTGTTATGCAGTTCTTCACCCTTTTCCCATGGGAATTTAATTGGATATAACTCTGTGGGGTTTTGCTGACATCAGTGAAGGGGTGTATTGTGGAGCATATGCTCACTGACCTCTCCCTTCTATTTGTCGGATCATATATCTTCTACGCATTTTCTGTTGTTTATCTTTCTCTCTTCTCTCCAGCTTTACTTTGGGGTTGGGGAGAACTCTTATGGAAGTGATCACTTCCCTGTGATAACCTACTTATACAGTAGGAACTATCTTCATTTTAGGCTGTCCTGTTGGAAGTTTGATCAGCCCGATTGGAATACCTTCCAGCATTTTGAAAGGTTGAACATAACTCAAGAATCACATGTATCACGGAAAGTATCCTACATGCAGCTGCAATTGCAGTTCCAAAAATATGTATCTGCTTTTTAATATTTACCAAACCTGGTGGAATGCAGAATGCATAGCAACAAAAAAAGCAAAAAACAAAGCCCGAAGGATATTCTGATGATATCCCACTACAGCTAATTTCACAGCCTTTAAATGCCCACATGTGAAAGCATGTTAAATCCAACATCAGCCTAAAAGAATCGTGGATCTGTTTTACTTCCTCTATTACCCAGTTGACCAATTCTAAGGTGGTCTTGGACAAAATCTGGAAAATGTACGATAAATACATATCACACCCCTCACTGGTCTTGGAAAAAAGGAATATGATGGATGCACAATTGCAAAGCCAATGCCCCTTAGGGAAACATTTTATAACATCTTGGCAACATCCTATTCCCCAGTTTCTGCTCCTTAAATGCAAAAATGAAGTACTGGCCCTTAATTTGATATCAAAAGGTGTTTACTCATATAATGAGCTATGAATGAGCTGAGAACCACTCTCACCCTTACTGTTGGTAAGTACTGTTGGACCAGATAACAGACTACAAATATCTATTTCAGATGCTTTCTGCTAATGAGTGCACCTGGTGTCCATCTTTATGGCAAAAGTATCTGACACAACTTGGAGGTTTGGTATTTTAAAAGATCTTTATAACTTTGGTCTAATAGGTAACCTTCCCATTTTTATTAAAAAATTTTTTAGCCTGTCATGTTTTTCCAAGTTCATGTAGGATCCACTCTCTCTCAGATAAGAGAAGGGAGTACTGCAAGGATCTGCTTTAAGTGTTGTGCTTTTTGCCATGAAAGTAAACTCCATTGCTGAACAGCTTCCTCCAACTGTAAACAGTGCCTTCTATGTCAAGTATTAGCATATTTTTCCAGTCATGTAACATAAGGATTATCTAGACTGGCGTTTCCCAAACTTTTTTAGTCACGGAACACTTCATCTCACAATATATTTATGGAACACTTACAAAACACAAGTTTAGCGGGAGCCAAAGAACTGTTTGCTAACATTTTATTACATACAACGTACTGTACATTAGGAGCATCTTTATTTCTCTGGTGGAATAATGTAAAGCCGAAATTCAAATAACTGTCATCATACTTTCATTTTGCTCTTTTATTAGTTGGTTCTTGTTTTTTCACCTTGGATTTTTTGCGGAACAAAAGACTGCGATTGTTTATCCTCGCTGTGAAGTTGACAAAATTGTGCTCATTTCCATCGACTGCAGTTGCAATACTAGAAGTGCTTGCTTCTCGCTTTAAAGTTCTTTTTTTCAACCACAAATCCATGGTCATTTATTTTGATAATAATATTTTGAAATACTGATAATTATCAAAAAAAAATTTATATGAGGAAGTGAGTTTAGTTTTGATACCCATGTACTCCATGCTAAATCGCATGCGAAGGGCATATTAGATCACTACATTGCTAGTTTTTTGTAGATGTAATTACCTCTATGCATACTTCTCTATGCAAAAGCCCACCAAAATATAGCATTCCATGGTCTATTTGATTATTAGTCTAAAAAAAAAAAATAATGTTGAAAATTATTATTATTATCATCACTAGCCACATGGTGCAAGGAAACCTGAGGCCCATGCTGCACTAGCTAAAAAAAATTCCCGAGTTACCCTGAGAGAGAGAGAGAGAGAGCGAGAGAGAGATTGCCAAGAAAGAGAATAATATCCTGCTCAGGACCCTGGGTGTGCCAAGCCCATACTCATCAGATGTGAGCTCCTGGGATAATGATACAAAAGTGGTGTACGCTACAAATATGCAAAATTTATTTTTTTATTTATTTTAATTATTAATTGCTATTTTCACGGAACATTTGTTCACATCTCATGGAGCAGAGTTTGGGAAACGCTGATCTAGACAACTGCAACAAGCCATTGATCACCTTAACTACTGGTCAGTGGCCAACGGTTTCAGGTTCTCAATGCAAAAGACCATTGCATACATTTTTTTTCACAAGCATAACTTTCACCCTGAACTTGAATTGAGATTTTGATAAAGCATTATTCCACCAAAGCATTATTCCATCATATTTTTCCATCGTATTTAACAAAGAATTGACATTTCAACATATTTCTGATCTATGCACAAAATGCATGACAGGGTTTGATGTCTGTGACCTCTCCTCTACTTCCTTGGGTGCCTGCCAGTGCACTTTATTCCGTCTGTATCATGCACGATTGAGAGTCTCAGATATATATGCATCGAGCTGTTTGCATTGCTACTGTTCATTCAGAATATCTCCTCCAAATTCTATAGTGGAAGCAGATAAACCATCCTTGTTGCTTTGATGAAAACAGTTATCTCTACAGTATGCTTTTTAAATTAAACTCCTTGCTGTAAACTGCCTATGTGGACAGTTACTGCTCTCTTTTTGGACAATACTAAATCTGAGCAGATTCTCACTTAATGCAGCATATATCAACTGCAGAGCTGCACTCTATAGCATTACATAGGATCACAACTTGGCAATATAGTGGTTTATTATATACACAAATTCTTTGAGTGTATTACAGGTTTTATCAGCAATGGGATTCAATACTCATCCAACCCTGTCCCGAGTTCACAGATACTACATTCTCTATGGAGGTGGATTTGATAATCTCTTAAGCATGTTTTAACTGAATGTATCAATTTTAGAAATGTACATTTTACCACTTTTAACCATCTGAACTGAGCCATATACACAGTCATTGTCAGCTTTTATCTGACAATGACTGTGTATAGTTTTTACAAACTATTGATCTGTATGCACATATGAGTCCTTTGACTTCAAAGCAGTACTTGTTCATGTCTGCTCAGATATTCATTGTCAGAGACGTAGTAATTTGGAATCTCCTTTTCAGTCTTTTCTGGCTTAAAATCTCTCTGATCCATTCTATCAAAATGGGGGGAATACACACTGTTATGGGTGCAAAAGGTGATATTGTATACATTGGCACTAAGGAGTGGGAGATCTGCAGACTTATTTAACAAGTGCAGGGCAATGTAAAAAAAAGTTGCCAAGTGGGGCAAAGACAATTTAATTGATTTAAACTTCTCGAATATTCGCTACCATTCCTTAAATGCCGATTTCCAGATAATTCCCCAGTGGGGAAAAGACAACTTAGTTGATTTCAAATCCTTTTAAAACTGAGTCCTGAATTATATCTCGTCAAAAGGATTCTTCTGCTGCTATGCTTAACTTTGGTGACACTCCGATTTCTAGGCAAGATGATATATCTCTTTTGGGGATTACCCTGACTTCTAATCTCTCTTGGCACAAGCACATTACAAATATTGCTTCCTCTGCATCTAAAAAACTTGGTTTTCTCTTTCGCCTTTGGCATTACTTTTCTTCCGAACAGCTGTTTACTCTGTACAAATTGCAAATCTGCCCTACCATGGAATATTGTTCCCACATCTGGGGCACTGCCCCAGATGTGGGAAACCTCTCTAAAACCTCTAAAACCTCTCTCAGGCTTCTAGATTCCATTCAGAAGAGGTACAGTTAGGTTAATTAATGACTCATCTCTAACACTCTGTCCCATAGATGTACTGTCTCTGCTGCATGCCTTTTCTACAGATCCTTCCAAGGGCACTGTTCTTCTGAATTGGCTTCTATAATTCCCGCTCTCTCTTTTGAAATCGTCCGAACACGTGCTGCCACCAGCCAATTACTGTCCAACTTCAAACTCACAGAACGAACTTTTCATCTTCCTCATTTATTTATTCAACTGCTGTTTTCTGGAACAACCTTCCTTCATACTTATTTCCTGAAAATAGTCTACAGAAGTTCAAGTTTAATGTGAACTTCTTCTTTCGTCTTCTCAACCTCCAACCCATGCGCAGTACTAAGTACTATAGGTTCTAATACTTCTCGTGTTTGAGGTTTTCATTAAAAAAAAAAGAAAATGGGGAGACTGCTGCTTCTACTAGGTGGAATACATTACAGTAGAGAAGGTGCAAGAATATTTGCTGATGTTATCAAGGCAGCGATAGGTGCATTGGAAAACTTATCTTTGGGTATCCACAGACTGATAGATTAACAATAGCCACAGGCAGAGGTGAAAGTGATTCATGTACTGCTTTTGTTGCAATGAGCAGCAGCCTGCAAAGTAAGGTGCTGGGGATTTCTAGAATTGCTGGGATTCAACATGGACAAGTAAATACATGGGCTGTGTTCGAGTAATTAAGAGTAATAACAGGTGCACCTACAGCAATGCTAGGAATATAGTAAATAAATTTGATGAATTTGAAGTGCTGGTCAGTGGCAGTTAGCTGTGATAGTTGCTATTATATGTGCTCTTGTTAAAAGTGTTTATAAATATGGTTTTAAAGTGCTTACTTTAAATACTCTTATGATACATGGATATATTCTGATAAGATCTACTAGGTTTGACGATTTCTAATCAAGGAAAGGTAATTTTCAAGCTAGATATACAATAAGTCTGTTTTGGCAGTTAGAGCATTCTCTGTTCTAACTGTCAGTTCCAGCTGCCTATGCTTTAGCATAGTGCTGGTACTTCAAAATTTGAAGAGCTACTTTTTAAAATCTGCAAGGTATGAATGAAAGGGACTTCAAATAGGTGGAAGGGTATGTCTGGCTGATTAGTTTCATCTAAATTTGGAACAAAATATCTTCTTAGCGGAAAAGATATATAATTTTAAAGAATTTTAGATTTAAACAATAAAGGCCTATACAACCATTGTTAATAAAGGATGAAGGCTGGTAGCGCCCCCTATATGGTTATTAGTGTCCTCTCGTAATAATAAAAAAATAATAATTATTATTATTTATCAGATGGAGTCAGAAACACAGGGTTGATCTCACATGTGAAAAAATTTGTGGCATTGAATTGAAAGAAGTTGCAGGTTCTAAGAATCTTGAAAGTGGTGCTAAGGAGTCTGATCTCACTGTTGCGACAGAGACAACTAAGTCTGCAAATTTCAAACATAGATTAAGGAAGAATTGGAATTCTTCACACAAGCTAGATTTTCAGGATCCAAATATACATCAAGGTAAATTGTCAATGAGTCAAAGCAAAGTATCTTCTGAGATCTCTATCTCTGGAGCTGTAGGTGAGAAGATGTTGGAATGGGAGGAGGTTCTCGGGTAAAGCTATCATGTTAGCAGAATTGGATAGTGAGGATAATAGGGATGATAAGGACATTGCACTTTTGACACCATAGATCTGAATACAGTAATACCCCGACTTACGCTACCCCGACTTACGCGAACTCGGAGTTACGCGGTTCTTGATTTTTTTCGTTTGGCAACGCTGCCGCCCACTATCTTCAAGGTCGTTTTTCATTTGTTATCGATATGCGGTGCGACGGCGGAGAATGAGAGCGAAAGATGAACAAAATTCAACTTTGCTGCTTTTATGACACATTTCACCGTAATAACGTAAAAACCAACACAATTCCAGCTATCGGTATAATCGCAAATGCAATTAGATCGAGTTTACTACCAGTTTATAACAGATTTCACTAGCAGAAACGCAACTGGATTTTTATTGTTTTATTGTTTTACCATTAAATGAATTTTACTGTAACTAAAATTTACATTATGTGGGGGAAACAAAACAACGGCTCAGGGATCGTCTGGGGGAGCATTTAAATGCTATAAAAACCACTGATTATAAGTCTGCTGTGGCCGAACATTTTTGGGAGAAGCAGCATCAAATCTCCCCAAAGGACGCGATCATTGTGGACCACATGCATGGGTACTGGGAGTGTAAGTGGCTAGAAGGTTTACGGATTGGCTCATCAAGTAAGAATACCATGAATAGAGACAGAGATATACACATACATCCTATTTTTGAAGCAGTTGTCTGTAGTACGCTTGAATGATTTTGTTTGCCACGTACCCGAGCCACTTCCGGTTCTGCCCATGCTCTGAGGGAACCACGTGTGGAGGTACCGTGAGCCTGTTATATAAGGAGATGTTGCAGGAAGTCTTATCACTGTTGAAGAAGGGAGCTCACACTCTCGAAAGCTTCAGGTTTTTTAGTGCTTTTAATTTTTATATTTTATAGTAAATGATTTTATTATAGTTTTAGTATTCTGTAATATACAGCCATAAGATTATAGTTAACTATATAATTTGATTTTTCATATATATTTGTAAGTTTTAGTTACAGTAAAATTCATTTAATGGTTGGTGTATGAGTCCACTTATTTCCTAGACATGAATTTTCCCAACCTCAGAGGCCTCTTTCAGGATGAAACGTACACATGACTATATTGAAATGGAGCTTTCTGATTGCCTGGCAGTTAATGTCGGTCACATATGTAAGGGGCAGTGATGTAAAGTTTTTTTATAAACGGAAAATGTCAACAAACAACATGGCTTGCTGCCCTCCCTAAGGAACAACATACTAATCATTGTCAATACTTTGATTGTCAAGAAAAAAATCAACTCAAATTTAGATTTTTTTTCTTGCCAACAACATGCCTGCTGCTCTCCCTAATCGACAACATACCCATGAATCATTGTCAACACTTAATTGTTTGGAAAGAAATTCTAAGGCCTGTGGCTTTTCATCCCACATTATGTTGGAAAAATGTCAGTGAACAACGTGGCAAGGGCGCTTCCTAAGCAACGACAGCCGTGAAACATTCATCCCAGAATGCGTCTTCCTAATTAAGCCCCAGTCACCATATTGGTCACCACTACGCTCATTCAGATCCATTTCCCGATCTATCGCTTTCATATTGGCCTCCATTAAGGTAGGTCCAGATCCCATTCCACTGGTTCAATCCCCTAAGGTCAGTAAGGCAGCCATTAAGGTCAGTTCAGATCCCTTCGTTGCCATACAGGTCTGTTCAGATCACTGACGATACTACTACTGTTGGTATAATCACCATCCTCCCTACACGGTAGAAAAGACAAGTTCTACTACAGTTAATGATGCGAGGAATTGTTATGATGCTTTTTCCACATGACAGCTAGTCTGTCTCGGGCAAGGGAAGGAAAGTTTTTTTTTTTTTTTTTTTTCCCTCCAGGAACTCGAAGTTTTCAGCAAATAAAAAATCAACCACAGAGCAAACACCGTCATCTTATGTGTGCTCAATAGGGCGTAAATTGCTCATGCAACTCAAACTATTATTTACACAATATACCAATTATTAATTTTATTCCTTTAATGCAATTTGATTTTTTCGATTGTGCCAGTGCCAGTTTAAAGGTTAGAGTACAGATTAGCATTTAAATATTGTATAGTGATTTAAAAATATTAACTATCATTACGTTAGAAATGGTTGTAACATTTCTATGTATTTTCATTGTATTTATTGATATTCCGATTAACAAGTACGCTGTATTCTCGCCTTTGTTAGTAGTGTTACTATTTTATTATATTATTAGTAGTAGAAGTATTAATGTACTGCAAGAAAGCAAGTGGGTCTTTTTTCTTATGTCAGGAAAAAAAACTTCCCACCTCCCCTGTATATCCACTCCAATAGTTCAGTTCTTCCTCGAAGATATTCAGACTAATCACTTCCACAACGACAGATGGTAGTCTGCTTCAACAATCAGCCTGGCTGAAGACAAACCTCGATACATCTACATGCAACCATCCTTTCTCCGTTTGAATTTTTGTTCCCTTGTGTGTATAGTCAGAGAAAAAGCAAGAATGCCAATTAACCTTGAGTTTGCTCAATCCATTCAAAGCCTTAAACACCTCAATCAGATCACGTAAGTGCCTAGTCTCCAGATGCTGCAGTTGGCAGAACCGAAAGCTTTCTTGGTAGGACCACTCTTTCGTTGCCTTTTCCTACAGTCGTTCCAGCAGATCTTTATCATTCCCAAAATGAAACCTCCTTAGCTGTATTGCAGTACTTAAGATGCTACCTAACCATTGCATTGCATAATGGGATTATTGCCTCGTAATTCCTGCTAGAAAAGTTCTTGTATATCTTTGACAAAACTCCATGACCTGTCCTGCCAGTTCGTCGTTTTGATCAGAGAACTCCATATCTGACTGCACAATTGCCCACAGGTCTTTTTCATTTTCCACTACCCTGAGTGTACAAGTCTATATATTATCCACTACTCTGAGTGTACAGGTCTTTATACAGTATCCACTACTCTGAGTGTTGGTACAGCTCATTTTCATTTTCCAATACCCTAAGTGTACCATACGGTATGTTAATCTGGGATTACTGCTACCTATGTGCAGTAATCTTGCATTTGTCAACGTTAAACTTCAATTGCCATTTCTCGGCCCATCTGCCTAATTTTTTACATCTTGTTGCAGTTGTGTACCATGTTTACTGTCATTAACCACTCTACCAACCTTTGTATCAATGCAAAACTAGACATTAAGCCCGATATACCTTCATCGATATCTTTAGTAAATATAGAAAACAACAAGGGGCCCAGCACTGCATCCTGGGGAACTCTACTAGTAACATTAATCAGTGAAGAACAGTGTCCATTAATAATACTCTCTGTATTCTTCCACTCAGTCATCACTTTATCCAGAGATTTTCTTGATACTCGGATTTCCTGAAATCCAAGTACATAACATCAAGAAATATTTTCTACATCCAATTCCTTTGTTATTGCAGCATCGTATCCAATTATATTGGTCAGATGAGATCGCTCTTTAACATATCTGTGCTGTGAATGCAGTATAATTGCACTGCTATCTAGATGGTCCTGTACTATATCTTTAACCAGACACTTATTTTTCTTGAAAGAAAAATGAAGCTAACAGGTCTGTAATTTATCCATTTCCTTTATTACTACATCTTAGTATCCAATTAAATTGGTCAGACAAGATCATTCTTTTTGACATAGCCACGTTTTGACTGGAGTTGAATCGCATTGCTATCTAGATGGTTTTGCATTGTCTCTTTAACCAGAGACTCTGTTATATTTCCTGGAAGAGAAGTGAATGTTTGTAATTAATCTATCACCTTTTTATTCCCCTTTGTGAATTACTAATACATTTGCACATCTCCAGTGCATAGAGACCTCTCCTGAAACCAAAGATGCTGTCATAATTATGCCTAAGAGCTTGCTTACTTCCTTTTCTGCTTCCCTTAATATACACTCAGTGATCACTGGATTATGACTATCCCATCTGTAATGGACGGTGCCACGTAGTATGATTATCCAAAAGTAGCAGCAGCTTAGACTGCTGCTACTTTTGGCCATTGTGTTGAAAAGGGCGACAAGTATAATACGTGCCCTAATAAAGAAAAACTGCCCATCTGTGCAAATTTCAACAGACAGAAGATGCCTCACGAATAATCTATCCGTGACAACAAATGTCCGATATATCTAAGGCGAAAAGTTTACACCAATCAAAGACCGATTATGGCCCAACGTCTTAAACCGTACAACTCTAGCGTCCTGATGATACTCCAAATAAATGCACAACAGGCAAAAGCAGTAGCGGAACAGCTAAGAATAAAAGCATGAAGACAACTTCGATATTCTGATCTTACAGGAGCCATATACCTATGCAAATCAGGTCGGGGATACCCCCTCACCTATAAAATCACTGAAGATGAAGCCCCCTGGGCTGCAATAGCAACTAGGAACCCTGACAACTCACCAAAATCCCCCATTTATGCACAGCCTGGGTGGCATGTGCCCACATCATCAGCTCCCTGGGAAATTTTTCTATAGTTCATTATACTGCAGGCCGGGGATATACTTCCATACACGAAGTATCTGGAGATTGTCCTCACAACTCTCCCAAATGAGATCATTTTTGGTGCTGATGATGATCTCATATGGGAGAGGAGTTGATGCCAACTGCAGGTTGCCTGCCTGGTTCAGCACTACTGCTGACAGGCATGGCTATAGGAACAGCCAAAAACTTGAAGATGTTCTGGAAAATTCCCAGCTTACCGTTCTAAACAGGCCGAACAACCTACCCACCTTTTGTAATACCCTGTGGGAATCCACAATTGATGTTGCGTTGGCCACGAGAAACATCAAACTTCATTGTGGGCTTGGGCTGTCCAGGATTCCTGGACCACCTCAGACCACAGGGCCATAACATACCAGATAAGATCCTTGGATAAAATCCCAAGATTCACCCCTGAGAGGTATGCCATCTCCAGAGCAAAATGGGACATTTTTGCGGAGAAGCTGTGCTCCTTAGCCCGGCAGCTTCCAAGTTAATAATTACCATCCCACTGATTCTGATGCCTACCAGAGTAAAGTCACAAATATAATTATAGAAGCTAGCAACTGTGCCATTTCTGGTGCTGACCTGTGGTGGTGCCCAGAACTCCAGCCGGAGGAGCTAGAGTTTAATTCCTGAAGAAGAGCCTTCCAACAAGTGCAACGGTCCTGGCCAGCCGCACAGGTGGAGGCTCTCCGCCAGCAATACAGAGAGACCAGAAATATATACATTGATACTATCAGGAAATGCAAGCAAACATCATGGGAACATGTAGTTTCCACAACTGGAAACACCGATCCGTGGGTGTCTATAAAATCACAACCAACACACTCCCAAGAGGGGTGGCAATAACAGCAACCATAACCCCTCAAGGTAACATAACAACCTAATGGGATAGATCCATCAGTAACATATTGGATACAATTATCCAACCAGCAATGGATCCTAGTACAATTCAACAACAGCAACTCTGCCAGGACAATAGTATATACAGTCCAGAACATCAAGAGCCGCCCTTCACTATTGAGGAGCTTCACACTGCAATTATAAGGAAGACTGGAGCATACCTCATCCTCGACCTGTTTAGTTACTGCCTGTGGATAGGAGTCCTCTTCCCCTCTGATTGGAAGACAGCTAGCACATGATTTTGAAAAACCCAACCAAGCCTCCAGAAATCCCATCTTCATATAGACTGATTGCCCTGTTATCTTTGCTAAGCAAATTTTTCAAATACCTCCTACACAGAAGAATTACAGTACATTATAATGCAGCTAATTTATCCTCTACAGGGAAATATGGTTTCAAACAAGGATGCTCAACAGTTGGTGCACTCCAGAATATCCTCACAATTGCCGCAAACTCCAGTAGTAAATATTTCTTGATTATTGCCATATACTTTTCTGGGGTGTTTGACTCACTCTGGTCATCGAGCGTTCTCAGCCGACTAAGACATTCCTGCCTTCCCAGAAACCTCTATACCACCATAAGAAGCTACCTCAGCCAGAGAAATAAACATCAATACCATACTGCAGAGTCAAACGTCAGGTTTCTAGGGGCTGTCCCCAAGGCTTGGTACTGAGGCTGCTCCTTTGGAATGTTGTACTTGATGACTTCTTCACCACTAACCTGAATGAAGTTGTCTCCCAGGCCTGTGCAGATGATCTGACCCTGGCTGTGCAACTAGAAAATTCTGCAAATGAGGCTCTCTCGATATTACAAAACTGGGCAAGGGATCAAAATCTTCAAATCTCTCCAGTGAAGACTAATCCTATCTTACTGAAAGGCTCCCTCAGAAGACGTCCACAAATTAAGATAAATGAGACCACAATACCTTTCACTACTGAATTGAAATATCGAGGAATAATCCTGGACCAAGGACCTGCATTCCTCCCACATTTGAAACACTTGTTAAGGAACTTTGTCTGCAAGTGTAGACAAAGTTTCTTAACTTTCGGCGCCTCCGTAGCCAGGTGGGAAGGAGCACCAGTGTGTAGCACACGCTTCTTGATTAGACCGGAGTTCGAGCCCGTCACCACCAAATACGGAGGATGCGGAAAGGTCAGGGAATGACCACTGCACATCCCCGGAGCAATATGGCCTTAGTTGCTAATGCTCCTAAAAACCAAATAACAACAACAACAACAACATCTTAACTTTCACGTAACTTTGGCGACCAATCCCACCACGTAACTTTGGCAACCAAGGCAGTAGCCTTGGTCGCCAAAGTTACGTGGTGGGATTGGGGCCTCAACTGCCGCACTCTCGCTGTTCTACAGAGCAGTATTTCTACTGGCCACTACATACGCTGCAGGGATATGGTATCCGAGAGCAAAAATAATAGTAAACAGAAAGAAGCTCTAAACTATTCAAACATTTATCCTCCTTACCATTACCAGGGCCTGTCGTACTGCCAGCACCCATGTCCTTCAGGTACTGGCAGGCGCCCTCCCTTTGGACTTGGAAGTGATATGATGTGCGTTCCTCTACCAACCATCAAAAGGCACATTGCTGATGTTCATTGATCCCATTAACAACTTGAAGGCTGAAAAGAAACGCCTTAGCCTTCATTTACAGCAGACCTGGCAAGATAGATGGGCTAACTCCACTAAAGGAGAAATCACTAGGAAATTTATTCGACATATCAACAAGGTATATCCCAATCTCCATGGTTTTCCCCCAGCCTGCATGCAACTGTCAGGCTAACAGATCACGGATCCGTCAGAGCCAAGCTCTCAAGTCTTGGAATTATTGATGATACCCTCTGCCACTGTGGAGAGTTGGAGTCACCTAATGTATGACTGCTCTTTGTATGAGGACCTTCGCTGCATTCTGATTACTAGAAATAACTTCAATCCAAAACTCCAGGAGCATTACTTGTTGGACAGTGGCAGAGAGTACAAGGCCTTGCAATACTGCCAGGAGCTCTTCCCAAGGAGATCCCTACCACCGGAATGAATGTACACCTAACTCGTCTTGCCCAAATTCAAGCAGGACTGGCAACTTGACTACCATCGATATTTGGACAGGACCTCTGTCCCATGAATGACAACATTGTTTTGTACCTTCCTGATTTAGACTTCACAAACTATGATATTATGCAGCTCTGTTTACCCAGGACTTAATGGACTGGAGCCCTGAAGCTGCCCCGAAGTTAGTCTGCAGTGAACATACATTGCTAATTTCGACTTAACAAACGGGAAAAAACCCCTGCTAGTGACAGAGTCCAGTGATAACTACAGACCTGAAAGCTCCGAACTCGTAGTGACAAGTATACACCGGGTGGGACACATGACAGAGCACCAAGTCTGACCAAAATCATGCTTACCAGACTGAAAAAGAAGACAGGATGGGATCTTCATCCCAGGTATGACACTCCACAGCACAGTTCCACTGCTGCCATTAAGCGTTCCTTGCCACACTCCCTTGCGTGGTCCTTTTCCTCAAACACCCAGATGGGGGGGGGATTACCCCTGAACTGCCTGTTCTGGTGGGGCATGGGCCTGCTCCATTGTTTTGGGGGGGGGGGGTCATCTCTAGGGATCCTTACTCTGTCTTTTCCCCCAGCCTTCAGTCTCCCTCCCTTTCTCTAACTTATAAACACTGTCCGAACCAACTCTAAATTGCTTGAGCCCTACACCCAAAACCTTAATAATAACAACAAATCGTGTACTCTTTTGGCTGACCCCTATCTGTAGCGATTTTTTTTTTTTTTTTCAATAGGTCGTAGCCACTGAAATCCCAGGAAATTAGGTGGCAGGACCTGCCAGAGTAAATAACTATAATACTGGTGTACCTGGTCTGCCTCCGATCGCCAGAATGGATTCCGTCAGTGTCGATCCACTGCTGATTTTGTGACTTATGTTAGTCGTTTATGGACAAATTCAGTGGAAACTTTCGGTGAAACACAAGCAATTGCTCTTGATATCTCAAAGGTTTTCGATCATGTTTGGCATAAAGGTCTTTTAAACAAGTTTACATCCTATGGTTTGCCAACTTTTTTTGTAATTGACTATCCAGTTTTCTCTCTGATCGCTCACTGAGGGTGATGGTATATGGCTCTCTGTCTTCTAACTTCTCTACTAATGCTGGTGCCCCCCCAAAGTTCAGTTCTCTCCCCCACTCTCCCTCTTGTATATTAATGACTGGAACCGTATCCATAGTTTTGCTGGTGATAGCACATTGCATTCCACTTTACGGTTTGAGAAACCTTGTCCTGCTCAGTCAGCATCAACTTCTCGAATGTCCGCTACCAGTTCCTTAAATGCCGATCTTCAGGTAATTCTCCAGTAGGGCAAAGACAACTTAGTTGATTTTAATCCTTCTAAAACTGAGTCCTGAATGATATCTCGCCATAAGGATTCTTCTGCTCCTATGCTTATCTTTGGTGACACTCCGATTTCTTGGCAAAATGATATATTTCTTTTGGGGATTACACTGACTTCTACTCTCTCTTGGCATAAGCACATTACAAATATTGATTCCTCTACATTTAAAAAAACTTGGTTTTCTCTTTCGCTCGCGGCGTTACTTTTCTTCCAAACAGCTGTTCACTCTGGATATTCCAAATCCGCCCTAGCATGGAATATTGTTCCCACATCTGGGGCGGTGCTCCCAAAACCTCTCTCAGGCTTCTAGATTCCATTCAGAAGAGGGTAGTTAGGTTAATTAATGACTCATCTCTAACAGAGTGCCTCCACTCTGTCTCAAAGACGGACTGTTTCTGCTGCATGCCTTTTCTGCAGATACTTCCATTGGCGCTGTTCTGAATTGGATTCTATAATTCCCGCTCTCCCTTTCAAAACAGTCCGAACACATGCCGCCACCAGCGAACATCCATTTCCTGTCCAACTTCAAACTCACAGAACCAACTTTTTATCTTCTTCGTTTATTCATTCAACTGCCGTTTTCTGGAACAACCTTCCTTCATACGCATTTCCAATAAATTACAATCTACAGAAGTTCAAGTCTAATGTCAACAAATATCTTCTTTCATCTTCTCAACCTCCAACCCAAACACGGTACTAAGTACTATAGGTTCTAATACCTCTCATGTTTGGGGGGTTTCATTAAAAAAAAAAAAAAAAAACCATCGTGCCTTATTTTTATATTAGGCTTCAAAAATTTCTCTTTCACTTTCGTCTGAGTTATCATAGTCATTTAGCCCCATGTTTGATTTTGAATTTCTGTTGATCTCCTCCCCCTTAAGAACTTTTGATCCGTGAATGTAGATGCGTATTCAGTTTGTCAGCAATGTGTACAAGTTCAGGATCATCAACAGTTAAACCATGGACATCAAGTTGACCTACGTGATTCAACCCCTACCTTCTATTATTAATATTAATAAAGAAGCATTTGATGTTTTTCTTTGTCGGCGGCTTCTCGTAATCTGCCTTGCTTGCCGTTAGGCAGATTACGAGACTCTTTTGACTTGATTACAGACTAGTTTATATCAACCATAGGCTTCTGTATCACATTATAATTTACGTGCAAAGTGATGGGCGTAGCCGAGAGTCATGAATAAGATCGATTCTGGAATTTTTATATATGCAGTCGAAGCTTTTCATAGCGAACCTCGTTTTAATGTCCCATTATAACGTCCTATGCGTTTGTCCCGGACAATTTCTCATTAACGTGCAGTAGTGATATCGTCATCGTTCTCCCCACACCTGGTGGAAAAGTCCCTGGTTTGAATCCCGTCGATGTCGCGTGATGGGCTTTTTTCACTCCTTGGCTGAGTTAGTCGCTCTCCGACATAGGTAGCAAAATTTATTTCCCCCAGAAACTGGGGTTTTTCGTCCAGCAAAGCGGGCAAATCGACCAGAGAACACACGCTATTTACAGACACAAATACGGGTTTATGTAATGAATTACAGATAACCGTAATATAATAATAATAATTTTAAAAATTCATTATTACGACCTTGAAAATAAAAGGATTTCTCTATAACGACCAGAAATTTCTACCTCTTAATCTCAATTTTCACTTTCTTTTTACAATATTCGCGTTTAAAAATGACTGAACTTCAAATATATTGAGTAATTGCAGCCTGACCGTAAGAATTAATTTTTTAAGAGTTCCCACGATGTTTTCTCGCAGTGCGGTAATCAAGGGAACATTGGCTAGAAGTCAGTTGCAGTGTATGTTTATTGGTAAAGTAAAGTGTATTTAGGGTCAAACGGCACCAGGGGTTTCCCCCATCTCCGCGTTGCTTTCATTGTGGGTGAACCAGTTCGCTGGGAAATGCCACAGATTTAAAAGTGTATGGATATTGTATATGTGTAGGGTCATGTACAGTTGTTCATCTGGTCATTTAGCCGCTGGACCCCTACTGAGGCCCAACGTTAGCATTAGCATTAATAGAGGCATATGATGCAAGAAAGCAAGCTTATGCAGCATCAGCCAAAAAAAATAAAAAATAAAAAAAAAACCCTTCCAGTTCACCCCTCCGTTCGTTTGAAATACCTTCCAGCTGAGCCTTAAATTTATTTAGGCTATCAACTTCCACAACAAGGGATGGAAGTCTGTTCCACCAACCAACCACCCGCTGGCTAAAGGCAAATTTCCGTACATCTATCCTAAATCTGTCTTTCTTCAATTTGAATTTATGCCCTCTCAGGTGATTATTCTGAGCAAGAGGGAGTATCCCATCAGCATTGAGCATGCTCAAACCATTCAAGGCTTTATACACCTCTATCAGATCACCTCGCCGGTGCCTAGTCTCCAGACACTAATTTGCAAAACTTAAGCCTCTCTTCGTAAGGGCAACCCTTCGTTCCGTTCACTGACCTTGTTGCCCTTCTCTGTACTCGTTCCAGCAGCTCTACATCCTTCTTGAAATGAGGCCTCCAGACCTGTATACAGTGCCTAACCATTGCCTTTTAAAAGGGAATATTCGCCTCCCTATTCCTGCTAGAAATATTCCTGTATATCATTGATAAGACACCACGAGCTACTCTTGTAGCCCGTCTGCATTGCTCAGAGAATTTTATATCTGCTTGCACAATTACCCCCAGGCCGTTTTCATTCTCTACCACTGTCAGTGTAGTACCACAGAGTTGATACGTTGCTCTGGGGTTGCTGTTTCCCATATGTAGTACTTTACATTTGTCAATGTTAAACTTCATTTGCCACCTCTCAGCCCATCTGCTCAACTTTTCCAGATCCTATTGCAGCAGCATAGCGTCAGTAGCGTCCTTCACAACCCTGCCAACCTTTGTATCGTCTGCAAACTTGGACATTAAGCCTGATATATAACATCATCAATATTATTTATAAATACAGAAAACAATAATGGACCCAACACTGAACCATGAGGGGCTCCACTAATAACATTAGTCCACGATGAGCAGTGTCCATTTATTACCACTCTCTGTCTTCTCTCCCTCAACCACCCCTTTATCCATAGCAACAATTTGCCACCAATGCCACACTGCTCCAATTTGTGCAGCAGTCTTCCATGTGCAACAGTATCAAAAGCCTTTCTAAGATCCAAGTATATAATATCAAAGTTATTCCCTGTATCCAATTCTTTTGTGAATACATCATAGTATCCAATCAAATTGGTCAGTCAAGACCTTCCCTTAACAAAACTATGCTGTGTCTGAGCTCTAACTGAATTCCTGTCAAGATGATCCTCCAGTGCTTCTTTAACCAGTGCTTCCATTAATTTTCATGGAACAGAAGTTAAACTAACAGGTCTATAATTACTTGTGTCAGCCTTTGATCCTCCTTTGTGAATTGGGGTTACATTTGCACATTTCCAGTCTGTGGGTACCTCCCCTGAGTCCACGGAAGCTCTCATAACTATGGCTAAGGATTTGCTTACTTCCTTTGCTGCCTCCTTTAATATAACTGGATAGATCCCATCCACCCCAGGTGCCTTTCTTGTATTTATCTTCAACAATCTCTTCTCCACTTTACTCTCCATTATTACAAGATCATCTAGGTTACTGCCAGTGTTTACTTCAGCTATGGCATTCACCTTCCTGAATAACTCCTCATGTGTGAATGTAGTTGCAAAATATTGATTTAGTTTGTTAGCTACCTGAGCAGCATCATTAACAGTTGAACCATCGATATCAAATGGACCAATCGGATTCATCCCTTTCCTTCTAGAGTTTACATAAGTAAAGAACTCTTTGCTGTTTTTCTTTGCATCCCTTGCCAAAGATTTCTCGTAATCTGCCTTCGCCTGCCTAACCTCCTTTGTAACTTGGTTACAGATCAACGTATATCTATCATAGGCTTCTGTGTCATGTGTTAATTTATATGTATCCCATGCATTTTTCTTCTCTGCCATGTCTCATTCGTTCATCTGACAATCCATTTAGGCCTGAACCTTGAACAATATTTCTTAGTTGGTATGTAAAGCCTAGTAGCTTCCAAGATAAGTTGTTTGAATGCTTCCCATTTTGAGTTTGCTGTTGGTAACATCATCATTTGGTCCCACTGTGTAGAATTTAAATACTGTCTCAGACCATCATAGTCGCCTTTACGTTACGAAAGGAATAACCCTTCCCTTTACCCCTGATGGTAGTTACCTCCTTCAGTAAATCCCGCTTCAGCACACTGTGATCACTGCCACCTAGTGGTTCCTGTATCTGCAGATTCTTAATGCATGAAGAATCACTACTGATAAACAAACAAGAGTATTGCTCCCTCTAGTTGCCTCCCGATCATGCTGATTTAGAAAACAATCATCCAATAAATCCACAAAAGCTTTGCTAGTGTGTCAGTGACCAACCCAGAAATTCCAGTCAATATCTGGGAAATTAAAATCTCCCATTATAAGACTCTCTGATTTACTGGCCCACTCTATTTCCATGTACAGTCTCTTATTATACTCATCAGAGTCATTAGGCCTATAGCACATTCCTACTCTTAATTTTGATCTCCCAATGCTTATGTCACACCAAACTGACTCGACACTGCACTGTCCAGCGATGTCGACTGGCTTCACTTGCTTGGATTTTAACTAATAGCATAACCCCTCCTCCCTTCCTATCCTGTCTATCCTTTCTGTAGACGTTGTACTCCCCAAATTCCAGATCTGCCTTACATATTTCTGTGTGACACCACGTCTCTGTTATCCCAACAATAACCGCCTTTGATGCTTTGAGCAATACCTCAAATTTATTTACCAAACTCTTAGCATTGGTGTACACGCACCTGTTCTTTTTCTTAGCTACCCTAACACAACCCATGTGTTTACTTGTACCCCAATGATTCCCAGCAGTCTCTGAAATATCCTGCATGTTATTTTCCAAGCTGCTGCTCATTCCAATAGAAGCAGTTCAAGAATCACTTTCACCTCTGCCAGTGGCTACTGTTAATCTATTAGTACTTGTACCCCCCCAATCTTGCAGTTTTCCGACCCACCTAACACTGCCTCGATAGCATCAGCAAACATTCTTGCACCCTTTCTATTTAAGTGTATTCCATCCCTGTAAAAGCAGTCTCTCCTGTTAACAAGTACAGATCAGGCTGAAAAAAATTCTTCCCCTTGAGCCTTGTACAATCTTTCCAGGGCCGAATTGATCGACAGGGCTCTCGTCATATACGCCCTTCTATCGTGTCTGGGCAGAATTGCAGACACTTTCAAGTTCAACCCTAATTCACGGCTTTTTTTCAACAGTAACCTGTACTTGTTAAGTAATTCCGCCGGTCTCCTACTCTTAATATCATTAGTGCCAACGTGTACAACAATATCACCTTTTGTGCCCTTAAAAGATGATATCCGCTCTACAACGTCATCAACCTTTGCCCCTGGCAGACGTTGCCCCACTTTCGCCCCGTGGAGGCAGACCAGGCAACGCCAGTAGACTAAGATTTACTCTGGCAGGTCCTGCCGTTTAATTTCCTGAGATTTTAGGCTAGGACCTAGAAAAAAAAAAAAAAAAAAATACATCTTTATATATATATTTATTTTTGGTAAATTCGATGAGGAATCACGCTAAATTTTTGTAAGGCCGAAAAACGTAATTTGGAGATGATTAAATCAATTCCGACGTGGAGGGCATTCGTTTGCGTATGTCTAGGTAGAGTGGGTGGGGAGACTGAAGTCTGGGGGGAAAAGACAGATGTATGGAGACGAGAGAGGAGGCAACCCCAAGTCACAGTGGGGCATGTCCATGCCCCACCAGAAGGGAAAGTGGGAACGGCTAGAAGGGGAGGAGACAGTAAGACCGTCCCCCCCCCCCACAATGGATATGTGTATTAAAGATGAAGGTGGCTAGGGTGCCCTCTTCATGTCGCCAAATGGCGTTTGGCAGCTGTGCTGCGTTGTCTCTTTTCTTCAGTGTTGAGTCGATTTCAGTCCAGTCGCTCACGGGGTAAGCCCCGTCCTTGTGTTTTTCACTTACTTGTCTCAAGGTTTTTCTCTATAGTAACTCCATTGGATAGTATTTTATGGTCTTGTATCGTTTAACTTGTGGTGGTTTTTCGTCAGACACGATTTATTGTAAATAGCAGTTTTCTCCTCTCGAAGAGGTCCTGCGCATATTGAGAAAGTGCTCTGTATTCCTCTTCTGTGTCAATGAAGTGGGATTCCAGTCCTTTCGGAAGGTAGTGTATCTTTGTGATCAGGATGCCTCTGAGATTTTCGTATTCTGGGCAGTCTATTGGTATGGCTCCAAGAAAGCTGATAGCTTTGTCAATCGGAGAAAATCATTATTTTCCCAGCTGTAAATAATGGTTTCTAAGACTGACATTGCCAAAACGTTTCAAATTCCTAAGCGTACTCTACTATTCTGAAAGATCGGAACAAGATTGAAAGTTTAGAGAAATCTGCTGCTGCGCCGGCTACAATTCGAGCTTTAAAGGCGGATTATCCGGATCTTGAACAGGTAATTTTGGAATGGCTAATGATGATGCATGCAAAAAATTTCCTTTAATGATAACTTTTATAAGCTAAGGTTGAATCGTTTGCACATCGAATAGATATTGAAGTTTTTATAAGTTCAGATGGATAGTTCCAGAAATTTTAGACTCGTCATTACATGTCATTCAAAAAAACGTGTGGTGAAAGTGCAGCCGTGGACGGTGACAAAGGAATATGGAAGGAAATCGTTTATAAATGTTTTGCTGACATACGACCACAATTACATCTTCAGTGCTGATGAAACTGGACTCTTTAAATTTCTACCGGATTAAACACTTACGCGAGAAATGTAGTGGAGGGGAAAAAAAGGCCAAACAACGGATTACCGTTTTTGCAGCAAACATGACTGGCACAGAGAAGTTTCCCCTTTCATTGGGAAAGCCCGGAAGCATCGATGCTTTAAACGATTGAAGACATTACCGACTATGTATCGAGCAAAACAAAAGAGATGGATGACATCACAAATCTACGAAGAATGGACCAGAGACTGTTTGTGGATAACTGCACTGCTCATTGTCATGTAAACGACCTAAGAGCAATCACTGTTGAGTTAAAAAAAAAAAAAAAAAAAAAAGGTAAACTATTGCCATTATCAATCCACTAAACGATTGCTGTTGAAGGAAGTTGATCATAATCTGCCACGCTGTTTCAGTGCGGTTTGGTAGATCGACCGTACCCCAGGGGCTTACATCTGGTGAGTATAGGCTTGGCCCACCCAGGGTCCTGAGCTGGATATCATCATTCTTCCCTTCTACTTCCCTATTTCTCTCTCTCTCTCTCAGGGTAATTCAGAATTTTTTTTTTTTTTTTTTTTTTGGCTGGTGCAGCATAAGCGTCAGGCTTTCTTGTACCTTATGGCTAATAATAATATTTAGCAGTCAGGGACTTGAACCCTAAGTCCACTCAAAGAGCGTGTGTTACTGCGCTCCTCCGTTTGACTACTCGGCTACGAAGCCAATCACTGTTGAGTACCTACCACCAAATGTCAGTACTTCATCCATTTAATCAAGGTGTAATCCAGATTTTTAAGAAAAACTGCCTGAGAATGCTATTGAATAAAATTGTGCTATAGCTTGATCTTGAAAGCAAAAGTCAAGGCGAAATCGATATCCTGCAGGCGTGTCGATTTATTCATGTGTTTATGCATGAAATGAAACTGAAAAAAAAAAAAAAAAATCATCGTCAACTGCTTTAAGCATGCAAGATTTACCGCCTTGAATGATGCTGCTATGTGGTTAGTTTCGCATGTGTCTTTCTCTATTAATCAGAAAGAAGAGCAAGAATGAGAGTAGGAGTGCGTTATAGGCCTAATGAGTACAACGAACAATTGTACAGAGAAAGAGAGTGAGCCAGTAAATCAGAATGTCTAATAATGGGGGATTTGAACTTCCCAGATATTGACTTGAACTTGTGGTTGGTCACTTGCACACTAGCAAGACTTTTATGGATTTATTGGACGATTGTTTTCTACAGAGGCATTTTTTAGAAGCAACCAGAGAGAATGATACTCTTGATCTGGTTATCAGCAGTGATTATTTGTGCATGAATTTGCAAATAAAGGAACCAGTGATCACCGTGTACTGATCTGGGATTTACTAGGCTCTGATCTTGGAAGCTACTAGGCTTTTAATACCAACTAAGAAGTACTGTTCAAGATTTAGACCAAAATGGATGTCAAATGAACTAATGAGGCTCGTGGGAGAGAAATAAAATTTGTGGAATGCATATCAATTATCAGGTGACACAGCAGATATAAGCTAGTTTGTAATCAAGTCACAAAGGAGGTTAGGCAAGCGAAGGCAAATTATGATAAATCTTTGGCCAAGGATGCTAAGTAAAACAGCAAGGACTTTACTTATATAAAATCTAGAAGGACGGGGATGAATCAGATTGGTCTACTTGATATCGATGGTTCAACTGTTAATGATCCTGCTCACATAGCTGACAAACAATGAGTATTTTGTATATACATTCACACATGAGGAATTCTTTAGGGAAGTGGAAGATAGAAGCTTATTAAACTCTAACAGGGAGCTTAATGATTTTGTATTAACTGAAAGGAAAGTGGAGAAGAAATTGTTGAAGTTAAACATAAGAAAGGCACCTGGTGTGGACGGGATCTATCGAGTTATATTAGAGGCGAAAAAGGAAGTAAGCAAACCCTTAGCCATAATTTTGAGAGCATCCTTGGACTCAGGAGAAGTCGTCAGACTGATGTGCAAATGTATCCCCAATTCACAAAGGGGGGTCAAATGGTGACATGAGTAATTACAGACCTTTTAGTTTAACTTCTGTTCCAGGGAAAATAATGGAGTCATTGGTTAAAGAAGCATTGCAGGATCATCTAGACAATATTGCAGTAATAATTCAGACACAGTATGGGTTTGTTAAGGGGAACTCATATCTGACCACTTTTTTGGATACTATGATAAGGTCACAATGGAACTAGATGAAAAAAATAATTCTGATATCATATACTTGGGTTTCAGGGAAGTTTTTTATTCTATTGCACATGGAAGACTACTATACAAATTTGAGCAATATGACATTAACGGCAAGTTGCTACAATAGATAAAAGGATGGTTGAGTGGGAGAAGACAGACTGGTAATCAATGGACGCTGCTTTTCGTGGACTAATGTTATTAGTGGTGTTCCCTCAGGGTTCAGTTTTGGGCCCATTGTAGTTTTGTATATTTATCAATGATATTGATGATGGTATATCGCTCACTGTTCAGGGTGCACAATAGTTTTTATAGAGCGCTTCGACTGGATATATACAGTAGGGGACAAAAAAAAACTGCATCATCTTAAAAAAATGTAACATTTGTAGTGAAACGTGTAAGGTATTGTTTGATATAGTCATTTTTTTTTGTCACAAGGGTATTGCCTCAGATAACACATCTCAGACAATAATTGTAAGGTATTGCATCAGCCGTTTCTGTAAATACGGCGTTTGAAGGGTATACACGCTCATTAGTATCCTGCTTTCCTTTGTAGAGGTATAAGCATGGCATCATATGTTCAGTTGACACCAAGAAAAAAAAAGTGTAGCTGTTGCTCCGTCCGAGGGCTTTCTACGCGTGCTTTTCTGATAAAATAGCCTGCCACCACTCAACAGTATCCCTCGTGCTGAAATTGATGTGAAGAGAAGACCTGGATCAGCCCTTAAGAGAGTGACTACGCCTTTACAAGATCGATATTTGAAACGGTTATGCCTTTGTAATCGCCATGCTAGTGCTCCTGATCTAAAACTGAACTCTGAGATGGACTCTGGTGTTGAAACAAGTGCACGAACTAAACTATCCAAAGACGCTTTCCGAATGTAGTCTGCATGCCTATCGGCCCAAGAAGGTGCCTTTGTTGACCCATCAAATGAGGAAGAAGCGACCTACTTGGGCTAAAACGCATGTTTCATGGACAAAAGAGCAATGGGATATCATCTTTTCTGACGAATCGAAATTCAATCTGCATGGCTCGGATGGGAAGTGATATGTCAGAAGACAAAAATCGGAGAAATACCATTTTGACTGCATAACACCGACTGTAAAGTTCCTAGCCGGTCAGATGGTTTGGGGATGCATAACAAGCAAAGGAGTGGGCGATTAAGTTTATTAACGGAACAGTGAATATAGAAATCCTACACTGCTATCTTGGAGGAGGGCCTGAAACCAGTTATTAGAGATCACCACAGAGACGTCCAAAGCTGCATTTTTCAACAGGATTCAGCTCCTTGCCACATAGTAAAATTGGTAAGTTTTATGCTATTTAGATTTAATAATAATAATAATTATTATTATTATTAACCATATGGTACAAGGAAGCCTGAGGTTCATCCTGTACCAGAGGAAAAAACTTTCTGAGTTACCCTGAGAGAGAGAGGGAGAGAGGGGGGGGGGGGTGATTTCATCTAGAAAGATATATATATCCCATATAACAAATGCATTTCGAACATTTCTGCAACCCACAATGCAGCGCAAAACACATTATGACTCATGACTGCCGAGGTCTTTACCGAATGGTCCATGTAGGCATTTGGACAACCTCCCGCGCACAACCAATTAGCAACCGAAGAAAACAGGAAGAGAATAACTGACCTCCACCGAATCGTAGAAAAAGAAGAATCTGTTTCAAATTTACTAAGAAAGACACCTCTAACAACCATCACAATTACCAAAGTAAACCTCACGAAAGCCATAAATGAACTTCCTAATAAAGCAACTCCCTCTTTTCATGGCAAAAATCAGCATCCCTTACATTATTGAGGTGTTGCCTCACACTGTCAATCAAATCATTCAAAAAGTACTCTCCCTTGTACACGGAAGAGCTACATAGTCAGGCCCATTTCCAAAATAAAGAATCCAAAAAATGCCAAAGACTATAGACCCATAGCCATAAGTTGCACCATCTTGAAAATTTTTGAGAAGACCCTTCTCTCAGCTCTCACTCAACACTGCTTCGGGCATCGTCCCCTGCACCTACACTCCGTCTTATCTGGAAGATCAACAGTCACAAATCTCCTTTCAACCCTTTTCCAGATGCAGAAAGCTCTCAACAATAAGGAACAGCTCGATATTATCTTCCTAGACATATCCCAGCTTTTGACAATATCTCGATTACGTCTCTATAACAAATTTTATCTTTCTACTTCAAAATACAAGGCAATCGCCTGAAGATTTTATGTAGCACTCTGAAGGAAAGACGTCTCATTATCTGTAATGACAATTTTATTGTCCATTACTCCATTTCGCAGGGAGTGCCACAGGGAGGAGTTCTCTCCTCACTGTTATTTTCCGCAGCTCTGGAACCATTTTTTGCGTCCCATAAAGACGACTTTATTACATATGCTGATGACCTGAAATTCTTCGTCAAATCTAAAGAGCTCCAACAAGTTAAGCAAACAAGCCAATAACACAATAAATGAACTGGAGCATTACCTTGATTGTATTGGACAATGTTTAAACCCAATTAAATCTGCCCAGATGACAATTACAAAGAAAAAGAGCAGGAACAATATCTCCATGCTGGTAAGCGGATGCGAAGTTCCAAAGGTTAAATCGCATGTAGACCTTGGCCTAAAATGGGATGAGGGACTAACATCCTCCGAGCACTTTAATTACATCAAAGCTAAAACATATGCAGTGCTCTGGGCTGCGAAACAGGAGTTAATTTGCATTATCTTGTTAAAAAGTATATCTTGAAATGTATACTTTCCATCCCACTGTAGGCTTCACAGATTTGATCCTCTGCCCAACCGAGCAACCTGAAAGCCTTGCTTAGTATTGAATACTGGCTCCTGAGATGGCTAAACAGGATCTCGAATCACCCATTTATTATATCTAGAGCCATCCTACTTTCCAATCTCAGCACTCCTTCCTGGAAACAGACAATCAACACAAGAAACATTTTCACATTAGCCCAACTGCTAACAGGAAGATTAGACGCTCCCAGTATTGACGGCTTGTTTCACTCTCGGCGAGAAGCCACCAGAATTGGTTGCTTATGGACTTGGCACACCCAGGGTCCTCAGGTGGATATCATCATTCTTCTCTTTCTTGGTGATTCCTTTCTACTTCGAACTCTTCTTTGCTCTCTCTCTCTCTCTCTCTCTCTCTCTCTCTCTCTCTCTCTCTCTCACTCAGGGTAACTCAGAAATTTTGTTTTGGCTGGTGCATAAGCCTCAGGCTTCCTTGCACCCTATGGCTAATAATAATAATAATTGCTGAAACAAGACATCCTCTTCAAAGTAACTTAAAAAAACCTGGACAGCCTAAGTCGCTTTTTCCCAGCAAACACAATAGAACTCTTCAATAAACTAAGCATTGAACCGGGAAAGATCTGTAACGAAAAACCTACAGATTGCAAGCCTTTGCCAACTACTATCGTCTCCTGTAACTGTAGCGCACAGCCGCTCGGCTCAAAAACTGCATTTAATTTTGATCCCTTTTAAATATATATTCTTGGTATTCTAGATACCAAACTAAGGAAAGCTTTCAGGTTGCTTGGTGGGGCAGAGGACCAAATCTGTGAAGCATACAGTGGGATGAAAAGTATACATTTCAAGATATACTTTTTAACAAGATCATGGTTTCTAATGCCAATTAACTCCTGTTTCGCAGCCCAGAGCGCTGCATATGCTTTAGCTTTGATGTAATCAAAGATGTTAAAATTTTAAATATTCTATTATAATATCATAATTACTCATGTATTCCAAAATTCTGTATGCAACCTTTCAGGGTGAACTTCCCATGGACTTTGTAACCTTTTGTTCATGGATCTGCTTCACACCTTATAACTCTCACCCTTCTAGCCAATGGCTGTCCCAGGGGTGTCTCTTCAACAGAGAAATAAATTGATGATAATAATAATAATTATTTGCAAAATTCACAAGTGGTGCAGTTTTTTTTTTTTTTGTCCGTCACTATGTACACAAACACTCCATTAGAATTCGTCAAGTCCTTTAGAGCCAAGTTAATCGATATAATTCATTATGAATTATTCGATTGTGCCCATCATTAAAATTTGAGAACTAGTATTTTTCAGAACGGGGATTGGGGCTTCACTTGTCACAGAGGCTCTGCCAGATAAACTCGTGTTGGAGCTCCAACAAGAAAATCACATTTAGCCATCAAAACACGCGCGCTGTTAGTATTTTCCTTTGTCGTTTCTGTGGTGCTGCTGTCCGAAATACGTTTCCATAGCAATCTTATAGAACTTTTTGGAACGCTACGCTAATTTTTTAGAGTTATGTTGTAAGAGAACAGAGTAGTAAATTTGTTAGTTAAAAATTAGCTTACGTTTATAATTCTGTAGATTTCTTACTGTCTGTACAGAAAAAGGATGTTAAAATATTATATACTCAAACAAGAAAAGAAATGCCTGTTAAGTGCATTTGTATCTGATCAGTTTATTCATTTTAAAGTGAAGGACCTGTCGTCTGCTAGGAAGTGAAGGAACTGGCGTGTGCTGTGATTTTACATTTGTAAAACAAAATCGTAGTTATATGCACATTTTCACGTGCAGATATCATAACTTTGAATGCATCATAGAATCTTCAGAAGTTTGCTATATACTGGAGCAGTAAAATTCACAAAGAAATTTAGTGTTACATATAGGGAAGTAGAACGAAACCTCGGATCATCAGGTGTGAAGTATTTCTTGGTAAATCTCCAGATCTTGGGTACAAGTCTATATTTCGACTAACGGTCAGAAACAAATCAGTGATTGACAGGTGCCAGTCACTGCATTCCCCGCCCACATGTAACACGCCAAAGACATCGTAATACGTCGAAGTCTAGATAAAGAGAAATGGCAATACGGAATTAAAATATTGAAAATAATTAAATTTTCAAAAATAACTACATTTTTTGCCCAAATCCCTCCCGAAGTCGTAAAAACTAATCTTTGTTAAAATATCTCTTACCGCTGTTTTCAAATAGAGAACTCGTTTTCCGCTATAAAAAGAACAGCGGTAAGGCGGGGATAAACACTCTAAGACTAACGACAGCGAAGGCATTCACAATCACCGAATCAGAGAACTCAACCGTACAATATCTTGGTTTAAGGCCACGCCCACTGTGCAGAGACAACTTGTACCCAAGTTTAGCCTATTTCTTTATTAACTAATTTTATTTTGGTGTTTCTTGGAGTCTTCAGGATATAGTTTCCAAAACTTGAGTACAGAAACAGTATTGGTAAATCAGAGATAATTTGCTCTAACTGCCTTGGCATTAGTTGAGAGTATAACAAATTTAATGGCCGAAATGCAGTTAAACAGTAGGTCGGACAACTCCAGGGGCTCATATCTGGTGAGTACGGGCTTGGCACACCCAGGGTCTTGAGCTGGATATCATCATTCTCTTTCTTGCTGATTCCCTTCTACTTCTCCCTTCTCTCTCAGGGTAACTCTGGAATTTTTTTTTTTTTTTTTGGCTGGTGCAGCATAAGCCTCAGGCTTCCTTGCACCAGCTCACATCTGGTGAGTATGGGCTTGGCAATCCCAGGGTCCTGAGCTGGACATCATCATTCTTCTCTTTCTTGCTTTCTTGATGATTTCCTTCTACTTCTGACACACACACACACACTCTCTCTCTCTCTCTCTCTCAGGGTAACACAGGATTTTTTTTTTGGCTGGCGCAGCATAAGCCTCAGGCTTCCTTGCACCTTATGGCTAATAGTAATCATAATCATATAGTTAATAATAATAATAATAATAACTAATCGTACAACTACACGGTGTGCTATTTCTGTTGTCGAGGAGGAGGAGGTTCTTGGTTTTGATTGGTAGGTCATTGATGATTAGCGTGAAGTAGAAATCAGTTGCACACGAGGCACATTCATTCTTTCATGGCATAGACAGGGCCGTACTTATGAACAGGCATAGATTTGTTATTTGGTTTTTTTAGGAGCATTAGCAACTAAGGCCATATTACTCCGAGAATATGCGGTGGTCATTCCCAGACCTTTCCGCATCCTCCGTATTTGGTGGTGACGGGCTTGAACCCCGGTCTAATCAAGAAGCGTATGTTACACACACTGCTGCTCCGTCCCACCTGGCTATGGAGACGCCAACACAGGCATAGAAGTGCTAGTCTCAGGCCTCACCATAGAGGGGGGGCCCCTCGCATGGCCTCTGTAATCTCAAATTTTTAAAGTGATTTCTTTTTTTAATGTCCTGATCTAAACTAGGGCCCACTTGTACGTACTGTGTAAACAGAGACAGGTGAAATTTACTGAAAGTGTGGGTGACTCATTTCTGCAAAAGAACATTAATTTCCAGAATAAAGGCAAAAATCACTCTCTCCTAATTCTCTAATACATTTTAACAGTAAAATCCAGGTTGACCACGGCGTATTATCCATGTTGGGAGTATGCCTTAATCTTTTTCACTGGCTATCTTTTCAGCTTGACTCCAGTATACAGTACACTGATGAAGGACGGCGGTGATTGACAGGTGAGTGCACTTCCCACTCAGTGCTGTGATTGGGTGATTATTGTGGAGGCGTTTTTTTCTGATTGTTTTGTGTCGTTGAGGCATGGAGGTGCTTAGCTTAGGCAGGATGTTTATCTCCCATCCTACTGTTTTTGAATCGAAAAATGAGTTTGTGATCTAAAAACAGTGGCAAGTGGGGGAGGGAACACCCTAGGCATGTCAACCTAGGAGGACAGTAGGCGTAGTCACATATTGTCAATCACTGCTTTCCCACTGTTTTGCTAGCTGCAATGTTGGACAGATGGTAAAATTATAATCTGGATTTTACCGTCTTACCGTCTTTTCCACTGAAAACAAGAAAGCAGTTGACCAGCGCCTCTTCTTGGTACAGTATGTGGGAGTCAGTTGTAAATGTGTTGTGAAATGTCCATTTAGTTCTTAATTTGTGCATTCTACAGCAGCAGCTCTATTATTGCCTAAAGGCCAGGGGTGGGTGCAAACAATGCGTGACACAGTTTTGCATTATTACAACATTTGTGTTTGAAACAGTTCGGTAAATATAATTGTTTTTGTCTGATTATATATATATATATATGGAAGCTTTTTTTTTTTGGACTCTGGTATCTTTCAAAGGGGACCCATAAGAGCTTAGCACTGCGGGTGCGGAGAACTGTGAGTACAGTCCTCGTTGACAAAAAGGAGAAGAGAAGGTAGCAACAAGCATAAAATAGCATGCTTTGATGTTTGTTAAGAAGAAGAGTGTTATGTGAAGAGAAAATATAAAAGCGGAACAGAACCATATTACAAGAGAAAGACAAGAAAATGGGATACTTATTTAGTTAATGTATATTTTTCAATTTTAATTCAGGTAGTGGTGGCTCGGGCACCTGACAGCTGCCTTTCAAAAAAAACACCCCATGTTACACTTTAATTAATGATCTAGCTTCCTAAATAGTCAGACTTATACTGCAGTAGATCCTGATTTTTTTTTTTTTTGGTTTTCGCAGAGTAAATAAATCGGAGCATCTGCCAGGTGCTGTGCCACGGTTTGTAGAACACTTTTTCCATTGCTTGAAAAGCACCTTGGGAACTGATGTTGCTACAAAGACTGTTTAATAGCTTGTCCACTCCCACAAGCTAAGTAAACATCAGTGGGACTTACATCTGGTGAGTATGGGCTTGGCACACCCAGGGTCCTGAGCTGGATATCATCATTCTTCTCTTTCTTGATGATTCCTTTCTATTTCTCTCTCTCTCTCTCTCACACTTGGGAATTTTTTTTGGCTGGTGCAGCATAAGCCTCTAGCTTCCTTGCTCCATGTGGCTAATAATAATAGGAATAAAAAAAATAAATAAAACGGTGCTCAGGAGATGTTTTTGAAAGATTTTATGATTATTTTCACTTAGTAAAGATGCAGAAATGTAAACACAATATTCGTTTGATGGATGGGAATTAAGATAAGTAGGTATCACATGTCACTTGTGAAGTGTGCCAGATTTGAAATTAAAAAAAATTGAAGTGTAGGATTGTAACTAATATGTATTTATTTTAAATTTTTTAGAAGTATTTGTACATATAATAAGCAAATACATTTCTTGGGACATATATGCACACTGAAAAATGTATCAAAAGAATCTGGTCTGTATTTTTTGACTGACTCAGTTCTTATATTTTCAGAAGAATTAATGTTTTTTCTAATTTTTTGGAAATAATAATTGTAAAAAAAAAAAAGACTGCAGTACAAAAAAAAATAGTTTTTTTTTGTACTGCAGTCTTTTAAGAAAAGCTGAAATAATGGTATCTCTGATCATTTCAAAAACATCCAAAAGTTTTTTCACAAAAAAAAAACAAAAAAACCACCCATAAATGGTGGTGGCATCTATCAGGTGCCGCACTACTATTTACACTAGTTTAACTTAGAAATATTTTGAGAATAGAGACATACATCATTTACATTGTATTATATTTCAGTTATGTTCCCTCATTTAGTTGGTAAATAGGGTGAATAACAATTTGGTGCTGAAGACAGTAGAATAAATAAGTAATAATCAGCAGAGCAAGAAAAACACTGACAAGGAGAAAATTGAGTATACTGAGTTATGCAAAGCCATTAGAAAGAGACTCAGAGAGGACATAAGAAGATTTAACACAAGAAAAGTAGAACAAGCATTAAGGGAAAACAAAGGATTTAAATCAGCAGCCATGAGCAGTAATACAGAAAGACAAATGATACTGAAACTGAAGAATAGCGATGGTGTACTTATAAACAGCAGAGAAGGCATAATTCAAATAGCAGAAGACTACTATAGAGAATTATACAAGGAGCGAGGGAATGATGCCAGCAGTGGGGAAGATGGATTGCAAAGTAGCAACACATACGACATACTCGATATTCTTCCTGATGAGGTAGAACATGCATTGAAGAAAATGAAGAATCGGAAAGCCCCTGGGGAAGATGAAGTTACTGTAGAGTTGTTAAAATTGGGAGGAAGAGACATAACACAAAAACTGGCAAGGCTCTTCACAAAGTGCATTAGAAAAGGTGTGATGCCTAAGCAGTGGAATAATGCAATCATAGTTTTGCTGCATAAGAAAGGAGAAAAATCAGAAATTGGAAATTATAGACCAATTAGCTTGTTATCCCACATCTACAAGTTGTTCACAAGGGTCATTACTAACAGATTAGAAAGAATACTTGATGAGAATCAACTGAAAGAGCAAGCTGGCTTTAGGACAGGATTCTCAACTATGGATCACCTTCACGTAATATCACAGCTAATGGAGAAAGCAAATGAATATAAAACACCATTATGCCTGGCATTTGTGGATTATGAAAAGGCATTTGACTCCATACAGCATAAGGCAATGTTTTGGGCACTGGAAAGACAAGGCATAGCTACCCCATATATTATGATTTTGAAGAAAATATATGAGAGTGGTACCTCCTTTATTAGACTAGACAAAGACAGTAGCAAATTTAAAATCGAGAAAGGAGTTTGACAAGGAGACACAATATCTCTGAAGCTGTTTACTGCTGCCCTTGAGGAAGTTTTCAGAAGATTAGACTGGTCGCAGAAAGGAGTCAATGTGAATGGAGAGTAGCTAAACCATTTACGATTTGCAGATGACGTGGTCATAAGCCACGATCCCAAAGGATTATAGGAAAATCTTAATCAGTTATGCACAGTTAGTAAGGATTTTGGACTAAAGATGAATATGGCTAAAACAAAAGTAATGATGAACAAGTAAGAACTGCAAGTATGCCACGGAAAGGGAAATAATGATTGAAGGAGCAGTAATTGAAAAGGTGGAGTCATATACTTATCTGGGACAAGTTATTAGCTGTAATAATGATAAATGGCTGCAAATCAAGAGAAGAATAAATTTTGGATGGATAGCATTCAGGAAATATAGTCACATACTGAAGTGCAATATCCCAGTTTGTCTGAAACGTAAAATAATAAACTGATGATGTTACCAACAGCAAATTCAAAATGGGAAGCATTCAAAGAACTTATCTTGGAAGCTACTAGGCTTTACATACCAACTAAGAAATATTGTTCAAGGTTTAGGCCAAAATGGATGTCAGATGAACTAATGAGGCATATGGCAGAGAAGAAAAATGCATGGGATACTTACAAATTAACACATGACACAGAAGCCTATGATAGATACAAGTTCATATGCAACCAAGTTACAAAGGAGGTTAGGCAGGTGAAGGCAGATTACGAGAAATCTTTGGCAAGGGATGCAAAGAAAAACAGCAAAGAGTTCTTTACTTATGTAAACTCTAGAAGGAAGGGGATGAATCAGATTGGTCCACTTGATATTGATGGGTCAACTGTTGATGATCCTGCTCAGGTAGCTAACAAACTAAATGAATATTTTGCATTGACATTCACACATGAGGAGTTATTCAGCAAGGGGAATGCCAGAAGTGTATTCAACTCTAGCAGTAATCTACAGAATCTTGAAATAACTGGGAGTAAAGTGGAGGAGAAACTGTTGAAGATAAACACAAGAAAGGCACCCGGGGTGGATGGGATCTATCCAGTTATATTAAAGGAGGCAGCAAAGGCAGTAAGCAAACCCTTAGCCATAATTATGAGAGCTTCCTTGGACTCAGAGGAGGTACCCATAGACTGGAAATGTGCAAATGTGACCCCAATTCACAAAGGAGGATCAAAGGCTGACACAAATAATTATAGACCTGTGAGCTTAACTTCTGTTCCAGGAAAATTAATGGAGGCACTGGTTAAAGAAGCACTGCAGGATCATTTAGACAAGACTTCAGTTATAGTTCAGACACAGCATGGTTTTGTTAAGGGGAAGTCTTGCCTGACCAATTTGATTGGATACTATGATGCAGTCACAAAAGAACTGGATGCAGGGAATAACTTTGATATTATATACTTGGATCTTAGAAAGGCTTTTGATACTGTTGCACATGGAAGACTGCTACACAAATTGGAGCAGTGTGACATTGGAGGCAAATTGCTGCTATGGATAAAGGGGTGGTTGAGGGGGAGAAGACAGAGAGTGGTAATCAATGGACACTGCTCATCGTGGACTAATGTTATTAGTGGAGTCCCTCAGGGCTCAGTGTTGAGTCCATTATTGTTTTCTGTATTTATAAATGATATTGATGATGGTATATCAAGCTTAATGTCCAAGTTTGCAGATGATACAAAGGTTGGCGGGGTTGTCAAGGACACTACTGACACTATGCTGCTGCAACAGGATCTGGAAAGGTTGAGCAGATGGGCTGAGAGGTGGCAAATGAAGTTTAACATTGACAAATGTAAAGTACTACACATGGGAAACAGCAACCCCAGAGCAACGTATCAACTCTGTGGTACTACACTGACAGTGGTAGAGAATGAAAGGGACTTGGGGGTGGTTGCGCAGGCAGATATGAAGTTCTCTGAGCAGTGCTGACGGGCTGCAAGAGTAGCTCATGGAGTATTGTCAATGATATACAGGAATTTTTCCAGCAGGGATAAGGAGGTGATTATTTCATTGTATAAGGCAATGGTCAGGCCACACCTAGCGTACTGTATACAGGTCTGGAGGCCTCATTTCAAGAAGGATGTAGAGCTGCTGGAATGAGTACAGAGAAGGGCAACAAGATTAGTGAATGGAACAAAGGGGTGCTCTTACGAAGAAAGGCTTAAGTTTTGCAAATTACAGTGTCTGGAGACTAGGCACCAGCGAGGTGATCTGATAGAGGTGTATAAAGCCTTGAATGGTTTAAGCATGCTCAATGCTGATGGGATTCTTCCTCTAGCTCAGAAAAATCATCTGAGAGGGCTTAAACCCAAATTGAGGAAAGACAGATGCAGGATAGACGTGCGGAAATTTGCCTTTAGCCAGCGGGTGGTTGGTTGGTGGAACAGACTCCCATCCCTTGTGGTGGAGGTTGATAGCCTAAATAAGTTTAAGGCTCAGCTGGACAGGTATTTTGAACGAACAGAGGGGTGAAGTGGAAGTGGGTTTTTTTTTTTTTTTTTTTTGGCTGATGCTGCATAAGCTTGCTTTCTTGCATCAAATGCCTCTACTAATGCTAATGAATCAATGTATACTCCCCACCATGACTTATGGAAGTGAAACTTGGGCACTCACCAAAAGAATGGAAGAGAAGCTGAGAACTACACAGCAAAGAATGGAACGAATTATATTGGGAATCAGACTGTTAGATAAGAAGAGAAACACCATGGATTAGGCAGCAAACTCAAGTAAAGGACATTCTTATCAAAACTAAAGAAATAAAATGGTCTTGGGCAGGACACATAGCTCGAAGGCATGATGACAGATGGACTAAGAAAATAACAGAATGGTACCCAAGAGGAGCTAGAAGAAAACCTGGAAGACAAAGGCGGAGATGTATAGATGAAATTCATGAGTTTTTGGGTAGTAAATGGGTGGCCGGTGCTCAAAACAGAAGGAACTGGAAAGTTGCTGGAGAGGCCTTCTTCCTGCAATGGATTGAAAATGGCTGATGATGATGATGATGAATCAGCAGAATAATATTAGAGTAAAAATTTGGGTTGCAAGCTGTGGAGTGAATTTGGTGTTACCTCTGTTCCCTAAAATTTGCAACTGTATTCACTCTCTAACAGACAATTCAGCAGCTCTTAAATAGATTAGTAAATAGGTTAGTAAGAATGCTAGAACAAGCACAGAGAAGGGCAACAAGACTGGTGAATTGAACAAAGGGGTGGTCTTATGAAGAAAGGTTTAAGTTCTGCAAATAGCAGCTTCTGGAGACTAGGCACCTCCAAGGTGATCTGATTGAGGTGTATAAGGCTTTGAATGGATTGAGCAGGCCTAATGCTGAGGGGATTCTTCCTCTTGCTCAGATTACAAACCTGAGGTGGCATAGATTCAAACTGAGGAAAGACAGTTGTAGAATAGATGTGGGGAAGTTTGCCTTTAACCAGTGGGTAGGTGATTGCTGGAACAAACTTCCATCTGTTGTTGTGGAAGTTGACAGCGTAAATAAATTCAAGGCAGAACTAGACAAACATTTGGAATAAATGGATCAGTGAAATGGTAAGGTATTTTTTCTTTTTTTTTTGGCTGATGCTGTATAAGCTTGCTTTCTTGCATCATGTGCTTCTACTAATGCTAATATCAGTATTTAAATTCAAATTCTGATGATGATAACTTAAGTACCAAGACCATAACTCAGGTCTTTGTCCACTATTAGTACTAAAATGGATTCAGATGATGGAACTTCTGAAACCAAATAAAACCAGCTTATTATTATTATTAGCCATATGGTGCAAGGATGGCTTATGCCGCACCAGCCAAAAAAATTTTTTTTTCTGAATTACCCTGAGAGAGAGAGAGAGAGAGAGATATAAAACAAGCATGAGAAGTAGAAAGGAATCACCAAGAAAGAGAAGAATGATGATATTCAGCTAGGACCCTGGATGTGCCAAGCCCATACTCACCAGATATGAGCTTGGCACATCCAGGGTCCGAGCTGGATATCATCATTTTTCTCTTTCTTGGTGATTCCTTTCTACTTCTCACTCCTGTTTTCTCTCTCTCTCTCTCTCTCTCTCTCCCTCTCTCTCTCTCAGGGTAATTAAGAAAAAAAAATTTTTTTTTGGCTGGTGCAGCATAAGCCTCAGGCTTCCTTGCACCATATAGTTAATAATAAACATATGTTTCAGAGGTTCCAACGTCTGAATCCATTTTAGTACTAATAGTGGACAAAAACCTGAGTTATGGTCTTAGAGTCTAAGACTAATCTTTAACAATGTATCTAGAAGGAGTGCTAAGTGGCAGTAACAAAAAATTATATGAGGAGGACGATAAAAAGTTTTAAATTCATTAAAGAGGGACAACAGGATTTGGTAAATATGTTACATACATTAAGAATGAATACGTGTGATGGAGTAATTAAGATCATAAGAGTAAATTTTTTTTAATGAAAATCCCAAACATGAGAGGTATTGGAAGCTATAGTACTTAGCAATGTGCATGGGTTGAGTTTGAGAAGATGATAGAATATATTTGTTGACATTAAACATTGTAATTTTCAGGAAATATGTATGAAGGAAGGCTGTTCCATAAAGTTGAAGGAATGGAGGAAGAATAAAGAAGAAAAGTTGGTTCTATGAGTTTGATGTTGTGTGAAAGGATGTTGACTGGTTGCACACACACACGCGTGCACACACACACACACACAGAGAGAGAGAGAGAGAGAGAGAGAGAGAGAGAGAGAGAGAGAGAGAGTTATAGAAGCCAATTCAGAAGAACAGTGCCTGTGGAAGTATCTATGGAAAAGGAATACAGCAGAAACAGAATCTATGAGACACAGAGTGTAGAGAGATGAGTCATTAATCAACCTAATTGCCCTCTTTTGAATGGAATCTAGAAGTCTTAGAGAGGTTTTGGGGACACCACTCCAGATGTGGAAACAATATTTCATGGTAGGGCAGATTTGCGATTTGTACAGATTTGCGAGTGGAAGAAAAGTAACGCCGAGAAAGAAAGAGAAAACCCAGTTTTTTTAGATGCAGAGGAAGCAATATCTGTAATGTGCTTATGCCAAGAGAGATTAGAAGTCAGGGTAATCCCCTATAGAGATATAACATCTTGCCTAGAAATTGGAGTGTCATCAACGATGAGCATAGGAGCAGAATCCTTTTTGTGAGATATAAGACAGGTCCGAGTTTTAGAAGGATTGAAATCAACTAAGTTAGCTTTGCTCCACCGGATAATTACCTGGAGATCAGCATTTAAGAAATTGGCAATGGACATTCGAGAAGTTGAAATTGTTTCTGCAGGGCAAGGTTTATCAAACTGGAAGGTGGAATGGAATGTGCTATCATCAGCAAAACTATGGATAGGATTTCTGGTCAATGGAAGAAGGTCATTATGCAAGAGGAAAAGAGTGGGAGAAAGGATTGAACCTTGGAAAACACCAGCATTAGTGGAGAAGTTAGAAAATAGAGAGCCATCTATTATTACCCACCAAGACCTTTATGCCAAGCATGATAAAAGCCTTTGAAATGTCAAGAGAAACTTCTTGAGTTTCACCAACCTTTTCCATTGAATTTGTCCATAGATGGGTAACAAGCTAGAATATCACCTGTAAATCGACACTGACAGAATCCATTACGGCAATAGTTGATCAGATGGAAGGTTTTTTAAATATTTTAAGAGTTGATGGTTAATTGTTGTCTCCATTACTTTGGAAAGAGTAGAAGTAAGTGCAATGGGACAATAATTTTATGGGAGCGATTTGTCACCCTTTTTAGGAACTGGCTGGATACGAGCAAATTTCCAAACAGAAGGAAAAACACCTTTGGAATAAGAAGGTGAAAAAAAGATGACACAGAATGGGAGTGAGTTCAGGAGCACAGGTTTTGAGAACAAGTGGAAAAATACTGTCAGGGCCTGAAGCTTTCCTTAGCATCAAGATTTATCAAAATCGTTCTGATATCCTTTTGATGGAAGATCACAGGAGGCATTGACTGGATTGTACTGGGAATGGGAGGAGGTGTTTTACCAAGGTCGTCAATACACCAGTTGGAAGAAATATAGGATGCTAGCAGGTCAGCTTTATATTTTTTGTACGTTATTTTACAGGTACCTTGATATATTTTTCACAGTTTCCACTTCCGGTTTCATTTGACTATCCCTATACCATAGTCTATTTATCTATCTTTATATATAAAGAATCTTTCTTTCTTTTCCTATTATTTCATAACCTAGCCTTTAAGAAATGTATAAGAAATATAAAGAAACCTTTTCTATTATTTCCTAACCTACCATTTAACTCAGGTTATGAAATATAACGAAAAATTAATAAACTTTTCCTTTTTTCGTAACCTAACCTAAATCAGTAATATAGTGAAAACATTCATGAACTCCAAAAATCTGCTTTTAATAATGAGAAAAAACATAATAAAGAACATAAAAATGAATGGAACAGTGCTTTTTCAGAAAAAAGAAAGAATTTCGTGAATGCAAATCATATAGTTGCATCTTATTAGCTATGTGTAGTTTGATTAATAATACTCCGAAAAGCATCTTCATTTTTCCCATAAACTTGACACCACATATTCGTTTATGTGACCTATCAACTTATCTTTACAGCTGCCATTTAGTCTTTTAGTCACATTTTTTAGTCTCTTCCACTGGGCTTTGATGTTATTCGTATGTGTTCCTGTATCTACAAAATGTTCCTTATGTTTCACCATGAAATGTTTGTAATTCTTTTTTTCTAAACCGTAATGCACCTATATTCATTCCATTCATCTGTTATGATGGTAGTGTTTTTTTTTTCACTACTTTTCGAATAATGCGTAAAAGAGTTTTTGCTTTCCGATTTTTTATGAATTTTATGAACATGAATTTTGATTCTCTTTCAAATACTCCAAACACCCATTTCTTCTTGGCAGTTAAATTTCGTCCTCTGTGATGTTTTGGTTTTACCAATACAGTTTCTCTGCTTCTATAGTTTCCCCCGATGTGCCCAACTTCATTGTTTTTGTAACAAATGCAATTTGCAAATATCTCTTAGTTTCTTTTAAAACTTAATTGCTGTTGCTTTCAAAATCTCCAAATGGAATTCTGTTGTAGTTACTGGCATGCACTTTGACTAAAAGTATATAATATACATTATCTTTTTTTATAATGGAAGTTTTGTATTTTCCAAAAGAAACTCATTTTAATAAAGAAATTCATGCAGAACATTTTTTACAATGCCAGAACTTTCCACATTATTCTGTTCATGATTCAATTAGTTTAAAATAATCATTGCACTTAAAACAGTACAATTTCGGTCTTATTTAGTTTTCCTCAAAAAATCAAGCAACGTTTAATTTTCCTTACAATTTTTTTCTGTCTTTAAAAGATTCATCGCTACTAACTATTACTTATTTACCATTCATTACAAAGCTAATTATGTGGAGTCCTTTACTCATAAATACACATCATAATGCCAACCAATGACTATACAGTATCTTGCCATCTGTCATGCCCACCACCAATCATTTCACCACGTCACACTTACGTGTCAATCAATATATCGTTCTCAACTTCTGCTCCAGACCGATAACGTGCAATGTCTGTTTACTGAGTGAGCAGCACTGCAGTGCGGTAGCGGCAAACCAGTTTGTCTGGTAAGTTTGCCATGGTTCTCGTGTTGGCTTTCTTTACCTTAGCCGCACTGTTTTCTAGATAGTAGTCAATGTCTGGCAAATATTCACCCATTCACAGGAAGGCAAGCAGCTCCCTTTTTAGCACACATATTAATAAGACAACAAGGCCAGCCTGTTACTACCAAGCATTCAATCTTATCTTTTGATACCCTTGTTACTCTAGTCCTTAGGCATACCATTACAAGTGCATTATTAATGGTAAGTCCCTGTGATTTTGAAGGCATCCCACAAGCTTTCAGGTTAAGAAGCTGCCCAATGTTGCACCCTGTAGCACCACCAAACACGGAGGATGCAGAAAGGTCAGGGAATATTCCCTGAGCAATGTGGCCTTAGTTGCTAATGCTCCTAAAAACCAAATAACAACAACCACCTTCCAGTACTGGCACTGAGAGCAAACTGTTTTGATTTGATGATTTGTTTTATTACTAAAGGTCACAATAAGATATAGCTTTGAATCACTTTGACTACTGCTATCTGTAGCAGTTGAAAATTGTCATTTTTCAGGGTCATGACTACCCCTTCTTTTTCTATCTGAAATTTCACTAACAATGTCTGCATTCTTTTATGTTCTATGACAAAAGATGCAAATAAACATTTGGCATGTGTGACATCATTGTCACTATGAAATGCTACATTAGGTTTTTCATTTCTTCATATTCGTGGTACGCTGTCATGCTTATTTTTGCAAAATAATCAGGATATGTTACTTCAACAAGATCTAGAAAAATTAGGCTGTTGGGCTGAGAAGTGTCACTTCTCAATAACAGCAGTTCTTAATAACATTTCCAAAGAACCTACTGTTAAAACAATATGTTGCTAATGTTTCAACTGCTGTTCCCTCAGAATCTACAAATAATGCAATTCATGAGAAACACTGTCTGGAGTAAGTAAATAAGTAATTTTAAGAAATGTACAATTAGTGTTAAAAAGTTAAAACACTGATTCTGAAGATAGTGCATTATTCAGACTGGATTAAATGGTAGATGTTTCTATCACAGAAATAAAGTGACTGAGCTAAGCAGAACACCTAAAGAAATATTCTAGGTAATAAACATTCTAGGTAATCAACATGAAAAGATTGAAATAGAGCAAAGTTTTAGTCAAAGAGATAACAGAAGACAGCGAACAAAGTTAATTGGAAATAGATTTGAAACATGAAGTGATAATTGAACCAATTTTTAGTGCAAGAGCTTGCTTACCATATCAGTCTAAGTAAAATTTAAGGTCCAAGAGTAAACAATGGTTTAGAAATGAGTGTTACATTTGTAAATAAAGGAAGTATTAAACTTAGTATTAGTAGGTACATAAAGAGATTATTTATTTTTCTGTATAGAAGTAAAGCATGTTAAGCTAAGTATTTTTTTTTTTGCAAGCCTTGCACAAACCAATTGTTAAATTTTCAAGAACTTTGCAAGCCAATGGCTATAAACTGTAGAGTGGCACATGCTTCAATCCACAATGGCTTTAAACTGTAGAGTGGTATGCACTTCAATCCACAGTGGCTATAAACTGTAGAAAGGCACACACTTCAATCCACAATGGCTAAAAACTGTAGAGCGGCATGCACTTCAACCCACAATGGCTAGCAGCATTTCGGCACCCTTTGTGCATGGAGATAATCCCTTCCCTACGTAGGGATTATCTCCATCAGCAATTTTACAGGAATATTATTTCAAACAAACATCTGTTTAATTTTGCCTGGGCCACTTCTTAAGGTAATGACATTTCCATGCTCGACGTCTGTCAAAGATTTTGCATTTATAGAATTGTTGCGATAAATTTATTGGCAAAAGAGTTAGCAGTTGGGATGCAACTCCATTTGTGAAATCATAGTTGAATTGCACCCATAGATTAGCTATGGATACAAGAACTTGGCAAAAGTCAACAAAAACATTTTGTGAGAATGAATATTTGGCTGAACTTTAGTAGAGTGTGTGCCCCTGGCTGATGAACAGTCGAAGTGAAGGGCATGATTACTAGCCATTGTGTGGGTCTAGCGAACAGCTGAAGTGAAGTGAAGGATGGGACTGTTCCTCCCCTCGTGTCATGTGAACTGTTACAGGGAAAGGCTGTGTGGCAAACAGAAGGTCACGTGAAGGATGTTAACTGAGAAATATAGTTGAAATCAGATGGAAAAAAACACAGGGAGGTTCATGTTTTTAATCGACTTTCATTTTTGTTTAGTGAAAAAAAGGTCAGGTTAGTTTGCGCCACTAATTCAGGACGGATTCAAGCAAAAGAAGTGTGGATTTTTGTAAAATAGTTTAGGGTAGTTTATGCCCAATTCGGGACAGATTTACACATGAGTGTGAGTTTTTTTAATAGACTTTCATTTTAATTTATCAGTTCCTCCCTCCCTTCCACCCTTACTACCTTGTTTTCAGCCATGAGTCACAAGTACGTTACAGAGAAATGTCACTTGATGAGCAAAAGGTCATGTGATGTGGCTGCTCTCTTTTTCTCGGGAGTTTTGTGATTAGCTGATTATTAGGAATGCATAGTTTTATTGTTTGAATGCGTGGCTAATATGCTTGTGCATTTACCAGGAAGTTCGTTAGTTTTTGTTTGCCATGGTTCAATGTGGATGTCCTTCTGCCAGTGCAGTAAGTTTTTCTTTGATTACTTTTGTTTCTGCATGCTGCTGTGATTTCTTTGCTTGCTTATGTTTGCTCTCTGTTCAATCCTAATGGAGCGAGTAACTGCAAAATAATGGTTGTAAGAGTGTGATTGATTTGTGCATCACGTCAGGTATGTTATGTGATCTTTTGTTTGTGACAAGGCTTTTCACTGTTACTGGTCACATGACACGAGGAGCACTCACGTCATTCACTTCGATCATTCAATGGTTATTTTGTTCATGTCCAGGGTCACCCTGTACTAAAGTATTACAGAATATTTTATTATTGTTTGAAATTTTTTTATTCCAAATTGTAAATCAGTAAAACTTACAATAAATACAGTGGGACCTCTGTATAACGAAATCGATCATTCCCTTGAAAAAATTCATTATACAGAAATTTTATTATAAAGAAATATGACCTTTCGAACAATGAAAAATACTGTAAATTCAGAAATATAGTAAAAGATGGGAAAGAAGTGGGAATGAATAAATTTTCTAACATTTTAAAATAATTTATTAATACATACTAATCAAAAATGAAAGAGCGATAAAGCTCAATATGTCCTATTATTATTAATTTAAATTATAAGAGAAACGTTATTGTAGGACTGTAATTCTCTCAACACTCAATCGCGGATAAATGTATTCTTATGTGAATATTAGCGTAACATGTTAATTAAATCAATTTATGATTTTTAAAAAAGCTACGTATTAAAATCATCATGTATTCAATACTCATAACCAACCTAGCACGAGAAGATTCACAGAAAGTCGACAGCCATCAAACCCCCCAAACCAACCAATAACATATGCTAATATGAGAATTGAAATTGTCTTTATAATCTTGACACCACAAAATAAATATACATCAATTTACAGATAATTTAAACTTTAAAATTGTCTAAAACTTCCTGAAAATCTGGTTACAATGAGATAACTATACATCAATTTACAAATAATTTAAACTTTAAAAATTGTCTAAAACTTCCTTTAAGGGATTAACTTATTCGGATTGTTTCCGTGTTCACAAGAAGTCAAAAGTGGATCGTGAATGATATCCCTCCCCTTGTTTTATACAAGGGGAGGGATATTATTTATCCCTCCTAGCACGAGATTATTTATGCTGACCAATGTATGAACTACTGTTTATACATGTGCGTTAGAGTCCACGAATCCGAGATATTGTAAGGTCTACGTACATTAATAGAGTCGGGATTTAATCTCATGTTTCTGCAATTAATAACTTAAAGTATTCCTGCTGAGTATTCAGGACCTTCGACTCATCAAAAAGGAACACGTGCCCATCATTAATAGCATGAAATGCTAGTTCTGAGGCACCTATCCTACCTGTCTTAACAGATGCCGTATGCTGTTATATCCTCGTCGAAAGTGGATTCTGGGTCGAGCCAATATAGGCTGAATTGCACCCACCACAAGGAATATTTGTAAACAGTATTGCGTGCTTAATGCATACATATTAAGAAATGACTACTTACATGATGCCCACAAGTTATTAGTACACTTTTGAGAATTATGTCGTAAAATATTTGGTTATTTTTTGTTGTACACTGGATTCTACTGTACACCGTTCATAAAAATGTTTGCATTTGTTTAAACTTTAAAACACTCAGATATATTTTCTGTTACATTTTCTTCCCATTGAAGGCCTCGATGCAAAGTTTCAAATGCTGCCGACATTTGTTTGGAAGGTTTAATAGTGCCCTCATTTTCATCCAACTCATCGTCGATATTGTCACTAGTTCTTTAAATACGCTCCAAAATGTTGGAGTCACTTGGATATTCATCTACTATGACATCATTATCAACTCTTAAAATTTTGGAAAGAACAATTTCTCCACTGATCAACCCTTGCTTGGAACTCTTCCCAAGATTGCTCAATGTCTTCTTCTAGTTCATTCTTCTCATCTCTGTTAATTAGCATTTTAGCAAAACCTGCTTTTGCAAAACAATTCTTAATCATTGTTTCTGTCACATCTTAACTCCAGATTTTTGCCAACTCTGATATACACATCCACAGATCTATAACAAAATCTATAGGTTGGTTGGTTTCTGTTCTCAGTATAATTTTTTTCAGTATGCATCTTCGGTAGTGCATTTTCAAATTTTTGATAATGCATTGGCTGCAGTTAAGACGAATTATTCAGAAAGAAGAAAACAAGCTTCACACTCGTAAGTTTTGAAATTACTCAGTAAAGGTGGGCAGGGCAGTTGTTGACACTCAATGTGATTTTTCTGTTTTCTTTCGTCATCTGTCTATCGAAATTTAAAATCCACTCCTTGAATGACAAGCGAAAAAAATTTTGCTTGTCATTCAAAAGTGCCTGCTTGGCAACCCAAAGATCGCGGGTTCGAATCCCGCCTCGGGCTTGGATCAAAGTACTGCAAAAACCTTGGGAGGTGCTTTTTTTTTTTTTTTTTTTTTTTTTTTAGGAGCATTAGCAACTAAGGCCATATTGCTCCGGGATATGCGGTGGTCATTCCCTGACCTTTCCGCATCCTCCATATTTGGTGGTCACTGGCTCGAACCCCGGTCTAATCAAGAAGCGTGTGCTATGCACTACTGCTCCTTCCCACCTGGCTACGGAGGCACCTTGGGAGGTGCACTATGGCCACAGAAGCCGATGCGCCAACAACTACCAAAATAAAAAAAAAAAATTGTCATTCAAGGCTTTTTGTTATAGCTGTAGTCCAACTCTAACGACCTTTACTCCTTTGAAACATCAGAGTTATTTACTTTTGCCTATTATCAAAAGCTTCAGTTTTTCATTACCAGCCATATTTGCAAACGAGTGGAATTCTCTCCTTACTATTTTTACCACCTAAACATTAACATTTATCACCTTTAAAAGTCAGTATCTTGTTCGGCAAACATTTAAAAATTAGACCTGTTTCATCAACCTTGAATATGTCTTTGGACTCGTAGTCCTCCATAATTTTTTCAAAACTGTTTCTTTCCAATGGGTATAGTCTTCTTCGATTGCAACTCCACTTTCTTCAGAAATAACTTTTTCAAGTAATCCATGATGCTCTTTAAATTTGTCCAGCCGACCAGAACTGGCTTGGAATGTTTTATGCTCACTTAAAATGTCCATTTAAAAATTTTGAAGGGTGCATCCTAAACAAAATTTTTACCATAATGTTTTATGTCACAGAAAAGATGCCTACTCCATTAGCCTTTTCTTTTATTAATAGCACTGATGTAAGCATGTTTTGGTCTCGAATCAACTTCATCCACTTAAAAACTGCTTCATCTGCATCTTCCCAAAGGCATAATTTCGCACGCTTCCAACTGGTTCCCGTTTCCTCAAACAGTTTGAGAATCGAAACAGGGTTTTTCAGAATGGTTGACACACTACTGTTAGGGATATCAAATTTTAAACCAATTTCTTATTTTTATTTTAATGCCACAATCTACACTATTAAGCACTTCCACTTTTTCACACTACACTCAAGGATTTCCTCTTAGACACTGTAAGGTTACTTGCACAGCAGTTAAAACAAAGCTGAAATTAGGGACCACTTGTAGATACCATGTAAACAGAGACAGGTGCAGCGTACCTATATACCTGCAAAGTGGTGGGTTCGTCCACTAGCGAGAGGGGTGACAGCATTGCATTGCCCAGGAACAGGTAGCCCATGAATTCCATCCTTGCAGTGTAATGACTGTTGATGTTCAGTTTCTCCCTATTTCCCTCATTTAGAGATGCAATAAAAAATACATCAGTGAAACATTAATTACATGTGGGAAATTTGCAAAAGTAAATATTTATTTTTGGAGGAACTAGTTACTATATTTGTCAGCTACAATTCAGTTATAAATTTTTGTCTACGTGAATTCAGTGATGCAGTGTACCTATATATCTGCGAAGCGGTGGGTTTGTCCACCAGCAAGAGGGGTGACAGTATCATGTGTTGTCAGGAACCAGGTATCCCATGAATTCTGTCCTTGCAGTGTAATTACTGTTGCTGTTCAGTTTCTGTCTATTTCCCTCATTTAGAGATGCAATAAAAAATACATCAATTAAACATTAATTACATGTGGGAAATTTGCAAAAGTAAACATTTATTTTTGGGGGAACTAGTTACTATATTTTTCAGCTATAAATTCAGTTATAAATTTTTGTAAAGATCATGTGATATCCTTTCCAAGAGTATTGAGAACAGTGAAAGTCGCTAGGTCCATTGAATGCTTGGCAGCAATGGAACTTGTCACAGCAGTTAGCAGCATTACATTCAGTTCTGTATTTAGATATTACCAAAACGTTTTTGTGTCGATGACAAAAATCTGTAACATACTCTGTGACAAAAAAGTGGAGATTTTGCCCTTGAAGGAGTAACATTATTATTATATTAGCCATATGGTGCAAGGAAGCCTTAGGCTTTTGCTGCATCACCCAAAAAAAAAAAAATAATAATAATAATTCTGAGTTACCCCAAGAGTTTAAGTAGAAGGGAATCACCAAGAAAAAGAAGAATGATGATATCCAGCTCGAGACCCTGGGTGTACTAAGTCCATACTCATTAGATGTGAACCCCTGAAGTTAATGTCTATAAATAAAAGGAAAAGGAAATGGCTAAAAAGTTGAGATCATTTGAAAGTTTAAAACTTGGTAAGAAAAAAAAAGTTGAAGTGTGCAAAAGGTTTAATTTCTCATCTACAGTTTTAATTTTATGGAAAGCTAAAGAAATGATTTTTATCTGCACTAGAACACAACCTCACTATATACAAGAAAATGAGGAAATGTGGCTTCAGTGATGTTGAGCAATTACTGCTAGAATAGTTTAAAGCATGGGAAAATGCTGGTTTCTCCATAAATGGCCCTTTTAAAGCTACTGGCAGAAAAATTTGCAAAAGAAAATAGGGCATGACAATTATACAAATAACAATAGATAGCTTAATTGTTTTAAAAATCAGCATAACATTGTGTGTTATTGGAGAAGTCTTATCTGCAGATTATAAAATGGCAAGTGAATGGGGGAAAAAGTTTGGGTAGAATATAAGAAGGTTGCAGGGAAGAAGATATCTAGAATGCTGGTATTATTGTTTTTGTACCCAGTTTAATGGTGCTTATTATAACTGAGTTTGTATAATTCTTTTTACTGCAGCATAGAATCCTCAGAAGTTTTCTAAGTTCACAAGAAATTTCCAAGTTTCAGGTCAGTCTAGAGAAACAGAGTGAAATCTGCTCATGTCAGATTATCAGGTATGAAGTTATTTCTTTATTAACTAACTTTATCTCAACATTTGTTGGAGGCTTCAGGATATCATACTTTCCTAAACTTCAGTGTAGGAACAGTAACTGTACTGATTTATCAGGAAGAATTTGCTTTAAGAGTACATACTGTCAGTTATGGTTATATCTCTCTCTAGTTACTGTGTCTTGCTATATGACTTATGCTTAACTTAATGTTTGAGGAATCCTCCATAAAGTTAATAGTGCAATGATTCTACTAAATGTTTGTCAAGTTAGTAATATTTTCTATTGTTTATGTAAATTTATATGTAAATATTTATTTGCCCTGTTATCATTTACTGTTTCAGTTAATTTGAATACATATGATATTATTTCTATATTTTTCATATGATTATTATTTATTGGCTTCTCGGAAATAATATTTTCAAAATACGGGATATGCACAAATTTAAAATATTTTTAAAGTTTTAAAGGGTAATGTTTCTCTTTTCTTGTTTTAGTAAAGTGGCACAGATTAAAGTTTAGTGCTAAATGACCTTGTAAATGTTACATGGTGATATCTTAAATATTGCACTTATTTAGTGACTTAGGTAAATACTGTGCAACACTATTTTATTTTTATTTCTTTAACCCTCTTCTTCTAGTATGGAATCAGACAGATGCCAGTTTTTTTTAAAATTTTTTAAATGAAACACATCCTCCCACTTACCTTTGTCTACCAATATTATCTAAGTGGTTACACAGTATTTTCTGTTTTCGTTTTTATATACATACTGGCGCCTCCGTAGTCAGGTAGGCAGGAACAGTAGTGCATAGCACACACTTCTTGATTAGACCTGGGTTCGAGCCCGTGACCACCAAATATGGAGGATGCGGAAGGTCAGGGAATGACCACTGCATATCCCCAGCCCAGATAAAGGGTGAGGGTTGGCGTCAAGAAGCCAAGAAGCTCCGGCCGTAAAAAAAAAAAATTTTATATACATACTATAAATTACAAGACATTAATAATTTTTTATTGGGCATTTAACAAAATCAGTTTCCATTCCCATGTGGATTCTGTGAGCTGTCAGTGAAAGGTGTCTAATCTTGGCATAGAGCTTTGATTTTTCCAACTAAATACAAACAGCTAACAAAAATACAGACAATTACATTGTGTTTGTCAGATGTCACACGAGCATCCCTGTTTTAGTTTGGGGGATGAGTGATCTTGAAAATTCTAAAACATATGATAAACGTTTTATTATTATTATTGGTTCCCTTATTTGTTTTTGTTCAATATATTTTAAATGAGCTGAGTAAATCATAATTAATGGATTCACTATTTTAAAATCAATTAAGAAGATAAAAATTAATTTTTTATAATTAAAACAAATATGGCTGTCACACAGATACTGTGCAGGTGTTTTTGTTAAATTGTAGGTGTGAATGACAGAGGGTTAATATGTATACAAAGGTTATTCAAATGAAAAGTGCAAAGCCAACATAAAATGCATATTATGCAAAAACTGAGATAATATTATATAAAATGATTAATCTAAGTTTGTTGGCATTATCTGCCTGCATATCAAGGCCTGCTATGGTGGAACAGGTGAATACATGGGCTGTAGTAGGGTTACTAATAGTAAAAAGAGGTGCATGTATATTTGCATTTACAGTAATGTTAGGAGTATAGTAAATAAGTTTGATTAATTTGAAGTACTGGTCAAGTTATCAAAGGCAGACATTGCTGGGATACTGGAGACATGGTGTCACGTAGACATAAGTGATGCTGAATTTGAATATGGTGAGTGCAATGTGTACATGAAGGATAGACAGGACAGGAGAGGGGGAAGGTTGTGCTCATAGTCAAG